>NC_136422.1:142400000-143000000 GCF_052625555.1 Lactuca saligna
ACCCCTAAGTAATAAAACCAAAACAACAAAAGAAAAAAAAATTCATTAATTCAACCAACCAATTTCACCAAAAAGTATTCCAAAAGAATGCTTCCACAACAACAAACAAACAAATCTCAAACCCTTTTTTCTTTTCCACCATTATATCATCAAATCAAACACTCGACTTGGGTGTTTTCCCTTCCGTATACCATCATCAAAGGGGATGAAACGAAATGAAATGACCAAAATACCCTTCTCAGTTGGCGTTATATTTCTCTTCAAGAACCGACCCTTCTCTTAGTGCAATCTGTGCTTCATTTTCCCTCCCCAATGCAAATAAAGCAGCAGCTTGTAAATAAGATGCTATATGCCAAATTGGGGATATAACTTGGGCTTGAACTGCATCATTTAAGGCTTCTTGTGCCATTTCACTCATCAGATATGACAAACTTCTTCTTGCAAATACAGTTGGAGATACCATGGTCCCCACCTCAATAAACTATATTCCAAAAAAAAAAAAAAAATCAGGTATTTGATCCACACAACTAATGCAAGTTTTGAACTTTTAAGATTAAAAAGATTAAGGTTCTAAACAAGAGAAGAAAGTAACAAACCTGTGTATAAAAGTCTATTGCAGCTTTAAACTCTTTATGACGAAAAGCAGAGTCTCCTTTCTTCTTGGAGTTCAATGTGTCATGTATTTGATTAGTCCACATCCCAAACGAAAGCTGCAACAACCAACAATCATGATTTTTTTTTTAAAAATCAAGGTCAAACAAAGTCAAAATACAGCAAAAAAAAAAAAAAAAAAAAAAAAAAAAAACAATAAACAAACCTCAGTTGCAGCACCCTCATCATCTTTGTAACCTAATTTTTCCAAGACTCCATGTATGAATGTTAAATCCATTCTTAGGCAAGCTTCCCCAAGTGGTGTTAGTGGCATAGCAGAGCCACCTTGTGGCATACCCATCAACACATGAGACGGTTCCTATAAAAAAAATGTACTTTAAGACACACAGGACAGGACAAGACAGAACATAACAGATTGTACTGTATTTACTGGAACTGAGATGTGAATGAGACAAAAACTATAACTTTTGCAAGAAGAATGTACTATAATGCCCCATTTGTTGTTATTACAAGACAAGACAGATCAAAACAAAACATAGTAGGTTGTACTGTATTTGATGTGACTTGTGACTGATGTCAGTGAGACAAGAATTGCAGCTTTTTAGCCCCACCCAAAAAGGTGAAAAGGGGGCGAAAGATGTGAAAGACCTTTAATAATGATAAAAATTGCAACTTTATGTGATGTGATGGTGAAAGAAGATATATTTAATTGATACCTGAGTTTCCTTTTGTAGGGGAACCAAAGAAGAAACCAATGACCTTGGATTTGGGCGCTCACGTGGCTCATACTGCAAACACCTTGAAGCCAACCGTACTAATTCGGTTCCATCATCATTAGAAAATTGACCTTCCAAGCAAGAATCGGTAAGCATTTGGAGATTCCTATCTCTTATAAGATCAAGAGCCTGATAAATTCAAAATAACAATCAAGTTATAGATGCCCTTTCGTATGTTTGGTGTGTTAATGTCTAAAATGCCCATCAATAATGACAAAACAAAAGAGATCTAGTCGAAGAAGAATGATCTTTATAGTAATGACAATGGGCAAATAAGTAATTTAGCTTGAATTGTTGTATGAAAACGTACATGGCTAGGTGGAATGTGTTTCCCACTTAGAAGGTCAAGCAAAAGGGTACCGAAACTATACATTACACTTTCCGGTGTTACCCTCCCTACACATAAAGATTCAAGAAAAAACAAACAATTAGAAAACCAATATCAAGAATTCAAGATCATGATTTGCCACAAGAAAAACAAACCCCGATATAGCCCCCTAATAAAATTTCAATATAAAAACACACACACAGACAGACAAACACATGTGTGTGAGAGAGATAAAGAAGAGAGAGTTGATACCCGTTCTCAGATACTCAGGAGGTGTAAATGCCAAATTTGTACTATAGCTCTTTCCATCCCTACTATTCTTCATCAACCCAAAGCAAGAAAGTCTTGGATTTGCATCCTACAATATGTTCCAAATCAAGATTGTTACCAAAGATTAATCAACAAGCAACAAGTAGGGGTAGAATCGTAATTCGTACATCGTCAAAGACTATTCTATAGGCGTTAAGATCATGGTAAAGAGCACGCCCTTTGCTTGTACAATAATCTAAAGCTTCTGCAAGATATAACGCCACCCGTAACCTCATTGCCCATTTCATAGGTTGTGTTTCCCCTATATTCAAGATTCAATAAAAATCAAAACTTTACACTTGAATCACAAACATTATGTCATTAGCAAAAAAGGGTTGATTATTTTGTTAGTAACTTACAATGAAAAAGGTGTTTTGCAAGTGTTTCATGTGGCATAAATTCAGCAACAAGTAATCTTTCATCACCTTCACAACAACAACCAAGTAAATTGGCCAATCTAGGGCTTCGAAGTTGTCCAACTGTTCTTGCTTCTTCCTGCCATAATCACATAAATAAAATTCAATTTACAAATCTTTATTTACTTTACAAGATTCACCACAAGAAAACGAGGCTTTCCCACTTTTTTACAAATTTGCCCTTGTTTACTTTTTTCTTCCATTTCCCCAAAGTCTCATGGACACTTGGACTTTGAAGTTGTTTCTTTTTTACTTAATGGGCTTAATTAGTTAAGCACTTAACCTTAACAACTATACATATTGGATGTTTCTTTTTTACTCCTTTAGTGTCAAAACTGATGAACTAATGTCAGCATTGGTTGTTGGAATGTAAGGGTAAAATGGTCATTTAGTTACCAAAAACTGCCTGGAATCAGGCCAGGCGGATCGATTAAAGCGTTTGACAGCAATTCGCCTCTGATTTGCCAACTTCCCTTTATACACCACATTAGGGGCTTTCTCACCATGTTCAGAAACAATGTTTTCAACAGAGAATCCAGATGTAGCATTCCTAAGTTGTTCAACAGAAAATTCACGAAATGAAGGCAGATCACTCGTCTCCCCCATATCATTTTCTGGAAATTATTCAAAAAAAAAAAAAAAAGGATCATAATCATGCCACATAAGCTATTTTCTAATAATGATACAATGAGTAAAGTTGACTTACCAACATTACCAGGTTGAGCTACCACTCCATCTTCTATGGTATCGCAACATGAACACATTTTAGAAAATTCACAGCCCATGATTTCAAAATAAATTAAAATTGAAATCTTTGAATTTTTTATTTATATTATTATGATAAATATTTATTAATAATCAATCCAGCTTCTCAGGCACTCCAAACTCTACTCTTTGTCTCCATTAAACATTAAGAAAACCTGAAATTTTGCATTGTGATGATAATTAGAATCAAACTATAACTTTTTAAGGACCTCAAAACCCAAAAAATGATCAAGAAACATGAATTAGCATTGGTTAATGTAAAATCTTAACTAATGTAACTACAAAGTTGATTAATCTTGAAAAAAACAGTATGCCTAGTAACAAAAGAAATTTAAATTAGCAGTGGATTTAGGAAAAAATTAATAGGGATTGCAAGTTTAGTAGAACCCAGTTCTTAAAATGCTTCTCAAGTTGACAACATTTAAGAACATATACAAACTAAATAAAAAAACTGAACAAAAAGATTAAATATAAAAGCTTTCTCCTATTTTAAACCTTTAAAGCAACACAAATTTACACTATCAGCAAAATCTCAACTCTACGTAACTATAAAATTCCAATAACGGTGATAAATCTAGCTGCAGTAACAAGAATTATATTAGGGTTTCAAAGTTTCAATAGCCCAGTTCTAAAAGTGATCCTAAACTTAATAAGATTCAAGAACACGTACAAATTAGACGCTAACGTAATGAAAAAGATTCAAAAATCAAAGCTTAATCTTACTTAAAAGTTAAAACCTCGAAATCAACATCAGTTCGCATTCAATGATTGCTATATCTCAACCGATTGATCTATAAATCTAGATATCAGCGATAAATGCAGTGAGTTCATCAAAAGAAAACCTTGTAATTAGCATCAATCAACTTATTGCAACTTCAAGAATCTTATTAGGGCTTCAAAGTTCAAAACCAAATCAACAAAACTTGAACTTCAAGCTGAACAGCTCAAGTTCAAGAAATTAAGATCAAATCACGATTCGAAACACACAAATCAGGAAACATCAAGTAAAATCTTCAAACCTTTTTGCTTCAAATTACAAGAGCGCTTGCAGATTCATGGACCCAGTTGAGTCAAAGACTCAAAAGGATAAAATGGTCTTTCAAGATTCTCTTCTTCTTTTTCTTTCTCTTTCTCTCTCTTGAATGAATGAATCAGAGATCAAGAAGAAATTGGGTTGAAATGGGAAGTCTTGATAGCATATGTTTGTTTGATGATTATGATAAGTTTGCAGATCCCTTTGGTATTCCAAGTGTGCACACGATTACTATTCTGGATTTCAATTTTCCACCGACAATAAACAATATTTTAATCATTTTTTTTTTACAATGTGTCTTGTTTGACCATTCCATTAACCACAGCCCAATACTATAATCAGTAGTTAAAAATCAAATTACGGACAAAAAGTAAATAATTAAAAAACGACTAAAAACTTTGAAAATACTTTAATAAAAAAAATAAAGTAGTTTATCAACCCAAATTTGATGAGTCCGATATCTGTAATTAAGTCAAGGATACTTCAAGGTTGACGTTTTCTTTTCAAAAACCATTTTTAAAGACTATTGGGGGTTAATGTTATTACATATTAAATATTATTTAAGTTTCAAATTCATATTATTTAGTTAACATGATTTTGAAAGTTTCAATCATTGCAGGTGATGTCGCTCTTATTAGAATAAGGATTGATGTATTTCCGATCTATTAGAGATAATATGAGTGTTGAGTGAATAAATACCTATAATACCTTTTTTGGTTCTTCAATATTTTAATTTATTTTTTAAAATTATTATTATATTTGTTTTATGGTTAGTACCCACCCCAGCCTTATATCATTCTAGACAAACACTTAGTCATACATTTCATCAACCAAACAAACTCATCAGGTTTCTCAACAAATCGTTAAAAACATTAAGTATGGATCACGTTATAACACCCAATTTAAATGTCATCTCAACCATAACATCACCATAATATTAAGGGGAAAATGGTGTTTACCATGTTATGACATGTTAAGAGGCAGATAGATAGATAAAGAAAACGATTTGATTGGTTGATAAAGGCAACAACCAATTAAATTTCTCGTTTCATCTCATCTTCTTCACAATGAGATACGTCATAACACCCATTTAACGAGAAAGAGGGGGGGGGGGGGGGGTCACCATGTTACGAGGTGCCACCTCAGTCAAAATTCCACTTATCGTTGCCCCCGTTGTATGCTCTAATGGGTGTGCATGTGTAGAAAACATCTTCATCTTCTTTACCATGTTGTTATATATAGGGTTAAAACAATAAATTTTGTTTTAATTCATAAGATAAGGCTAAAATAACAATGTACTTTCAAAGTACATTGCTATTGTAGCCTTGTTTTCGATCATGGCCTCATTTTCTTATCTTTTTTTTTTTTTGTATTTTCTTTGTTGGCGCATACATGATATTGTAGATTTAGAACTATAAAGGAGATCTCGAGATGTGACTAATAATATTCAGACTCTAACAACTGATTATCAGACCAATTTCTATACATGTTAATGTATAGTCTTCTATTACTAAGGATTCAAATTTATCAAATGTCATTTATACAAGATCATCCTTTTTTTAGAAAATTTGCTTATAATTTTACTTTGGATTAAATTACATTTTTGGCCCTTTGGTATAGTTGCTTCTAAAAGGAATCTTTAGACTAATCAGTTTGGGTTTGATAAAATGTATGACTGAAAGGTCTCTAAGATATTACTGAAAATGTTATAATAGAAAATAGAAAACTATATTCATATTATTTATATTATGTTGCATCTGAAGCATAGTATAGAAAAAAGCATTGGGATATTGTATAAGATTGTTCAGATAGTGAAGTTTTGTAGGTATTCTTTTTGAGCGGCATGGTTATGTGGAAACAAGATAGTGATTTCCACGGGTTATAACCTAGTTAAATTTCAATTTTATGTTATTTAGTAATCTCAAAATTTTTCTTTGTAAAGTTCAATTATTCGGCTTGTAGTTTTGTTTCGATCACATGAAAATGAGAAAAATTAATTTTTTTTTGTTTAACTATTAAATCGAAATAATATGGTGAATTTCTTTGAAATAGGTTTGTCTTTTAGAGAGTGATGAATCTAGAACAGAAACTCACATTGTTTACTATTTAAATTAAACCGATAATATGAAAGAGTAAAACATTTATTATTAGCGGGGTTGGGTCGGAAGTGAACGGCGATGGCGACCATGAAGAGCTAAAGTTTTTTTTTTGTTACTTACGTCTTCGTTCGTGCATAATGGTGAGGGCCGACACTTGAATGATGAATCAATATTCACGATTTTGCTTTTTTCTTTTTATCTAATCTTTAGTGTCATTGAGTTATTTCTTAATAGGTAATATTCCAAATGAACTAAATATTTGTGTTACTAGATATAAAAGATGAGCAAAAAAAGTCTTGTTTTATCTCAATAGTTTTGCCAAAGTGGTTCACTCATAGAATTTAAAGTAACTCATATATATTTTTTATATATTGTTTGTTAGAAAATTTAAGGTAGGTTACATATATTTTTTACATATTGTTTGTTATACAAGAAAAGAACTTAGATGTGTCAAGCGACCCACCTTGGACCTAGAGGTCGCAAAAATTGACACAACACGATATAAACGGGTTTAGGTAAGATATTTCAACCCGTTTAAATAAACGGGTTGACATGACACGACACAAAAATTAAATGGATAAGATTAGGATTGAGAATTTCAACTCAAAAATGACTTGTTTATTTATATGCAAGTTTTTTGAATTATTTAAATAATCTAGAAATATACAAAACCAAAACCATAAGTAAAAGAAAACATTCGAATTGAACTGTTTTGTAATGTTGAAATGACTTAGCTGTCTAGATCAATGCTTCATTTCAGTATGTTCATTTTCTCCCAAACCACCCAGTCTCTTTCACCACTCTTACATCCCCATGAACTTGTCATCCGCCTCCCCAACTCCTCTTTTAATTTTGTCATCTGAACTTGCTATGACTTCATCTATTATGCCGCCAAACTTTTAGTTTTTACTTTCCACCAACTCAACTCATACTCTTTCAACATGCTCAATCTTTTAGTCTCACATGACATGACATATTTCAAGGTACAACCCTAACCCGAAACCCGACACGAAAATAAACGGGTTGACACGACACGACGCGTTAATTAAATGGGTCAGGTTCGGATCAAGCACTTTCAACCCATTCAGTGTTTCGACACGACACAATTATCACATCTATTTGGACCTACATATACTTGCCCCTGCTTTTAGAAAGGCTAAATGCACCGCTTAACAACATAATTCAAATTTATATGTATTTATGCTGATTAAATAAAAAAAAAAGTTGAAATACATTGTTATTATGAGTAAAGTTATTAGACGACAAAATAAATCTTGCTATTTTATGTTTTAACCCTTGTGTAGAAATTTGGAGTTTTAACAGTCAATTAAATGGAAAAATGCATTTCAAATTTTACAATAGTGAATAACAATACAAAGGAAAATAAATTATACTTCTTGAAACTTTTATTGAATAATGAATATATTCTCTTATATTTTTGGTAAGGGAAGTCATTCGTACACAATAACTTTTTGTCATACACAATAATTTGTGCATTAGAGAGTTGTACAGTACAACATTTTAAAGCAACAATTGTTGTGTATGGAGAAAAATTGTTGTGTACAAATCATCTCCCTTTTGGTAATATATGAATATTCTCTAATAAATAAAAGTTTTTTTTTGCCACTTGTCACATTCTCATTCAATTTGTCAAATGTCATTTTGTAGTTATTTTAAATAAAAAAAATTTCACATGTCATGTTATGATTTTTTCTATTTTATTAAATTCCACATAATATTTTAATGTAATAATGATAATCAATGTAGTAGTAAATAGATATCTATTTTACAAACGAACTTACATTTTAATTTCAAAATTTTCAAAATTAAAGCTCATTAGTTTTTTCTTTATAATTATTTGTTTAAATTTACAAGATGAAAAATATTTATATTATAATAATTCATTATTTTTTTCATTTCATTGTAAATTCAAAGTTTTTAAATATTTTAACATTTATATATAATTTAATTTTAAATTAACTCATATAATATCTAAATCTCACAACTAGTTTTTTAATATATCAAAGGGCTTTTGACTTACGGTAAGAAGTGATTTTTTTAATTAAAAGATCATAGATTAAGTCTCGTTGACATGAATGGTACTAATTTAGAAGTGTAGTTTTATTTAAAAAATATATATTTGAATCTTTTAACATTAACCATCAAATCTAAATTGAATATAGAAGTATAGAACTTGAGTGGTAGGTAAATCGGAAAGAAATATGACATAGAGGGCGGACAATAGTCCACGGCCCAATATTTCAAGAGGCCCAATAGAAAAAATTGGTAAATTGCAAAAATGCTCCTTAGTTTGATTTTTGTTAATGTGGAACATACAAAATTGGGTGTTTTTTTTTTTTTTTTTTTTTTTTTAAGTTTGGCTGTGGATTTGGTTTCTAATTTGAATATCGTTGGTTTTGTTTCGTTAAGTCATGCTTGAGTTAGGGGAAGGGTGGGAGTGACGCTCCATAGGTACCCCAAAGGTGGGTGAGCGACCAACGATGTCGAGGCTTTTATAACCAATGGCAAGCCAAGTCAAGGCCATCGGCCAAGCTCACCGGTGATATCCAAGTCGCGATTTGCATTTTCTCAGTGAAAGCAGATCGCGATCAGCCACTCTTCGACGAGATCCTTGCAACCGATCCATTTTAACTGATGAAAAACCTGATCACAACCAAAAGTGTCCCACGTCGTGCTTGTTCCAAAGAAAAAGTCATGCTTGAGTTATTGTTTTACCTTTTATTTAATATTTTGGGTTTATTTTTTTTTTTTTAAAGTGAATGTGATGTTGACCTTATAGAACTGGAACCTACCTCCCTCTCCTCCTTATTGCTTTCCTCGGCCAATCTATCCCCTCCCTCATTTTCACATTTTCATACCACTTCACAATTAACGATTCATCTCTCAAATCCCAATTACAACCTTGAAACAAACAATGAAACCATCTCAAAGTATAAAAAAATGAACGGAGGCTTCACAACACCTAAATTATATCTTATACTAATTTACAAATTGCAATGTTTGTGGATGTTTCTACCGACGGTTACACCCACTCTATGTTCAAGTATAATATTTTCCACCTTCTATTTTTTGAAATATATTTTGATTTTGTAAAATTTCATTTTCACTCCTTATTTTTAAAATACTTTGTAAAATGTTATTTTTATCCCTTTTTTTTTTAATATCACTTTAACCAATTTCAATTTTAAACTTTATAAAATATTATTTTCACCCTTTCATTTTGTAATATTTTATGTTTATTCCCGCAGTATACATAACCTGATTCTCCTTAATAACGTTCGTTCGTTAACTTAAATGAAAATTAAAAAATATATATACTTTTACATGCTTATTTTTATAAGTTCGAGGTGATCAACATTTCAACGTAAATTTAGAATTTTCGTTCGCTATTTTTTTAAAACTTACATGTTTTATTTTTATATATCTATCGGTATAAATTCGAGTTTGTCTACGTCAAAATGACTTTTTGTGTTTATTTTATGTACGTTTATTACGTATCAGTCGAGCCATATATAATACGTTTTTTATTATTTGAACTTTCGTTCATTAAGTTAAAACAAAATATCTTACTTATTTTTATGAATGTGACGAATAAATTTCAGTTTCTTTTATGTTTTTGTGATTATTTTTATGTATAATTTCTACGTATGAATTTTGTCACATATAATACGTTTTCATTCGACGATATATATTTGAGTTAATCGGTGGTACCGGCCTTGTATACTTCTACCAACAAATGCAATGATATTTATTTTGTATCAATACTATCATCAAATCTCAACTTACAAAACAGATTAGCGTCATCGCAAGAAGTGTTAGGCAAAATCCTAGTTGTATTGAAATATTAAGTTTTTCAAACCAAAAACTTCATTAACACATAATGGATTTACGATGTAACCAAAAACCTATATTGATACAAAATATTTCATTCACATAATCATTTTAATCAAAAATCTAAAATAACATATAGTTGATTTAACTAAAATCTTCAAAGAAAAAAAAAATCTTTAAGATTGAAACCGATTTTTTGATCAAAACTAAAATCATAGAACTGTATAACCAGGCCTTAAACTATTAACAAAATTTTGGGAATGAAATTGGCATCATCAAGTATTATCCTTGATAAACAATGTCTTGCTTGATGTGTTCTTCCCAACAACCAATGAAAATGAAATAATCAAGATGACACTATTATCTTTGGTTTTTGAGCAACAAATTAAGAATAATATGTTGTATATCCATGTTTCCAATATTAAGAAGACACAAAACAAACATCGTTGTACAGACTGTGAAAATAAAACAAACATCATTGGGTCACAATAAATGGTGGTGGTGGGTAACGATAAACGGTGTCTCATTGGAAAGGAAGCCGAAGGGGGTGATGATGGTGGGGTGAGATGAAAATAACGACTAAGATATGGTATGGGGTGACTCACAATGGGTATGAGGTTATTGGTGTGAGGTCTGGAATAGTGTAACAAAAAAATAAATATGATAAAAGACTGAACCTAAAAATCTAAAAACTGTACCGATTTTAAGGTTAACCAAACCGGTGTATTTGAATTTTCCAGTTTGATTAACCGAACCAGTAAAATTTTTGGTTTTTCGATTCAGTTATGATTCATACTTTATGCTACAGACGGTTAATCGAAAAACCGAAATTTTATTTCTTAGTTTTAAAACATTGTTTATGTTTACTCGTTTAAGTAAATATCAAATTATTTCTTATAAATTTTTAGTTACAATCATTTATCGTCATATTATTTATATTTTTCATGTTAAACTAAGAATTGTCATTGTTAGCATTTGTTATAAATATACATATGTTGATATAGATTAAGATTGTCATTTGAATTTCATCACCATTTCACATAAATAACTAAATATTTGACTATACTTTATATACTAATTAAAAAAATACATTAAATATTTGATAATTTTATCATATTTTCATTATTAATAGAAGCAACAATATAATTCAACAAATTATATGTATTATTCATTGTCATTCATTATTTTTTGGAAATTTGTTATGGTGCTCAACAATCTTAACATATTTTTATTAATTAGTAATGGTTAATTGGTTAACCGGATAACCGAACCGAAAAAACCGATTAACCTGGTTTTTCGGTTTAGGTTTAGGTCCAAGAAATAAACGAACTGATAGTCTCGATTAATCTTCCGAAATATGTTTTCAGTTCGGTTAACAATCCATGAACAACCTTATTTTTTTTAGTAGTTGTTTATAAATTTTAATTCATAACTAAACATGTTTTTAGTTTCTTTTTTAGAGTTGGCTAACAGTGTGATATGATGTTCTAAAAATGTGTATGATATTAATGTTGAAGAATGATGCAATAGACGGTTTATTAATCAAACAAGCAAATGAAGCAAAAAATATCAATTTTTATTTTTTTAATCCGCAAAATCATGAATCCAATTAGAACAAGCTTAGATCAACAATATTACAAACAAATCTCTAAGGAAAAGCAACTGAAACTGACCATTGCCTACTTTTGGGTTGTCGTCTTCAAAAATATCACAAAGCAAAGCTCTCCCCGGTTAATGAGAAAAAATATGCTTCTTTTAGATTGATTAATTGTAGAGAGAAATTAGATATTTAGATAGTAATTTTACTCGACTTAATTAAGGTAATAATCTCATTATGGAGCGTTCTTGATTTGTACTCCTAGTTTTATCGCTAGATATTGTAATATAAAAATTGTCTTTTCTTTCCTAAAAAGAAGAAAGAAAAGGAACCAATCGTTTGAGAATTGAGATAACTAAAAAACCCATTGAAAACTCTTTTAGGGGTTTCCAATGCATCATTGATGTTATTTAGTTTCAGCTCCCTTTATATTGGACTTATATCACATTTCAAGAAATCTTTTATCAACTGTTTGTTATGCTTCTTTATGTAAACTCTGGACCCATTTTGTTGTTTGCTTGCTAAAGCTTTCATAAAGTTGGAAGCTTTCTCATTGGCTGTTGACCATTTGTGGTGCCATTTGTGGCTCATTTCATCTCATGTCTCATTTCAACTTCATAGATGTAATCATGTAAGGAACATATATCTTTTTATAATTTATTTATTTTTATACTAATTTATACATAATCAATCAAATAATATATTTTTTTTTAATGGAATCTAAACTACTTCTTAATTACTCATAATTCTACAGACTTCAACAATCGACCTCAAAAATTAAGGAAAACATTTGATGATGTTTGGCTAAAAACCTTTGGATCAATCAAAATATATTTTATCCGGACTTCAAACTTAAAATGGCTTGACAAAAAAATAAAAATATTTTACCCCCAAAATTAAATAAAAATACATACATTTATAAGGATTAAGGAATATAAACATCATTTCATACTTACATAAAAATTAGTTTCTTGGTTTTCTTTTTTCGTAGTGGGTCCAGTTGGTGAACTGCTTGACCTACAAATGCATTTAGGGGTCTCTGAAATCTGCATCATATAATTCCAACCCCCATCACATGCACACAAACAACTTTTGTGTACCAAACTCGAAAAAAGATAGGCAAACTATTGGGGTATGTGGTCCCTTTAGAAGGACCAAAAATAGCTTCTTTAGTTTTGTTT
This sequence comes from Lactuca saligna, assembly GCF_052625555.1. Taxonomy (NCBI): domain Eukaryota; kingdom Viridiplantae; phylum Streptophyta; class Magnoliopsida; order Asterales; family Asteraceae; genus Lactuca; species Lactuca saligna. The sequence goes on from NC_136422.1 coordinate 142,412,969, forward strand.
GTTTAAATCAATGTGACTTTAAATTCGAATTCCATAGTTGTATTTGGTAAATAATTAGAATATGATTCGGTGACTTAATTGCGATTTTGTGACATGAAATAATTAGAATATGAAAAAGTGCATAATATAATGTTTGAATCATTTTTGTTATTGGAGATGTGTAATTAGTCATCCAGTTTGATAAATTCTTATCCTAATTCTAATAAATAAGTAGAACTCTGCCACGTGTCAATCTATAAGACCTTCAAAATAGAGTTTTCCCGCTCATTTTATTCATCTATATTTACGTAAATGCCATACAATCCAAAATCAATAATTCCGGAAAAATCTGCAAACAAATATGTTAATCAATCTTCAGATTCGAAAAACACGCATTAATTTTGAAAGTTTGTTTATTTTGATTGCAAATTAAATCCCTAAAAATCTGCAATATTTATCTTTTTCAAACGTAATCTTCTTAATTCTTATTCTTATTTATTCAAACGTAAATAGCATTCATACGGTTATTTTCTTTTTACCATTCTGCTCCATAGTAATATTTGCAAACGTATTTTTCTTCATTCTTCTTGATTCTGCAACGCTTCAAAAATTATAATATCAGGTTAGTGTATTAAAATATCAGCATTACTAATATTTCTAACCTCTTAATTGTCTGATTTACCAGTTTCTATCATTTTTCATTTTATTAGTGATGTTCTTCTTCTTCCTTTTGCTAATTCTTCTTAATCATGTTCTTCTTCTACCTTTTCAGTTTAAAAGACGTAAATGTTAATGAAAATGATTACAAAATACGAAATTAGTAATAAAAATGAGAACTTTATTTTCTTTAAAAAAAACTGTTCTTCAAAGCTTTAACTATTACAATATGTTTTTTTTTGTTTTGCTGTTTCATTTACTTTGATTTGCTGTTAATTTAAAAGGTTGCTAATTTTCGCCCCAATTCCAAAATCAAATAACAGATCCTTCGTATGATTCATTTAATAACCAAGGCTTCTTTTATTTCAAAATGACCATATTGCCCCTAACTTGATAAGTATTTCATATATCGCAATTAACAATTAAGACAAATCAATCAATCAATCAATTTGTATAATAAAAATGCGAAATTCTTAGCTTTCTTCCCCAATTCGCATTCTACTGTAAAATTCACATTCTTCATTCACCCTCTTTCTTCGCATGTTCCAGTCATTTTTTTTTTTTAGTTCATTCGCATTTGAGTTGTTTGTCTCACCAAATACGAAATGAATATTAACCATAATCACCTTCGCATCTTTAACCCCAATCCATACAACCTCATATGCGAAACCCAATTTTGATTTGTATTACCAAATGCGAACATTTTTGCTTTTACACGTGAACTGCATTTGACTCCAATATGCGAACATCTTTAACCCCAATCCATACAACCTCAAAGCTTTAACTATTACAATATGTTTTTTTTGTTTTGCTGTTTCATTTACTTTGATCTGCTGTTAATTTAAAAGGTTGCTAATTTTCCTTACAATTCTATAATGATTAAATTTATTGCAGAAAATGGAAATAGGAAATAAGGTTTACCTAAATAACATTGACCAGATAGATGAAAAATCGCATATCAAGGTTCGGGTGCTTAAAATTTGGAACTTTGTCAGAAATAATAAAGTTTGTTCCATTGAAATGATCATCATGGATGAGGAGGTTTGTTGTATTTGATATATTTTTTATTCTTCATTCAATATTAGACATGTTTCATGAACATAATAATTTTTATTTTATTTTTTAAACAGGGTACACAATACCAAGCTCGTGTCTTCAATCAGAATTTCTCCAGATTTCGTCATCTTTTAAAGGAAGATGAAAGTTATATAGTTATAAAACCCAATATGGCTGCTGTTACTAATGGTTTTAGTTATACAGGTCATAAACAGACCTTAACTTTGGATTGGAAAAGCATCCTAAAAAAATGTGATGATTTCTCGGGTCCGGTCAATGGATTTATGTTTGTTGACTTTAATTCTATCATAGAACAAACATGCCCAAAAGACACATTCTTTGGTTAGTCATAAAATATTAATAAAATCATTTTTTATCATTTGTTTTTTTGGTTATACATTTTATTATTTAAATATTACGAATTTAATCCTAAACTTTTATTTTTTTGTGGTATCTGTTGTGTAGATGTTATTGGACATATCGTGTCATTTAGGCCTCTTGAAACTTCAAATCCAGTACCATCCAAGCATTATATAAAAGTCACTCTTAGCAACCTAGAGTGAGATTATATTGTATTATTTATTTATTATTTATTATCTTTAATTAATCACAAATTAATATTAATATACTATTTTATGGTTTATTTAGTTCTGTACATCTGAAGGTTACTATTTTTGGAAGTCAAGCATATCAAATTTCAGAATACCTAAAAAATAACTCGACTGTTAATTTTGTTGTTATCGTGATGCAGTTTTTGAAGCTAAACATTTGGAATGGTTTGTATTCAGTCTTTATATATAGATGTTTATAATTACTGTTTTTATATAAATTTTAATAATTGGATATACATTTTTTACAGGTCTTGGTGAAGCTAAAAGTCATTTTGAAGTAACGAAATTGTTCATAAATTCTGACATTTATGAAATAAATGAGTTTAAAAATAAGTTAGTTTCCAATTGTTTTTTATTTTTTTATAATGTATTTTAACTTAAAAAAAACACAAAACCTAATATTCATGAATCTAAATTAAACATTACAGGTTGAAATGTCATGACAATTTCGGTATAACTGAAAAAAGCATAACTACACTTCAAAGCTACTCTTCTTCATATACAGATGACTTTAAGGGCAATTTTCCATTAAAAACAATCTGTGAGATCACCGAACCAATTAAGGTATATTGCATTATTTTATATGTTTTACATTTTATTTTTGCATAATTTATTTTAATAATTTTTACATTTTATATGATACAGGAAATGAAGTTTTTATTAGTTGCTTCCATTGTTAATATAAGGCAGAATCTACCATGGTATTATGAAACATGCAAAAAATGTGGAAAAAAAGTTATCCCTGTTCCCAAAACCAATCATTCGTATACCAACCCTGAGGGAATTTCTGAAACTATGGTTGTCGAGTGTACAAATGCACAATGCAAAAAATCTGAATTTCAGTCAGTTATAAAGTATAGACATATTTATTTCTATTAATTTTGTCAATCTTAAAACAACACTAACAATGACATAATTATTTTTTGTTTTAGGTATATAATTCCAATTAACGTACAAGATTGTACTGGAACCATTGGATTGACTCTTTTTGATAGGGAAGCAATGAGGTTGTTAAATATAAGTGCCTACGAGTTGAAAAAGATACATGATGCGGTATATTATTCATACCTTTAAAATCAGAAAACATTTACTTAATTTTTTTAATTTATTAAAATATATCTTACAGGCCGGAGACAGTGATGCCCTATTTCCAATGCAACTTAATGTGTTGAAAAACCGCAAGTTTGGTTTTGTTGTAGATATTACAGAATACAATGTCAACAACTATAATAACATCTACACAGTTCTCAGAGTTACAGAAGATATGTCCATTGTTTGTGAATTGGAAAGTAAAATAGAACTTATGGTATGTAATTTTTTATTGTTGAAAATTTACAATTCTTTAATGTTAAAGTACATAACGATTAACATATTTCCATTTTATTTTTTAGAGTAATCAATCTGTCGCCTTAAATCAAGTTGCTTTGGAATCCGATGATGTTGTACAGCCTGTTCAAAAGGTTTTTCATTTTATTTTATAAACTTTTAATTATATTAGTTATTTTTTTTAGGAATCAAACATTTTTTTTTAAATTAGGATGTGATCTCACAAACAGACGAAAGTTTTACACCCTCAACAGTTGATAAGTCAACCGCAACAAGTCCTTGCAAAATATCAGGTGATTTGAAGCGCAACCTCCAAGAAATTTATGATGTTGATTCTGGATATGATTTAAGTTCAACTAAGGCTAAAAGAAAGTCAACCGCAGAGGAAACTCCACTCTTGATTCCAAAAATTGAAAAGTGAGTGTCTATCGGTTATAAGACACATTTAACATATTTTGATCATTTGTTTTGGTTATAAAGATATTTTAATTGCTTGGTATGATTTTTATTTTGGGGTATTTAGGATGTCAAATATTATTGGTTTGAATATTTTTGGATACTTTTATTGTTTTAAATTGGACAAGTTAGTTGATTTTGGTTATAACTCAAATAAAATATATTGTCCCTAACTTGATAAGTATTTCATATATCGCAATTAACAATTAAGACAAATCAATCAATCAATCAATTTGTATAATAAAAATGCGAAATTCTTAGCTTTCTTCCCCAATTCGCATTCTACTGTAAAATTCACATTCTTCATTCACCCTCTTTCTTCGCATGTTCCAGTAATTTTTTTTTTTAGTTCATTTGCATTTGAGTTGTTTGTCTCACCAAATGCGAAATTAATATTAACCATAATCACCTTCGCATCTTTAACCCCAATCCATACAACCTCATATGCGAAACCCAATTTTGATTTCTATTACCAAATGCGAACATTTTTGCTTTTACACGTGAACTGCATTTGACTCCAATATTGAACAAATCACATTTCACAGTCCTTCTTGACTTCGCATTTTTCTTCACGAATCGTCCCTCAATCAATAACCCAATTAACCCAATTGCTAATCGAAAATCAAAACTTATCTGTTTTCATATGCGAACCCAACTGATTGGCTTTTCAAAATCAAATTCGCAACTCCAAATCGTTCGATTATTCGCCCCAATTCCAAAATCAAATAACAGATCCTTCGTATGATTCATTTAATAACCAAGGCTTCTTTTACTTCAAAATGACCATATTGCCCCTAACTTGATAAGTATTTCATATATCGCAATTAACAATTAAAACAAATCAATCAATCAATCAATTTGTATAATAAAAATGCGAAATTCTTAGCTTTCTTCCCCAATTCACATTCTACTGTAAAATTCACATTCTTCATTCACCCTCTTTCTTCGCATGTTCCAGTCATTTTTTTTTTAGTTCATTCGCATTTGAGTTGTTTGTCTCACCAAATACGAAATGAATATTAACCATAATCACCTTCGTATCTTTAACCCCAATCCATACAACCTCATATGCGAAACCCAATTTTGATTTGTATTACGAAATGCGAACATTTTTGCTTTTACACGTGAACTGCATTTGACTCCAATATTGAACAAATCACATTTCACAGTCCTTCTTGACTTCGCATTTTTCTTCACGAATCGTCCCTCAATCAATAAACCAATTAACCCAATTGCTAATCCAAAATCAAAACTTATCTGTTTTATATGCGAACCCAACTAATTGGCTTTTCAAAATCAAATTCGCAACTCCAAATGGTTCGATTATTCGCCCCAATTCCAAAATCAAATAACAGATCCTTCGTATGATTCATTTAATAACCAATGCTTCTTTTACTTCAAAATGACCATATTTCCCCTAACTTGATAAGTATTTCATATGTCGCAATTAACAATTAAGACAAATCAATCAATCAATCAATTTGTATAATAAAAATGCGAAATTCTTAGCTTTCTTCCCCAATTCGCATTCTACTGTAAAATTCACATTCTTCATTCACCCACTTTCTTCGCATGTTCCAGTCATTTTTTTTTTTAGTTCATTCGCATTTGAGTTGTTTGTCTCACCAAATACGAAATGAATATTAACCATAATCACCTTCGCATCTTTAACCCCAATCCATACAACCTCATATGCGAAACCTAATTTTGACTTGTATTACCAAATGCGAACATTTTTGCTTTTACACGTGAACTGCATTTGACTCCAATAATGAATATTAACCATAATCACCTTCGCATCTTTATGTTGATTATTTTAAACATGGAACATTTATGTCTATTATTTAGAATAACTATTATTTTTGTCATGATAAATATGTTATTTTTAATAAATAATCAATAACCAATTGTAAACAAAATTTATATCTTTGATTCTCTAAAATTAATTCATACATTTTTGTAATGGTTGCAGCATATTTACTTATCTTCTGTAAATAACCTATATTCAACCAACTATTTCCTAATATTCTATACTCCTTTTTTAGATGAAATTTGAATATTAAACTAATTTTTAGTTGTAATCTTTTAAATTCCAAAAAATCAGGAAGAAAATTATATCTAATAAAGATCCAACAACAATAAAATCATATAATCGTAATCTTTTTCCAATATTCAAGCATATAACTTTAACTCAAAACGTGAAATCCAAAATTTTGAAACACCTCATTCGTCTTCTTAATGTTCAATTGTTTCTGCGATTTTTTTTTTCATGAAGCTTACATCAAACTGCTCGTTAAAGTTGTAATCCTCATTCCAGTTCTACCTGCAAGATTTCCATATCCATATGTCAGGTTAGTATTATCAGTTTAGATCACTTTGTTTTCTCTATGAATTTATGGTTGAAATTTACAACAATAATCAATATGCTGTAATAGATGCTTTTCTAATTGTAAAAATATAATCTTGAATAGATACATAAGATCAATAAGCAATTTATAATCATCACGATTATCGTGTATCACACAATTTTACCTTCATTGATTCCATGGAGATCTAGGGTTTTAACCCCTGATATCATCCGAACCCACGATTGGTTGAAATTGGGGAAACAGTAAATTTAAATCGAATAAACCCTAGGTTGGAAATGAGGATGATGAGTCATGATGCTAACATTTTAATAAACAAATTAATAAATGTAACTTTTTAAATACATTTACTTTATTATCATTATTTATTTAATTCTAACTAACTTCAATTGTATTATATAAACATATTATGTACATAATTTCACATTTCATTTCCTAACCTATGTCTTCTTATGCAGAAAACAACAGTAACATGTACCACATGCAGGCCAAAGAGAAAAGAAGACAAAGAAAAATATATTTGGAAAATAAAAGATCGAAGAAAATAAAAACAATACCAAACGTTCCAAGTATATCATTACAGCATCTCTTCAAAAAAACCATTAACTATAACCGTATTAGTATTTTATATTCCATCTTTTACTGTTATATAGTTGAATACATATATTTACAAGTTTTATAAGTTATTTCTATTTGCAGATCAATCAACCAACATTGTTCGTCAAACTCAAAATGTCAATTCATTTACAACACCTGCAAAGCATAACACAACCATACAATACTGTCCTTCCTTTACAGATGTTAGAACTCCATTTTCTAACATTACAAATGTTATAAATCCGTTATCTAACATTACGAATGGTAATTATTTATGGTTTTTAAAATATACTATTATCCATTATGTAAATATTTATTTATTTAGTTAACTATTTTATTTTTATTTTATTCAGATAACATTGGTTTCGATAAATATATCACTTCCAAATTAGCAAAGAAAAGACAGTACCATGTACTTTCAAATGATATGACATCAAAAAATGCATCTACAGTAACAACTTCTTCATCATCAATCAAGTTAAATCCAGGATGTCATAAATTAAAAACGAAGACAAGACATTTATCCCCTATCCCATTGATTGATTTGACAGAAGATATAGAAAATATACATCAAGTGAACAATGAAAATCGTATAGTTGGTATCTCAAATGGTAATGAAAAAATAAAATCCATTTTACATTTCAGATACTATGTTCTATATAATTATAAAATTCATTGATATTTTATTCAACGCTTTTATTTTACAGAAAATTTTGATCATGGTGATCAAGATGTTGTATGTCAAACATGTCGTGCAAAGTTATGGAGAAATGAATCCATTAGAGGTAAAGAAAATGGGAACACGGATTATTCATTATGTTGTGGTTACGAAAAAGTTCAACTTCCAGACTTAAAGAATGCACCCCCTACTTATGAAAGAATGTTTCGAAATATGGATTCAAAAAGCAAACACTTCATGAAAAACATTCGACGTTACAATTCAATGTTTTCTTTCACGTCGATGGGTGGTAAAATTGACTCTTCAATCAATAGAGGAAACGCTCCTTACATTTTCAGATTGGGTGGTCAAAATTATCATAGTATTGGAAGTCTTTTGCCAGCAAAAGGATCGGAACCAAAATTCTCTCAGTTATACATTTATGACACTGACAACGAAATTACAAATAGACAAAGATGTTTCGGTATTTTCTCAAACTTCTTATTCATAATCTATTTATATATATATATATATATATATATATATATATATATATATATATATATATTATGTATGTATTACTAATATTATGTATAAATTTATTTATTTTAGTGGTGACAAAGATCAATCAACATCAACTGATAGTGATATTGTTAAAGATATTAAGGTGATGTTGGATTCAAATAATGTCTTGGTTAGATCTTATAGAATGGTAAGAGATACTTTTCAAAAAAATCCAGAAGTTGATATGAAATTACGACTTATCGGGAGAAGGGAGCAAGATGGAAGAACATATAACCTACCGACTGCTTCTGAGGTTGCTGCTTTAATAATTGGTGACATTTTGGATTCAATCGAAAAGAGGGATATCGTCGTTCAAACAAAAAAATGGTTGTCTACAACGTATCAGTGAATTGCATCCTTCGTACCTTCCTCTCCAATATCCATTGCTATTTCCATATGGGGATGATGGTTATAGTGTTGACATTCTTCATAGAGGTGTGTCATTTACGACCAACAGCAAGCGTGCGAAATGTACAATGAGAGAATATTTCGCTTATAGGATTCAAGACAGAGATCATTCGTTCTCTCTCATACTTAATTCAAGAAGGTTGTTTCAACAATTTCTGGTAGATGCCTATACTATGATGGAAACGGAGAGAATGTACTACATACGTAGGCAACAACATGTTCTTAGATGTGATTCTTATGAAAATTTACGTAACCAAAAAGCTCAAGGAACGACTGATATCTCGAATGTCGGCCAACGTGTCATATTACCTTCATCCTTTACCGGAGGTGCACGTTATATGCTGCAAAACTATTTGGATGCCATGTCACTATGTAAATGGTTTGGATATCCTGATTTCTTCATAACCTTTACGTGTAATCCCAAATGGCCTGAGATTAAAAGGTTTCTTAAGGATACTTCACTTCAACCAGAAGACAGACCTGATATACTATGTAGGTTGTTTAAGATCAAGCTTGATGCATTCATTAAAGACTTAAGGGAGAATCAAATTTTCGGCAAAGTTCAAGCATGTAATTAAAACTATATTTTTAATTTTTTTATAAAACATTGATCTTATTATTATATTTTAAATATGTTTTGATATCTAATCACATTCTCTTTTATTTTTTGTCAAATTCTTTTACAGATGTTTATACCATTGAATTTCAAAAAAGAGGTTTGCCGCATAGTCATATATGTCTATTCATGCATTCTGACAACAAGCTACCAACTGTTGAACTTATCGATCCAATAATTTCAGCAGAGATACCAGACAGAATTGAAGATCCTGAATTGTATTCACTTGTAAATGAGTTTATGATTCATGGTCCATGTGGAGCTGAAAATATGAATTGTCCATGCATGGTGGATAAAAAGTGCTCTAAAAACTTTCCAAAACAATTCATTAATCATTCGTCTGTTGATCAGAATGGTTTTCCGTTATATAGGCGAAGAAACGATGGTCATTTTGTAGAAAAATCAGGTGTAAGGTTGGATAATAGAAATGTTGTTCCATACAACAAATATCTATTGAAAAGATATCAGGCACATATTAATATTGAATGGTGCAATCAGGGATCTTCTATAAAGTATTTGTTTAAATACATAAATAAGGGTCCTGATAGAGAGCTACAGTTGTTGTTGTACCAACCAACAATGAATGTGAAAATAATGATGTGGTCGATGAAATAGCTGAATATTACGATTGTAGATATTTATCAGCATGTGAAACATCATGGCGAATTTTTAGATATGATGTTCATTGCAGATATCCTTCTGTTGTTAGACTACCTTTTCATCTTCCTAAACAACAATAGATTGTATATGGCGAAGATGATGATATTGATGATGTTCTTGACAAACCTTCTGTTGCCGCTTCAAAGTTCACAGCTTGGATGGAGTGTAATGCAATCGACAGTGAAGCACGAAAACTCACATATGTTGAATTCCCTACAAAGTTTGTTTGGATATTAAATGGTCGGTTTTGGAAGCGAAGGAAAGTAGGAAAAGCCATCGGTAGAATTCATTCAGTTTCACCTAAACTAGGTGAAGCATATTTCTTAAGGATTCTTTTAAATAAAGTAAAAGGACCAACATCATTTGATGAAATTCGCACGGTAAATGGAGAAACACATTCTTCTTTTAGAGATGCCTGTTATGCACTCGGGCTATTAGATGATGACAAGGAATACATTGATGCAATTAAAGAAGCAAGTCATTCTGGATCTGGTTTTTATCTACGCTTTTTATTTGCTACATTGTTGATGTGTAATACTATGTTTAAACCAGAGATCGTTTGGGAAAATACATGGGAATATTTGGCAGATGGAATTCTATATAGCCAACGACGAAGATTTAAGTCAGCAGGTATTACATTTTTTCTTATTTTTTTAAATTAATTTATTTTTATTTTTCAACACCCATTAAATAATTAGTAATGAAATTATTAAATATCAACCACGTATTTTATTAATTATTTAATATTTTCGTGCGGAATTGTCTCTCGGAGTAGATGAACTTAAGAACTTAACTTTGTTCGAAATACAACAAATTTTACTTCGAAACAACTCTACTCTCAAAAACTTCAAAAACATGCCATACCCAGATGTTGAATCCGTTTCTTCTTCAAACAATCGACTTATCACCGAGGAACTAGATTACGACATTCCCGTGATAAAGAATGACTATGATCGTATGTTTCTTGCATTAACAAATGAGCAACGGAACATTTTCCTAAACATCAAGAGTGCTATTCAACAAAATAAAGGAGGTGTCTTCTTTGTTTACGGGTATGGTGGAACGGGTAAAACTTTTTTATGGAAAACAATATCTGCAGCAATTAGATCTGAAGGAAATATTGTATTAAATGTTGCTTCAAGTGGTATTGCTTCCTTATTATTGCCCGGTGGTAGAACAGCACACTCTCGATTTATAATTCCATTTGAGCTTACAGAGGATTCTTTTTGTAACATAAATCCAGACGGTGAGTTGGCAAGCTTAATAAGGAAAACCTCTTTGATAATTTGGGATGAAGCACCTATGGTCCATAAGCATGCATTTGAAGCTTTAGATCGAACTTTGAAGGATTTATTAAGGTGCGTAAATTCAACCATCTCAAATATTCCATTTGGAGGGAAAGTTATTGTCTTTGGAGGAGATTTTAGACAAATTCTACCTGTTGTGCCGGGTGGCAATAGACAGAACATTGTAAATGCTTCTTTGAGTTCTTCATATTTATGGGAACATTGCAAAGTCCATAGATTAACAAAAAAACATGAGGCTAACTGTTGGAAGGGATCAATCAGATATAGGAAAAATAAGAGATTTTGCAAATTGGTTGTTGGATATATGAGAAGGAAAACTTGGTGGTCCGAACGACGGTGAAACGATTATCGATATTCCGGATGATATTCTCATTATTGATTCACATGATCCTATAGGTTCCTTAATTGAGTTTGTATATCCTTCAATTTTAGAGTACTATAGCGATATAAATTATTTCAAAGAAAGAGCGATACTTGCTCCAAAAAATGAAGTTGTCCAGGAAATAAACGACCGTTTACTTAAGAAGTTTCCAGGAGATCAAGTTGAATATTTAAGTTCAAACTGCATATGTGAATCCGAATTTCTCCATGATCAATTTGATGCAAATCTATACTCTCCTGATGTATTAAATGGACTCAAAGTATCCGGTTTACCAAATCATAAATTACTTTTAAAAATTGGTGTTCCAGTAATGTTACTGAGAAATATTGATCAAAAAAACGGCTTATGTAATGGCACAAGACTATAGGTGTTATCATTGGGCAAACGTGTTATTGAGGCACGTATAATAACTGGAACTAATATTGGAAATCGGACTTTTATTCCAAGAATGTCTTTAACTCCATCAGAAAAAAAGATTCCCTTCAAATTCACAAGAAGACAGTTTCCTTTGGCTGTATGTTTTGCAATGACTATTAACAAAAGTCAAGGACAATCGTTGTCAAAGGTTGGTGTGTTTCTGAAAGATCCAGTTTTTTCACATGGACAATTGTATGTTGCCTTATCTAGAGTTCAGAGTAGAGAGGGATTAAAATTATTAATTTTAGATAAAGATGGCAAACTCACAAATAAAACTTCCAATGTTGTTTATAAGGAAGTTTTTCGAAATTTGTAGCCAACTTTTTTGTAACGTCGTTTTATTCAATTTTAGGAAATCACACTTAATCCATCATATTATTGTATTTTTTTATAATTACGTATTGTTGTATTTTATGTTAATTTCATTACACACATTAGTATTGTATCATCTGCATATGTCCAATTAGAATGATGAATAAAAAAAAATAGTTTTCAAAAATCTTCATTCCTAATTAAATACTTCTCATTTAGTTAGTAATTAAATAATTACCAATAAAAAAAATTATTTAAATATTCAATATTACAATTTACAAGTTATCAGAATTATTGATATAATATTTTATTAAATAATTAATTTTTAAATTCAATTCAAAAACAGCACTCGTGGGTTCCACGGGTTTTAACCTAGTAGTTTAATAAATCAATAGACTTTTTTTGAATAGTTAACAAATATATTTATTATTTTACTTCTAAATCTATATATTTTTTTGGTGAGACTTAAACTTTCAACATGTAGTTGTGGGGAACCTAATCAACTCCCGATTCTTTAATAGATGAAATAACACGATTCTTTAACAGTTTTTCTTCTCTATCTCTCGTTATCTCGGGCTACCGGCTACAACGTTCCAAAAGTCAACATATTTGAATGTCTTCCCGTTATTTTCCTAACAAAATTTCTAGCATCACGTTGAAAACGTCTTCACCAATCTGTTCATTTTTGCGTTAATTTTATAGGTTGTTGTACAACCCGTTGAACTTTGTAACCATGGGTGTGTTCTGTGACATCCCCAAATTCACGGCTAGAAAAGACCAACTTGCTTATGTTTTATATTAAAAATCAGCGTATCATTTTAAAGAAAAGTATTGTGGAATTTGTTTCCAAAAAAATATGATAAATATATTATCAAAGCATTTTCGAATAAATGTATTTTGCTCATATTAAAAATTTGGGATGTCATCGTAAATACTAAAACATAAACATAAACAAACTTTACATTTATTTACACTAGCGATCTACATCTTCTTTAAATCTCTCAGTGTAAAGTAGTTTCGTATCGATACATGTGATACAAATAAACTGAGTGGGTCAGCTTAAGAAATCTGGTGAGTACATAGGGTTTTCAACCTACAATAATATAATTATTATGTTTAATCATCAAACAATCAACTCAATTACCCATCCCCATTATCTTCTTTATTTCTTAAGAACCTACACTAAGAATCATATATCCTTTACTTTTTATTCCTAAGGAATAGGCACGAAGTCCATTATTGTGTATGGCACAGCTGCCAATGTTTTCTATTAGGCACAACTGCCAATATAATCCTTTACGCACAACTTACAGGATTATGATATTCTCTATTAGGCACAACTGCCAATATTATTTTTTAGGCGTAACTGCCAGGATTATTATGTTCTCTATTAGGCTCAGTTGCCGATATTATCCTTTAGGCGCAACTACCAGGATATTTAGAGTACATTTGGTGAACACGTAGTTCAAAAATACCTGGTGAACACTTAGTTCAAAAATACTTAATGAACACCTAGTTCAAAAACACCTACTGAACATTTAGTTCAAAAATACCTAATGAACACCTAGTTGGGAATCACCGGTTGCTGTAATAACCCCGAGGGCTTCTGATACTCCACCTTTACTTTGGAACAAGTAAGGCATTTGCTGACATAGGTGGCAATTTATGCCTTCATTTTAGGCCACCAATAATGTTGTTTGATATCCAAGTACATCTTGCCCGAACCGGGATGGATGGAGTATCGTGTTTTGTGAGCTTCATTCATGACTACCTCCCTAAATCCTCCGAGTTTAGGGACCCAAATACGGTTCATGAAGTAGTATACTCCATCCTCTTTTACCTCTAGATCCTTCTCCATTCCGCGTAATGCTTCGCCTGCTCTGTTTTCCGTCTTCATGGCCTCTGACTGGGCTACCCCAATCTGAGTGGTTAGGTGAGATTGGATGGTTATTGAGAGAGTTTTCGCACGACGATTAGAGTACTCCTTCTGGATCAATGCATCAGCTACCACGTTGGGCTTGCCCGGGTGGTACTTGATTTCGCACTCGTAATCGTTTAGTAATTCAACCCATCTTCGTTGCCTCATATTCAACTCTTTCTAGTTCAAGATATGCTGGAGACTTTTGTGGTCCGTGAAGATGGTGCACCTCGTACCATAAAGTTAATGCCTCCAAATCTTCAGAGCAAAGACCACCACTCCCAATTCCAGATCATGGGTTGTATAATTCACTTCGTGTGTCTTTAGTTGGCGGGATGCGTAAGCTATCACCCTTCCACGCTGCATGAGAACGCAACCTAATCCCTGATTTGACGTGGTCACAGTAGACCACGAAATCTTCCGTTCCCTCTGGTAGAGATAGTACCGGGGCAGTACAGAGGGCTTGCTTCAGGGTTCGGAATGCAACTTATTGTTTGTCCCCCCATTTGAATGGTACGCCCTTTTGTGTAAGTGAGGTAAGTGGATTGGCGATCTTAGAGAAGTTTTGAATGAACCTCCTATAGTAGCCTGCTAAGCCTAAGAATTGGCGAATTTATGTGGGTGTTGTCGGGACTGCCCATCCTTCGACGACTTTGACCTTAGAGGGATCCACATGAATTCCCTCCTGGCTAACAACATGACCTAGGAAGTTCACACTACGGAGCCAGAACTCACACTTGGAGAGTTTTGCGTATAGCTTTTCCGCTCGCAGAGTTTCTAAGATTTGTCGGAGATGTTGGCCATGCTCTTCCTTGCTTCGGGAATAGACGAGAGTGTCGTCAATGAAGACAATGACAAAGTTGTCGAGGAATGGTCGACAGATTCGGTTCATCAGGTCCATAAATGCGGTAGGGGCATTTTTTAGACCGAAGGGCATTACGACAAATTCATAATGTCCGTAACGAGTTCGGAAAGCTGTTTTGGGAATATCTTCTTCTCGGACCTTAAGCTAATGGTACCCGGACCGTAGATCGATCTTAGAGAAGTAACTAGCCCCTTGGAGTTGGTCAAATAGATCGTCGATTCGTGGGAGTGGGTAGCGATTCTTGACAGTGAGTTTGTTTAGCTCCCTGTAATCGATACACATCCTAAAAGATTTGTCCTTCTTTTTTACAAAGAGGACCGGAGCTCCCCATGGCGAGTAACTAGGTCGGATGAATCCCTTGCCCAGGAGTTCGCTGAGTTGACAGGACAATTCCTGCATTTCAGCAGGAGTTAGCCGGTAAGGCGATTTAGCGAGAGGGGTTGCTCCTGGAACGAGGTCAATCCGGAACTCAACTTGTCTCTCTGGGGGTACTCCAGGAAGATCTTCAGGAAATACGTTTGGGAATTCACGTGCTACTGGAATGTCTTGAATGTTAGTCTCTTCCTTGGTTTTAGCCACTATGTGATCCAGAAATGTCAAATCGTTCTTTCGTAGATGTTTCTGTGCCTGGACGCACGAGATAAGATGAAGGCTCGTGCTCGGTTTGTCTCCATAAATAACCAGGGTTTCGTGATTGGGAAGGCGAACACGAACGACCTTCTCGTGACACATAATTTCAGCATGTTAGAGGCTTAACCAGTCCATGCCAATAATCACATCGAAACTCCTAATGAACATAGGCATTAAGTCTATTCGAAAGACGTGTTGGTTCAGGGTTAGGGTACATCCGATGTAGATTTCCCCTGTGGATTCGGTTTTCCCATTGGCCATTTCCACCGTAAAGGTTTCATTGAACTTCTGGGGTTGTTGTTTTAACAAATGTTTAAACTTATTGCTCACAAAACTTCACTCCGCTCCGGTGTCAAATAGGATGCATGCATATGTGTAGTTTAGGGGAAACGTACCGGTAACAACAGCGGGATCCTGAATCGCCTCCTCCTGACCCATAGTCAGCACTCTTCCGGTTCTTCCATTTCCGGGATTGTTGTTGCTGCGGCAGTTTCGACGGAAATGCCCAGTCCTTCCACAACCATAGCAGGTGTGGCTAGGTCCTGCATTGTTACCGCTGGTGTTGGTGTTGTTATTGCGGTTGTTGTTGTTGCTTCCATGTTGTTGATTTTGAGGAGGATAAGTACTGCAGTACTTTGCCGTGTGCCCCTTCCGATTGCAACTGGTGCACTGCATCTCTCTGCATTCCCCATTTTGATGGAGACCACACTTGTTGCACTTGGGAAGATTACCAGAATAAGGTCTAGGAGCACTTGGTGCACCTGAGGTTGGAGCATGTGGTGTAGCTGGAACTTTAGCGGTGGCAGCATTAACCGCCACTGTCTGCTGCTTCTTGGAAGTCTCGGAGCCTTGATGCCCCTTTCTTTTGTTGTTCTTCCCCTTCTTTCCATCACTTTCCTTCTTGGCCTCAGTCTCCGCTGGCTTCTCACCCTTCTTGTTGTTGTGGTCATACAGCTTCTTCGCCAATCTCTTAGCACTGTCGAAAGTTTCGGGATTTGCAGTTATCACGTTTCCTTGGATCGGAGAGGTTAGTCCCCAGATGAATCGCTCGATCTTCTTTCCTTCTGAGGTGATCATGCCTGGACATAACAGAGATAATTCACTAAATCTTGATATGTAGGCATCGATATCAGTATTCCGTACAGTGAGGTTCCACAACTCTTGCTCCATTTTCTGAATCTCACCACGAGGGCAGTATTCAGCCATCAGCATTTCTTTCATTTCTGCCCACGGCATGGAGTTGGCTACGGGGAGTGTCATGGCTTCCACGTGTCCGTTCCACCAGGTGAGTGCTTGGTTAACAAAAGTGCATGCTGCAAACTTCACCTTCATCTCCTCAGGACAATCGCATACCTCGAATACCGATTCCACCTTCTCGATCCATCGTTTCAGAGTGATCACCCCTCCAGTACCGTTAAAGGTTCGTGGTTTGGCGTTTGTGAAGTCCTTGTAGGTACATGTTTTGGTGGGTCCTTGATTTGTTCCGTTCTTCGAACTCCCGACCCCTTGCCCGTTGACTCCTCCATTGTTCCCTTGATGAATTTGTGCTATTGCTGCGGTGACCGCAGCAGACACAGCTGCCTGGAATGTGGCTGAGTCAACTTCGGGTGGGGTTGGTCCAGGGTTTTGCGAGTAGGTCAGTGAGGCATCTTTCTGTCATGAAACGGAAAGATGTTGAGTGTACGTGGTTTCTGTGAGGTTGTGATCCTACTGACTAGGTGCATGGTACGAACTTAAGTACTTTTACCATTTAGCATACAATCATAGATTTGCAACACATAGCAATTTGTAATGTCATAATAAAACACGTAAAAGATTACTAATGTTATCCGCATTTGATACATGAAAATTTTGCTCTTGAGAGCATACATGAGTGATACTAGTTCGACAACATAATGGCTCTATGAGTAGTGTAGTCACTTAAACATAGAGTCGAGGTACATAGCATAGATCTTAATGACCTAGTAAGATAAGTCTATCCCTAACACTTCATGGTACGTCCTAGTATAGTGGCGGGATCATATGCCGAAGTGTTGAGCCAACAACTGAGCCATCTCAGTCATGTCTCCAATGACCTTATCCCTCTCAATGTCAGCTTGCACTGCACGTGCTTCCATGGTGAACAGTTGTTGCCGCAGGGCGGCAATCTCAGCTTCGGGAGAGCGATTCTCCCTTGCGGGGTTCACTGGTGGGGCGGGGTGGTCCTGCTGCACCTCGCTTACAGGAGATGCGGCACGATCTTTGCTCGGGTCTTGTTCTTCCTCCATGTCATCATCGGTCTCCTCGAACTCGTAGTCGGTGTCCGTGTACTCGTTAGGTCCGACGTCGTGTGCTTCCTCTTGATTCTCTTCTGGTTCATCTTCAAGCATCCCGTGAGCCACTAGGACTTGATGAAACTGAATGCCCTGCTGCTCTCCTTCCATGAAGACTGGGAGAAGGTATACGAATAAGCTATCGTTATCCTATGACTCTACCACTATTGCATATACCGAAGTGTTGAGCCAACAACTGAGCCATCTCAGTCATGTCTCCAATGACCTTATCCCTCTCAATGTCAGCTTGCACTGCACGTGCTTCCATGGTGAACAGTTGTTGCCGCAGGGCGGCAATCTCAGCTTCGGGAGAGCGATTCTCCCTTGCGGGGTTCACTGGTGGGGCGGGGTGGTCCTGCTGCACCTCGCTTACAGGAGATGCGGCACGATCTTTGCTCGGGTCTTGTTCTTCCTCCATGTCATCATCGGTCTCCTCGAACTCGTAGTCGGTGTCCGTGTACTCGTTAGGTCCGACGTCGTGTGCTTCCTCTTGATTCCCTTCTGGTTCATCTTCAAGCATCCCGTGAGCCACTAGGACTTGATGAAACTGAATGCCCTGCTGCTCTCCTTCCATGAAGACTGGGAGAAGGTATACGAATAAGCTATCGTTATCCTATGACTCTACCACTATTGCATATACTAAACATATGTTCTCTTTTTGATGCTAAAGGGGTATATTTTTAGGTTCCCTAGCTATCACGATTTCTTCAAGACATGTGATGGTTGTATCTTGGAGGGAATGTAGTTGATCAGGCTACATCCGCTCCTTGATACAACTAAGAACAGTCCTGGATTAATCGAGATACTAGCATTATCTTGTTTGATTCGATGTTAGGTTCTTTGCTCCTAATACAAGAAAGGGAGTTTTATTGTTATTTTTACTTGTTTTGTTCAGAGTTGTGTTAGTCCCTCTTTTGGTTTATAGTTGCATATCAATGTGTGGTTACATATGCTAGTTCACTATAAACAGAGCTCTGATACCAACCTGTCACACCCCCGAACCAGACGGCGGAAACGTCCGAGGGCTATTGTGACTCAATTGAATACCATCACAATGAATATACATGAATCATAACATCATTCGTCACCATGCATTGAAATATTACAACCATCAGTGTTTACATTCAGTACATTGTTTTTAAACATAACAATTCCAAAACATAAACCGTTCGATATTAATTAAACAAAACATCATGATGTCACTGGATACATTTTCTTCTATTTACCTGTTACCTGAGAATACAAGTATTTTGGAAAAACATCAACATATGAAATGTTGGTGAGTTCATAAGTATGGTTTGATAAGAAATGATTTGTATGATTTTGAAAACCACAAAAAATCCGATATTTTCTGGAAAAAAATGTTGTATATAAGAAAGAGTGTGAAGATCCGTAAGTATGCTTGTTGATTATTATAAACGTGAAT
This sequence comes from Lactuca saligna, assembly GCF_052625555.1. Lineage (NCBI taxonomy): Eukaryota > Viridiplantae > Streptophyta > Magnoliopsida > Asterales > Asteraceae > Lactuca > Lactuca saligna. The sequence continues at coordinate 142,432,492 of NC_136422.1, forward strand.
AATTTTAAGACTTTGTATATATCACATAGTTAAGAGTATTGAATTCCCCAGGGAAAACCCGATGTTTTCCCAATACATCAAATTACATGGCTTAGTTAGTATCATTCCGATACGACGTTGTTTTCTATAATTCTAGGTGACGTTGAATTAATTATGGGTTGTGAGTCGTTACAATCACGCATTAATGAAAATGACTAGTTTACAACTATACAACGATCCCTTAGGCGTCGTCCGTACTACTCACTTAATCCAACCACCCTGACTTCTCATAGCCCCACAACCGAGGAGAAAAGAGGGTGCGAAGCCCCCGTTATTTCCATAAGTCGTTCAAGGCTATCGTGAATGCGAAACGCACTTGGCCGAACCGCATTTAACTTCTCGACTTTGCTAGCAGTACCAAAGGACCCTTGGGGCCCAACAACACAATATAGCTATTGAAAGTCCTTTTACACGGAATTAGGTCATATATGGCCCAATAACATGTAAGCGCGTTCCCTTCAGGCCTAAAGATCATGTCATTGGGCTAGCTAGGCCCAACAAGCACGATTTGAAACTTTCGAGCCCAAAGACGGTGTATTGACTTCTCGTAAATTTCCGCGTGTATATTGAAGTCTCATTGTTTATTGATTTTTGATTCGTTATTGATTCGAGACCGAATCAATTCGTTTGGTAACGATTTTGGTGTTGAATGTGTATTTATTATTACGTTTCGCCGGTAGACGTAATACTCGTATTTTTATTTTAAGGGGTCTATTGTTTTAAGAATGTGAGTTTATCTTCTTAAGCCCTTTCGTGGATAAATTTACACTTTTAACCCTTTGTGTATAAAGAATTTTCGGTTTAGTCCGTAAACTATTTTTCTTGACACTTTAGTATCAAAATTTATTGGAAAGACATTTTTAGCACAAATTTACTTGATAAACAGCTAAAGTCCTTCAAAAACGAAATTTTCTTGGTTGAAACCTCTATTTTTGCAACTTTTACAATTTTGACCCAAAATGGAAAATTTTTGCATCTTTAGTCCCTTTTTAATTTGAAAAGCATTTTTGACCCTTGAAATGGATTTGGTACACTAGTAATCCTCTGTTTTACAAAAATGTGCAGTTTCAGCCCCTCTATTTCCAAATTTTCGCAATGTAGGGCTTATTGGGCCGAAAAACCCATTTTTAGCCCATTAGGTTTAAAATTCACATTTTAAGCCCCTCCAAAGTGTTTATATTCAGAAAATTATTTTAAAAACTGTTTGGACTTGTTTCAACCTCCAGAAATTTTGTTTTGTCGTTTTGGGCCCTTTAGTTTTGTATTTTTGACATTTTGAGCCCAAAAATGGGTTTTTTTGTGTACAAAAATGTTCATACTAACCAACTAAATCATTTTTATTTACTTGATTAGTGTAAAATAGTATAAGTTATGTTTATTTCATCCTTCATTTTGTATATCTTGGTTTTTAGGTTTTGTTAGCTAACATAAACATCACATAACACATAAAAATCATACATACATGCATAAAATCACACAAGACATACATGAACTATTAGATCTACACATTTGCTTGTATTCTCCCCCACAAAAACTTATAAAAACAGAAAATAAGGGGTATGAAGCTCACCTTTGGGTGTGGTTTCGGTTTTTGGAAGAAAATGAGAAGAAATTTGGCCTTAGCACCCTTCCTTGGAAGATTTCGAACTTGGATGCTTCTTAGGTGCTAGATCATGAGTTTGAATGAATTAAGAGGTGATTTTTGTATGAAATGAAGTAGCTAGCTTAAGGATCTAAGAGATTTCTTACCTTAGATGATGATTTTTGTGTAAAATCCCCTTGATCCCTTCTTAGATTTCGAATTATGGTTGAGTTATGAGAGTATTTCCTTAAGAGAAAAATGAGTGAAATGTGTGTGTGTGTGTGCTTGGACTCGGCCGAGAGCAAGAGAGACAGGTAGAAAAAGGAGTAGCTAGACTTGGAAGTATGTGAGTGCATGGATGTTTGGGTCTTCATGCATGGATGTCCCTTTAACAATTGTGAGGTGTCACTTACAAGGTCAACTCTCCTCTTCTTTTGGGCTTGGGCCGAGAATGGGGAGGGTGAGAGGAGGTTCTTGGGCTTTTTGCCCTTAAGCCCATGTTATAGCTAGGTTGGATGATTTTTAGCCCTAAAAAAATATAAATGTGATTTTTATGACTTATTGGGCTAGATTAGGTTAATTATGGTCCAAAATGGTTCATATAATTAATCTATTTCCTTCTAGGCCCAATATGGCCCAAAATATTGAATTAAATGGAAATGGGTCCAATTAGAGCCTATTTAAGAGTTCTAAGCCCAAGATAGCCAAATTGGAAGCTTATTGGTCCATTGGGCCCAATAAAGAAGTCCTAGTCCAAAATGGACTTAAACAAGAACTTCTACGGTTTCCAATTGCTCAATGACTATTTGAATTGCTTGCATGGGGTGTTTGATTGAAATTTTTGCTGACATAGAGTATGCATCATACATGCCCTTATGTTTTTGATTCATAAATTGGTTTAAGTGTTGGTTACAAGGCACAAAAACTCCTAATTGTGACATATACTCTGCTAGATGACTAGATCATCTTAAACATCGAGACCTCTCATCAATATTTATTTCATCACACATCATTTAATTCATCTACCCATGTTTTACCCAACATATTTGTAGATATAATACATATACCGTTTAAATCAATTAAAACATGTATAAAATTGTTCATCCAACATAGATAGCAAGTATACAGATAATATGCACACATAGCACGTAATTTATATTAAATACTTTATATTTATGTGTAAGATGAAAGTAACTATGCACTCACATAAGTAGCGTGATTGGATAGAATCTAACTAGAAACGGTCAACGGTTCGTCGTTGTCAGGTTCGGGAGGGGAAAACGACTTTAGCAACTGAGAGAGAGAGAGAGAGAGAGGAAAGAGGTTTTGGTATAAGGAAGCTTAGGGTCGAAATGGATATTTTAGGCTTATTTTGGCTCTCTCACATCGTGATCCATACATTCTCACGTCGTGAGCTCGATCCTGCTCACCTCGTAGACCCACCATTTGCGTTTATAGCTCCAAAAGGTGTTCGGATGACTTCTCACATCATGAGAATGATATGCTCACGTCGTGAGCTTCCAAGAGTCAACCCGTAGACTTCCTAGGTGTTTTCTAGGCTCGATTAGTGTCCGTTTGACACCTAAGATCGTGAGAATTAATGCTCACGTCGTGAGTCTAATCATATTAGGGTTTCTGACACGTGTCATGGTCTTAGACAGCTGCATCTTCAGAAGGTCATAACGTTTGCATACGAGCTCCGTTTTTTTACGTTCTTTATATCAACGTGTAGGTGAAGACATACTATAAAACTTTCATTTAGACCCTTAAGGATAAAAAGTATTTTATCGTAAACTCACTTTTTACGATTCCTAGTGTCGTTCCGGTTTTGTAGCGAAACTTCGACAGGCCATAACTGATTCATTATAACTCTGATTTCAACGTTCATTATATGTACAGAAACATTGTGAAATATACTAAAACTTAGTTAAGATCATCAAGGATTTCTCTAAGATTGCGGTTCCTCTCACCAGATTGACCCGGAAGGGCGTTACTTTTGTATGGGGGCCTGAGCAACATGCATCATTCGAGACTCTTCACCAGAGATTGTGCGAAGCTCCTGTGTTAGCCCTTTCGGAGGGAGTGGAGGACTTCATAGTCTAATGTGATGTGTCTATTACAGAGATGGATGTAGTGCTGATGCAGAGGGGTCACGTGATAGCATATGCATCGAGGCAGCTGAAGCCTCATGAGACGAGGTATCCCACCCATGATTTGGATTTAGGGGCAGTGGTGTTCGCCCTCAAGATTTGGTGCCACTATCTCTATGGTGTTCGGTGTACCATATACACATAACATAAGATCCTGAAATACCTGATGGACCAGCCGGACCTGAATATGAGACAGAGGAGATAGGTGGATGTAGTGAAGGACTATGACTGTGAAATATTATGCCACCCAGGCAAGGCTAATGTGGTAGCCGATGCCTTGAACCGCAAAGGCGAGAGTGCTTTGATCCAGGATGTGTGTATGAGGATGACGGTGATAACTCCAGTCTTAGATACCATTTGATAGGCTGAGGTTGAGGCTGTGAGACTGGAGAACCGCAAGAGAGAGCATGTGATTAGGCAAGTTTTCATGTTTGTGACAGACAATCGTGAGCTTATGACTTTCCATGGGCGGATTTGTGTACCCTATAGAGGTGGAGCTCGATGTGTATTGGTGGAGGTGGCACATATATCGAGATTCTTGATCCACCCAGGGGCCACTAAGATGTACTTGGACCTGAAGAGAGACTATTGGTGGCCCTGTATGAAGAGGGATGTGGCATGGGTTGTAGAGAGGTGTTTGACATGTCACCGAGTCAAGGCGGAACACCAGCGACCATATGGTCTATTGTATCCTCTGGAGATTCCCTAGCGGAAGTGTGAACAGATTTCTATGGACTTTATCACTAAGTTACCGAGGACTACGCGTGGAGTTGATGCGATTTGGGTGATTGTAGACTAGCTGACGAAGAGCGCTCACTTCCTCGCTAGCAGTGAGAGTTCTTCCGCAGAGAGACTGGTCAAGATTTATTTGAGAGAGGTGGTAGCTTGGTATGGAGTGCCAACCACGATAGTGTCAGATCAAGACGTGCGCTTTACTTTCCGGTTTTGGAAGAAATTTCATGAGGAGTTGGGTACCTGATTACATTTCAGTACTGCATACCATCCACAGACAGACGGGCAGAGCAAGCGGACGATTCAGACGCTTGAGGACATGCTTTATGCATGTGTTATGGACTTCGGAGGAAGTTGGGACACTTATTTTCCCTTGGCTGAGTTTTCTTACAACAACAACCATCATTCAAGTATTGGTATGCCTCCTTTTGAGCTTCTTTATAGGAGGAGGTGTCAGACTCCCATTTTTTGGGGAGAGGTAGGGCAGCGAGTGATGGGTGGCACTGAGATAGTGCCGAAGACGACTGAGCATATTCAACAGGTTAGAGATTATGAAATGTTGTACTCCAGAGATTATGATCAACCCCCTTTTAGTGTATTTAGTGGTGAAGTGTCATAAAAATCCAGTCTTGAACGTTGGAATCAAGTCATGCATGAGATATGAGCTTTTTGAGATAAGAGAGTGGATCTTTTATGTGTTTGTGACCATATCACCCATGAAAAGGTTTAAAGTCACATAATTTATGGGGTAAGAGCTATTAATGAGTCCAGATCTGTGATATGATCCAAGGTCTTAACTTCCATAGCTACCTCGATATAACTCCGATTCCAATAAACCTCATACTCATGAAAAGGTGTCTAAATTCCCTACGCTTCTAGCAACTCGTCGAAACCTCAAGACTTTCTCATGCCTAGGTTGCAACCTACAAACCTTAATCTCAGACGATCCGAAACACTTGAATTAGATTTCAACCTCGAAATTGCTCCTTATCAACACATAGATCGAATCCAATAACCCGAGAAGCACCACCGAAAGGACCTCATATCATACAACAATCTCTTCCAAAGGCACCTGATCCCAATAGGAACTCCCGACCCTAAAGGACACACCCATCTGCCATTGCGGTACTTGATTTGACTCTCACGAACTTGAAAACTCTAGTGGTTTGTATCCCTTCCAAACCACCCTTGAAAAATATCATGCTAATCGTCCATCGATTAACAGACTCTAAGAACACTCTACCAACTTTGATTCTTTAATCGATCCCGGTTGAACTCAAGAGGAACGGAAAGGTCATAGCCCACTAAGGACCCACCGCCTAAACAACTATCAGAACTCATTGGAAAGAATGAACTTCAAAAATCTAACCTCAAACACAAGAAAAAGACCATGCTCGCTTGTAAGTATCCTCTAACATCTATAGAAATAAGCCCCAGCTTCCTCTCAAATTTCCCCTTCAACACTGAGCACCACGTCAGCTCCTGACCCAATAGATGAACCTCTAAAGGTTACTGATTGCATACAAAAAACATCTCACCGACTTCCTTCTCACAATAACTATCTCGGCTCATGACACACAAATCACAAAGCTCGCTCTACCCCAAGTGAATACTACAACCCCATCCGAAATCATCTCATCTCCGACCTCTGTTGTCTCCCACCTACTGGTTCCACGCGACTCGCAAGTATTCCCATACCAACGAAACTGACCCACTTTGGTCTAAGACATCAGATGAAGATCAATACCCCTCAAAATGAAACCCATATACAAATCTGGAATCTCACCTCGATTACTCAATACACGAATTGACTCAAACTCAACTCGAGAGTCTGATTCAAACAATGTTCTAAATAACGTAAGACGTGGTTTAGCGGCAATGTAAAAGTTAAGTCATGACAAGCCTTGGTGAGCAATGACGTTTTTTATGGCGTGACTATATTATATACATTAAAAGATATAAATCATATAATTATTGAATTTTATCAAATATATGAAGTTTTTAGAAGTGTTATATTAGTATCTAATAGAAAAAATTTAACAAAAACTCATTTATTTTAGGTCCGATAAAAAACAAAAGAAAAACAAAACCCACGCCTTGAAAAAACTTGCACCATAATGCGATAAGGTGCGGATTGACACGTTATTTGGGTGCCACGCTTCACAAACCCACCTTGTACGTTTTTGTAATGGCTACACTACGACTCGCGCCATGGATGCCTTGAGGTGCGCCACGACGCGCTTTTTAGAACCATGGGAACCACTCACTTCCAATCTTATAGTCAACCCGAGCCTACGATTCGCGAATTTGTACACACACCATCTATCCAATTCCTTCTAGTTACGATAATCCATCCTCAACCCGGGATACAACAATCCTCGACTGACACAAAGACCCCAGTCTCACCCCTGGTATGGCAACCAGGTTCCCGAAGACTCAAGTGGTAAGGCTACCCTAACCTAAGAACTCCTTTGCATCATAATTTGACTATTGAATACTACATTTTCACGCAGAACAATATTCACTCTTATTGACTATTGAGTGTTACAGTTCTCCCCGTAGGCTTACGACACCCTCTCACTAACCAATGAGTATTACGGCTCCCTGCAGTATCACAACACTCTCCCACTAACCAGTGAATACTACGGCTCCTCGCAGTATCACGACACTCTCTCGCTGACTAATGAGTACTACGGCTCCCCGCATGATCACGACACTCTCTTGATGATTAACGAATAATACAACTCCCCGTAGTACCACGATACTCTTTCCCACCGACTCATGAATGCTACGGCTCCCTATAGTCATACAACACTATCTTGTTCATTGACTGACCATGGGCTCACTCCATGGTTTCTCCATATAATCCCAAGCGATTACTCTCACCCGAATCTACTTGCTCTCTTTTGACCTCGTAATCTCATCATCAAGACATCACTACACTGAGTTCACCAACTCATGCTCCGCAGCTCAACCTAGATAGGTGCTTACACCCACCCAACTTATGCACCACCACTCCATGATGTAAATTCTTGAAGGCAAGGCACTTTTCTTAGCACAGATACACCCTTATATAGTTCCACACTCTCGACACTTAACTGATGGGTTCCCACCGGAACAAAATCTCTTGGTACTCCAATCGCCATCTCACACTCGAATCTCAACATGACCAAAAATTAGGACATCTTACTCGGGTACCTCGGTACACCCTCACAACATCTGACATTGTCTTTCGTCAACCACCAATCTTCCACACGCAACTCAAAACCTCAAAATACTCCCATCTCCCAAGTGGAAATACAGAGGAATCGTCAATGAATGAATACACGTTGACGAAAATTCGAAGCTCCATCCTCTATTGATCACCACCCATAGGAAACTACTCATACCGACTCTGAAATTGGTTGACAAATCAATTGCTGCCTCTTCTGGAGTATATATCACAATCTATACCTATACCCACAAACCTTAGTTATTGCACCCTGAACTCAGCGACCCAACCATCTCGAACTCAACCTTTGCAAACTTGAAAAATTCCCTAGCTCCAATAAATTCTATGACCAATGGCCACCTGCCGTGGATTCACTATTTCTTTCTTAAGCACATACTCATACATCATCTCGCCTTGCACCTTGTCTCATCCACAAATAACTGAGGTCTCATGTGTCCGCACCGCATATCTCCATAACTAGTTCTCTACCCGCACTTGAACGAATCGTTGATCCTCCCAATAGAATACCCAGTTCACCCCTACTCAGGGTTAGAACCATCACCAATTGGCATAACAACAATCTACTCCATAATGTTTTACCAGGTACATCACACTTGACTCTGGGAACATACCACGTAATCACTTAATGATTTTCCCAATGGAAACCAAACAACTCTAAATATCCTGCAACTCTGACAAAAATCTCGGAACCCTCCCAACGTGACTGCCTCCAGTCATCTCGAAGCCTTAGACCAACACACCGGCGGATACCCCAACTGTTTCAAATACACCTGAACCTCAATTTCAAAATAATACACTATCACACACCTCGTCACTGATTCCTCGACCAGCCTCCCATCGTGGGAATCATCATAAAAGCAAGAGACCTCACTCTTACAGTTGATAAACAATGTAGACAACGAGGGCCACCGCCCTGATATACTCCTCTTTATCACCTGGAGCTGCTGCTAAAAGTATGCCTCCCTCAGTAAGGCACCTCCTTGTTCTCTTCCATCTTAGTCCCACTAATGACTCTTTCATGGTATGAAAATACCTCGCAGCAAACATACTACCTAAATACTCTGACGAAAAGGTTTCAACCCTATGCTACCCCACGGGGTTTACCTCCAAACTCTAAAACCGGAAACTCGTTATCTCCTTTGCTTCTCCCAGACAAGAGGACAACGCAACTCTTTTCACAAAAAGTGACGTCTCATCTACCGGTTGATTGCTCAACTTAGACCGTGATCCCCCAATAAGCATCATCTTTACTCATCCCTAAGTATTGCGACTCCAACTGGCATCTCACCAAAAAATCTCTCATAAACTAACTCGATTTCCTTCTCAAGGTATGCTCCATTGAAACTCGTTCGACAGGGCCCTCTGGCCCCACAATCTATCACATCTGATCTTAGTCTAATCAATCATAATGGGATAACTGGTAAAACCACAAGCACTAACTACCACAAATCATGGTACTCGAACCATGTGATCTCCTCTCAATCTGCTACGAATCATGGTACCCAAACCATGTTATCTCCTCTCAATCTGTTACGGATCATGGTATCTGAACCATGTTATCTCCTTTCAATTTGCTATTTAGAACCTCTAGAATTCTCCTTGTTTCGAGTACGGGTCCTCTACTTTCAGTAGTACGGGCCCATACTACCTGCAACATCTACCGATACTTTCCACACGGATCGTCCCAGATTTCCTAAGTAGCTGCTCAACCTTCTCGATCACCAATCCCATAAAACCTGGTCGCCCCCAGTGAGTACTCTCCTCTATCAGCGTACTCATCTGACTAAGGTCACTCCCTAGGCTCTTCCTAGGTTCTCACACTTCTCTGCCATCAGTTGCTGAAGAACTCCTTATGACACCATCCATCTACCTCCTGAATTTCATCATATTCATTTAGTAGTTGATTCCCATCATCAAGTGTTCCACAAAGCACGAAGCAAGCAACATTCGGGCATCGAATAATCTCTTCCGATACATAAAACCACTATAGGTTACGACTCCACTTGCTCTACTCACACTCAAAAGGTATCACTAAAATCAAGTAACTCTACCCCTCGTAGGTATCTAAATACTCTCTCAATAGGCTCCTCTAATGCTCATCTAGGTATCTCTCCTAGATAACTCCTCTACTTAAAGCTCTCTCTCTCTAAAGATTCCTGCTGGATACTCTTACTCCGCACATACTCAAAACACATCACAGATAGCAACATTCCTAGGCTAAGGCATCACAAATCAGGAAACTCTAGCCATAAAATATGAAACACTTAGCCTATCTTCTAGCATGCATCACTAACATCTCAATAATAACTCATAACACAAATAAGTAAGGGTATTTGGGGAAATCAACGTTCGGGCTCTGGCTGATTGTACATATTGCTCCTTCTTATTTTTCTCTTAAAAACTCTTGCTCATTTTAGAAAAATAATTTCTTTTGAAAATTTCTCTCAAATCCCCAGTTTGAGTCCAAACATAACCGAAGGTGCATCTGAATCCCTCAAACCAAGGCTCTAATACCAACTTGTAAAACCAAAAATTTTCAAACAAAAATTTCATTTTAAATCACATAATTCTCATAATACATTTCACAAAAATCTCATTTATTTAATTTACAAATCGCAACTCTATAATGGTTTGATTAATAATCCAGGATCCTCAAAACATAACTCTTTCACTGGTGTGTACAATCAAGTCGGTGCCTTCCCGCGATCTTGAGAAAAACCTGAAACACATATCGCATAACATGGTAAGCATTAAGCTTAGTGAGCTCCCTAAAATACCACACACAACTCATTAGCCACTCGAGGCTATAACACAGTAAGACCCTTCGGTCAATGTGTCTCAGTGGGAACCTCCAATCCCATAACTCGAGTGGACCCTCCGATCCTAACTCAGTAACCACAGAATAATACACATCATAAATCATATAAACATAATGTAGGATATCTCAATACTCATTATAAACACATAAGACATCTCAGTCACACAAAGATACCACTCATGGTAAGTATAGCGATAAAACTTACCTCGGATGATGAACAACCACTATAAATGCTGCTGCTACGCACTGACCTCTAACTCTAAGCCAAACCCACAATTAACCCAATTAGGAACTAAGTCCAAGCTCTTACTCATTAGGTCTAAAGGTAGTCCACTAACCATCACATCCATAAAGTAAAACCCATTGGGCCCACCAAGGCCCAATAATAAATGGGCTCTCCCGAGGCCTAACTCCCAAATCCAAATAGCAAGCCCAACTTAAGGTCCCAAAGCACACACACACATACACACACACAGATATATATATATATATATATATATATATATATATATATATATATATATATATATATATATATATATATATATATATATATATATATATATAACCCTCTGGTCCAAAAACTCTATTGCAACAAGCCCAAACTCTAGGTCCAACACTCAAGTCCCAAAAATGAGACTTAGCCCAAAAGTCTACAGTGAGGTTATGTTGGGCGTACCTCCCTTGGTACGCTCAACGTACTCACGAATCCATATTGGCCATCAGGGACACTGGGGTAGTACGCGGGGCATACTGGAATTACGCTAAGCCTACTCCCCAGATTCACTATTTCTACTCATTTGGTCTTAATCAGTTAAGACTTTGACTCAAATCATAGATCTGGATTCCCTAATAGCCCTTACTCTATAAAGTCAGTGACTTTAAGCCTTTGCATGGCTGATATGGTCACAAACACCCAAAACACCCACTCTTTTAAATCAAAATGCTCATAACTCATGCATGGCTTGATTCCAATGTGAAAGGCTTGATTTTTATGACACAACACCACTATATACACTAAAATAGGGTTGGTCATAGGCTCTGGAGCTCAATATCTTATAAAGTCTCCAACTTTGGGACCAAAACCTTAAAATACTCTAATATGAAGCTTAAAACAAAAGAGTGAGAAAGCTTGGAGCTTTATACCTCATGATGAAGCTCCCAACTCAAATATGCTCAGATCCAAGGCATGGACTTCAACTCCTTCTTCTCCAAAGATCCTTCTTTACTCCAAGAACACACAAAATCACTGAAGGCTCTCAAATAGACACACACAAGCTTAAGAATGAGGATTAGGGTTTAAGAGGGTTTATTAACTGAGGATGGTAGCTAGGAATGAGGCCATCTCATTCCTTATATAGGGACACCCCTCAATTAGGGTTTCTCATTCTGAGCCTCATACGCCCATCATACTATCTGGTACGCCCAACGTACTAGGTGACCCCGCTTAAAAGTCTCGCACATGAGTATGCTAAGCGTACACATACGTACGCCCAGCGTACTCAGCTGCCACCTTTCTCAAACGAGGGGCTGATCCTGCCAAAACTTCAAACTTCCATAGCTTCCTTGATATAACTCTGATTCCAATGAACCTCATACTCACGGAAAGGTGTTGAGATGCCCTACGATTCTAGCAACTCGTCGAAACCCCGAGACTTCCTCTTGCCCGGGTTACAGCCCACAAACCCTAATCTCAGACGATCCGAAACAAGATGTTACACCGGGCCATTCCAACTGGAAGGTTGTGGGTCAGTGGTAATCCAACCAGGAGGTTATAAACCCAATATCTGTTTGGTTATATGTTTTGTGTGGTGGTACCTTGGGGAACTCACTAAGCTTTGGCTTACAATTTTAGTTTATTGTTTCAGGTACTTTTGAAGCAATGTTTTTGTAAACAATTATTGTCTTGGGGTTGTTTTGGAAAAATGAAAATTTTGCTTTGATTTTTAGGATGTTACAGTTGAAATGAAGATGGGGGGGGGGAGAGAGAGAGAGAGAGAGAGAGAGAGAGAGAGAGAGAGAGAGAGAGAGAGAGAGAGAGAGAGAGAGAGAGAGAGAAAGAAAGAGATCTGTTTGTGTCATCGCATAAGTTCTCCACCACACGGTGTTGTGTTATTGTATGGGTACGGTGTTAGGCGGCAAGGATGTTATTCCGGTTAGAATCAGACCGAACCGAACCGAACCCGAATAAAGCGAAAACCGAATAAGGGTAATTTCCTAAACAGAAAACCGGTCCGATTAACCAATACCCGAATAACCCAAATAACATGTACAATATAATTAAGGACCTAATATAACCGAAAAGAACCGAATAAATCTATTAGGATTCTATAACCCGAATAATAGAATACCAATACTTTTATACATCAACATAAAACATTCAAAGACTAACATAAGACAATAACACATTAAAAGACTAGCAATTACATAGTAGATAATATAATGAGAATTAATTTTTTACTTGAATTTCTTGAGTCGGAGTCTAATTTGTCATGACTAGACATAGTATAAATTTGTGAATCCTTAGAGATAATAGGAATGGTCGATTTTTGAAGGTCTGAAACAAGAGGAATGATTGACATAAGTGATTTCGAGTTTGGAAATAGTTGAGAAGATTGGTTGATTTTGAAAAAACGAGAACATGTGTAGGGTTTTTTCCCCTTGTGTTATGACCGATTAGAATAGAAGTATGAATAATGATTTTGATTTTTGTCGATCAGTGAAGAGGGACGAGGACAACTTATTTGATCTGCGTATTTAGAACCGAATAAACTTTTATTTGCATAACCCGAAAACCGAATAAGCATACTATCGATACCCGAAACCCGAATTGAATTGCTTATTCAAGCTTTATTTGATTCGGTTTGGGTTTCTGGACCAAATTCTCATCTCTTTTAGGCGGTAATAACGTCATGCGGTTTGACCACATGGGCAATCAACCAAGTTAAACGTGTGCATCCGGACCCTCTTTAGCAGGTTTTAAATTGGAGTTGCAAAATCGTGTACTATCTAATAATTTCTTTTAGAACATTAACGGACAACAAACATAAGTTCTACGTTTAAAGGTATTTTAAATAGGCAAAAGAGGACTACGTGTAGGGTATTCTGTCCTACAATTGTACTAGCTTCCTCACCTTACATCCTTTTGCCCATGACTCACATTTGAACCCACCAGCATTTACTCTTCACACCCTCAACAACCCCATCCCTTTATCCGTTTTATGAAAATTCCTTTTCGATATTTTTTTAATATGGTGATATTTTTATATTTCGTTGACTCATTTATTATCTCATAAAACATAAAAAAATGCTGAATTTGGGTATCTTATATGTAATGAAGTCACATCAATAATTTATAAAAGAGAGCTTGTGCAAACGAAATGTACAAAAAAATATTATAGACTTGTCAATCAAAGATAACCAATTGTTACAAGTACATCATGGATTTAACACTAATCAACACCTATAACTTAGAAAACAAGAAAAATGGAAATCACAATGTTTATGGCATACAACCATGTTCATATGATATAACAATTCCATAAAGTTTATGGAAATGTTATTGAGTTTGTAATCCATGATATTTGTTTTTTCATTGTAATTTTAACTATAAAGATATTTTATACAAACATGTACAAGTGCAATTTTATTTTTATCAACATGACTCATGCTATCATAATCTATTATAAGTTTTATTAATAAAAAAATTAACAAAATGGATGTGGATCCTATTAGAAATAATCTCATTTTGAACAAATATAAAAAAAATATCAAATATTATTTAATGAACTTTGCAAGTTGTTTTTTATTTAAATAATTCCTTCATGAATGATCATCGATACAAAAACATTTTAAAGGTAAATGAAATTCATTTCGTAAAGTATGATGTCCTCTTATAAAAAAATAAACTTAGTAAAATTTATTTTTATGAAATAAACATACATTTTATGATATATAAAAAGTTAATTTTATAAAATTTAAATTTACGAAATAAACATACATTTTATATATGTGTTTATATATGTGTTGAAGATTAATTATTTCGACACACTTTAATTTATTAGTGATTAACACAAATCTATAACGTAAAAGTACAATTATATTTTCTTCATAACAAATATATGAAACCATTCATAATAATGATAGAACTTTTTCAATTGATGTCATGTTATCATCATAATAACAAAACAATTTTTTTAACAAAGATCTATAATAAAGTTTAAAGAGTATTAAAAGTATGAAAAACTTTATTTATTAAAATCCCAACTTTACAAAGAATTTTAAAAAAATTACACAATTTTTTTTTATTTTACATATTTTATTTAACATAATAAACTTTGAAAATCTTAAGTAATGAATTTCTTATTAACTTGAATACTTAATATGTATTTTCTAATAAAAAATAAAATATAAAAAGAGTTTATACTAACCACATAATTGTTAATTTGAAGAAAAAAAAATAAATATAAAACTTATCCTAAAGTAAGGTTTGACTATGGTAATACATGAGATGACCTTTTTGCAATTCATTGCTTTATTTCTTGCTTTTCTTTTCTTTTTAATTCTTATAAAAAAAAGGTTTTGTCATTTGTAGTTGTTTCCAAGTACTATATCATTCAAAAGACCTCAAACCCGTTTCACTTTTGTCTTTACCCTCCTTCATCTTTCTCTTTCCCAAAACTCCTTTTCCTTTTATCATTTCATCTGCAATTTCAAATCTAGGGTTTTTTTCATTCTCATTCTCACCTTCACAAACACCTCAACACCTCTCCCTCTTGACATCGTACACAGGTTCGTGTGTGCTAATTACTTCTCTGTTTCTACATTCTGTCAATTTTAGCACCCTGTTTTTCTGTTTTGAGCTCATAGAGCTTGAATCGTTTGTAAAGCCCTTCACTTTCTGGGTTAAAATTGATTTCTCGAGAATCCCATGTAAAACCCTTGAGAAATTTTCGTTTTTCGTTTGTGGGTTGCTGTTTAAATTCGTTGTTTTTGCTTGTTTCGTGCTCAATTTTGGTTTTTAGGTCGGATTTTTCTGAAAATTTTAGAGGTGTCTGTGGACAATTTTTTGTTTATCTTCTGTGGGTGGGTGTTAGATTTGGGAGTAAATGCATGGACGGAAGGGACGGAATCCCTTCGTTTTATCTCAATAGAGGGTTTCGTGGGTCGGGTTCTAATGCCGGGTCGGGTAATCAAGGTGGAGGGTTCCATGCCCCTCCACCTGGTTTCAAAACTCAATTAAACCCTACTTTATCTCCACATAACCATACCCAAATCAGGGTAGCTCCTCCTTCAATGGGTCCTTCATTCCATTTGGAACACAACCCACCTCCTAGTTTCCCTCATAGCCTTAACATCGGCGGCAGCGGCGGCGGCGGTGGTGGTGGTGGCGGCAGTGGTGGGCCTGATGACGGTGGTGTTGCAGTCTCGATCCCCATTCCCACCCCTGGAAGTGGAAGCGGGAGTGACTCTGTTATGAAGAAAAAACGAGGGAGACCAAGAAAGTATGCTCCCGATGCCTCCAATACGGCGTTGGCACTACTAAAGCCTGTACCTCCGGCCACTTCGCCGGATCAAAACACACCGGGGACACAGAAGAAGAGAGGGAGGCCTCCTGGTAGTGGAAGGAAGCAGCAGCTTGCAAATTGTGGTATGTCGTACATTTTTTGACTTTTGAATCCTATCAATAAAAATTGAGTATGAATTGTTAAAGTTTGCTTATATTTATGATTATAGAATCTTTTAATAACATAGTGGTTAAAAAGTTTTTGATTTTTTAGTGTTTTATAATTTTATATTACCTATTAGTGTTTTATAATTTTTTTATATAAATATATTACAAAATTCACTTGATATAAACTTCTAAGGTTTTGTTTCTTTTGAACTAGTTTTTCTTTCTTTAACAAAGAACAACTTAATAGAACTTTATCAATTTTATTATATTGTCATTGTTTTCTTGTTGCAGGCGAATGGATGCATAATTCGGCTGGATCGGCTTTCACGCCTCACATCATCCACATATCAATAGGAGAAGTACGCATATAATCTTTATAACAAAACACTCTATAATTATTAAAATAAACAAATATTTTTTTTGCTAGATACATTTTAAAGAATATTGTTCAACTATTAATTAAATACTTGAAACACCCAATTTTATGTTGAAGGATGTTGCGGAAAAGATATTATCATTTGCACAACAAAGGCAAAGGGCTCTATGCATCTTGTCGGGCAACGGCTCCGTTTCCACCGTCACATTACGCCAACTTACATCTTCTGGTGGCACCGTGACTTATGAGGTTGGGCCGCTCAATCAATCTCAACCCTCGGATCAAATTCATCCGATAACTGTAATTTGTAAAGTCTAACCGTTTTGTAACCACCTGCAAATGTGTGTGATTTGTAGGTTGTTACAAAACGGTTAGAGGTGGTTACAAAACGGTTACACGTTTTGTAACAACTTGTAACCACCTACAAATCACAAACATGGGATGAATTTTGGGTTCTTCTTAGAACCCAAGACTCATGAATCATATATAAATAAACTAATGATTATTAATTTATTTTATTTTATTTTCATATGATCGGTTTTTAGGGTCGTTTTGAGATATTATGCTTATCGGGTTCATATCTGCTGGCGGAAACTGGTAGCCCCCGCAACCGGACTGGCGGTCTTAGTATTTCTCTTTGTAACTCCGAAGGTCAAGTGATTGGCGGTGCAATTGGCGGCAAACTTACCGCCTCCACCTTGGTTCAGGTACCGATTTTGTACATTCTCTTGTTTGGTTAACCGGAATCTTACGTTTGTTGGCGGCAGGTGGTGGTTTGTAGTTTCGTGTATGGTGGTGGAGATAATTCGAAGGCAAAAGCCGCCATTGAGCCGCCGCTATCGGGTGATGAAAAGAGCCCCGGAGTTCAACTCAACTAGAAGTGTCGACATCTCTCTTCATGTTCATGTTCTCATGTTCGTGTATCATATGTAGATGAGTGGCGATGGGTTCTCTGTTAATTTGTAACAAAAAAAGTCTGACATCTTTATGGTTTATTTTAGTTGTAGAACTTTTTTATTTTTTATTTTTATCAGTAATCTTGAGTTGCACATTTCCCCATCTGTAGCTAGCTAGGATCATTTGGTGAACTGGGATCTAAAAGTTTCTGGATTAATTTTATTTTTCTTAGGGTTTTCGTGGATTTTTTTTTGCAAATTTTATAATGTTTCGTGAATTGCAACGATAATAGAATAGGAGTTAATGTTATGATGTTACATATACGGATATAACTTTTTTTTATTGTTTATAAAAGAATAAGAGATTAATGTGCGAATTATACTTGCAAATAGGCGATGTACCTAACAATTTATGTACCATGGAAGAAAACATGACAACATTATAAACGTGTTTGTTATGTATTGTATTTTATATAGTGATTTTGAGAATCAATTAATTTAGGTTGCCATTGTTTTTCAAAACAATTTATTAATTTATTGGCTTTTGCGATTGTTTTCAAATCAATTTATTAATTTATTGGTTTTTGAAAAACAAATCAATCAAAAAATATATATATTTTTAAGTACTTTTCACTTTTCAGAATGATTTTTCATCAGCTTTAAAAATAAAATTCAAAAAGCATATAATGACTTATTTGAACTTATTGGTTTTTTCCATCAAAAATTAATTCAATTACTTTCTAAAAAACAGTTTTTGCCTCCATTACACCTCAATAAAAACTTTTGTCTGAAAGCACTTTTATAGTTAAAAAACAATTTCAAACACCCCCTTAAAAAGATATGTAAAGAATACAAAACAAGGATTTAGAAGAGTTTAATTAGTTATTATTGTTGTATGTAAAGAATATTAACAACAATCGTTCTTCACTTGAGAACGACATACTCATGTGCTGTATGGAAACACAATCGAATTGAGAACATTGGCCAAAAATTCGAAGGATTATTATTATTTTGGGTCCGTATATGCTTGGGATTTAAACTAAGATCTCTTATTCAGACACCTTGTTAGCCAAATGGGCTAACCCCAACTTGTGTGACTCAAGATTACTCAGCAAGCTTTATTGTAATCGTTGAATCTCTCGTAAATATTTACCATGAAGCATAAACACTACTTGTGAAAGTTTATCGATGATGTTTTTTGTTAAAAAAAAGCAGTGTCATGAGTTTAAACTCGCAATTTTTTGTGACAAATGTGGTTATTTTGTTAGAATCCTAGAACAAAAATTTGTGACACACTACCACTTAATATGGGGTTTAAAGGTAGAAAGTTTGTACATCCGACCAAGGGAAGAGAGACTTCTTCCATAGATGAAAGATGATCTTCGGTATATAAATTGTGAGACCACAATTGTCCATACATGCAAGAGTAAAGGAAAAATCGGATACAAGCAAAAAAAGGATGGGAAAAATAAAGCAAGTAAGAAAAAAAAAACCAAATAAAGTTTCTTGAATTACATAGTCTTAAAACGTTTGAATCTAAAACAATACAACATATAATTAAACATTGGCATATGCGATTATTCAACACAAGATTCCGCATCCACTTGTGGAATCTTGAAATCTATAGGAGACCCAAGTGTTTCTGAATGTCTCTCTGAAAAAAACAACAACATAAAGACACCGTAAGTCAAACAAATTCATGAAAAAGCAATGAAATCGGTCTATTAGAAGGGTATTTTCGTCTTTTACCTCGACTGTAAAAGGAGAAGTTGTGGGGTAGTATCGATCAACAGGCTGCCCGTTTTTATCAACCAAAAACTTGGCAAAGTTCCATTGAACATCTCCTCCAAGAATTCCATAGAAGCCAGTTTTCAAGAACCCATACACTGGTGCAGCATTGTCACCATTTACATCAATCTGTATAAAGATTCCACATTTTAATCAAATTTTGAAGATTTAATCGTGTTCTTGAGAATATTTCTTGTTTGAAACACGATTAAAAAGGTGTATACAGATATTAGGTAGTTTGAATTTTACCTTGTCAAAGATCGGAAATTCTGATTTGAATCTAGTGCAAACAAAGTCAGCAATCTCTTCATTTGTTCCTGGTTCTTGTGCTCCAAATTGATTGCATGGAAATGCCAAAATTTCAAAACCTAAATTCACCAAACAAGTAATTAATAATAATATTCATTCGAAACAAGTATATCGTTTATACAATATGCAAAAAAAAAAAAAAACACTATTTTTCTAAAGTTACAAACCTTTCTCCTTGTACTTCAAATAGATCTGATTCAATTCAGCGTAGTTGTCATTTGTAAGCCCACTAACACAAAGAATCAAAAACACCCATAAACAAAAAACTTGATTGTAAATGTAAGCTACTTTAGGAGACCTAATTACAAATTCAATATAAAGTACAACAAAAGATGTTAAGATACGACATAACAAAGAGAATAATGAAGAATGCTTTTACCATTTGGATGCAACATTAACAATGAGTAAAACCTTTCCCTTGTAAACGCTGAGGTCGACATCATTACCCTTGGCATCCTGCATAAAATTGAAGATTAAATCACCGAAAAACAGAAAATAACTACTAAACACAATAAAAGTTTATGAGATCCAACCCAAATAAGATCAAGAAAATCTACAAGGGAGTGAAAGTATGTGTTTGACTAAACTGAAGCACCCATAACGAATTTGTTTCCTAAACGCATACACACAGTTGCAGAAGAAGAATCAAGCTGAGCGTTGACTTTAGTGTGTCAATCTTTCTACTTTTCAAATTCGAAATTAACATGGATCATGAGAATTTTGACAAAAAATGTCTGACTAGATATTACCCAACAACAGACGATACAAGAAGCACAAACTTGGAAAGAGATTAGTAGCTAAACCCATACGATTTTTACATGTAAAGAGACAGAGGTTTGACATAAAAACCGAAACTTTGAGTACATATGGGGGCATGGACATGACCATGGTCACGTTTTATGATGTTTGACCAGTTGATTCATCTTATAATCGTCAAACTAACAGTATATGAAAATCGACATCTGGGTTCTTGAGAGATAGAAAGAGTTTAGCAAGATTTAACCTTGACTGTGAAATCGTAGAGGGTTTTCTTTTCGGAAGCGGGTTGGGTCGCCATGGATGGCTGCTTGATGGTGTTTGAGAGGTATAATGCGTTGAAACGTAAAGAAAGACAAGAAAGAAACGGGATTTCTTGGCGAATTAATAGTTGACAGATGAGCGTATGAATGCGATTATTCGCATTGGTGGCTTCAATTCCAAAATGGACACCTATATTTTGAGACTTCTCATTATTTTAAAATATACTAAATGCAACTTTTATTCTATATAAAATATAAAATGTTAGGGTACAAAGGTAGGATGTTTAAAAAAGTTAAAAAAAAAAAAAAAAAAAAACGAGCATCCAACTAAAGTCATTGTATAAAAAACACTAACCACGAATAACTTTTGTTCAAATCCAATCTAATGGTAACCAGTTCTTGTGGG
Source organism: Lactuca saligna (assembly GCF_052625555.1). NCBI lineage: Eukaryota > Viridiplantae > Streptophyta > Magnoliopsida > Asterales > Asteraceae > Lactuca > Lactuca saligna. The sequence goes on from NC_136422.1 coordinate 142,453,513, forward strand.
TGAAAAAATAACTTTGATTAAAAATTGTTGTGTTGAACTAACAATTAACAATTAATGACATGGGATAAAAGTGGGTGATATGGCATTTATATTTGTCTTCTTTAAATTATATTAGGGCTGCAAGGTAAAGGGACAACTACTTTTTCTTATCATATGTTTCTTCTCGTGCTTCATCTTCTTTTTTGGGTCTTGTGATGGTTTCATCTTCTACTAAATCCAAAATATTCACCTCAAGGTCAAACATTTCAAAGAAAAATAAGGTTTTTGATGATGCTTACCCGGGTTCCCATCATGTATTTGGACTTCAACCACTAAGAGGAATCCTGGAAAAAAATTTAGGTTTGTCCCAACCAATGAGTGAGTTATCATACCTTTCTCCTCCATATTTGGTTAATTATGCCATTTTCCTTATTTGGTTGGTTATTTGTTTTAATTTTGTTGCATATAAAGGATCCAAACAAACCAAATTGTACTATTTGGAAATGGGTTCATGTATGAAGGACCAATAAACAAGAATAAAAAAGATGAAGCAAAAGCATAAGTAGATTACATTGAAATGGGGATATCAATTTTGGAAAACGATTTCAATGAGCACAAAGAGAAGGGAATAAGGAATCTATAAGTTTTACAAAGGAATTAGCACAAATAAGTAGGAAATTGTGGATTCGAAAGTGTTTGATAATCATGCTTGCAATTATGTTTTTATTGAAATTAATGATTTAGTATATATGTGTAAGCATATGCAATGTACTTGTCTTAGTATGTATGCGAAGTTGTAGTATGACTTTGAAATTAACAGTGTTTTAATGAAATAGAAATTTTACCGCCTGTTCTTCAATGTTAACCTACTCATCAACCACTTGTTCTTCAATGCAAACCTCATCATCACCCACTTGGAGTAACATCCCAATACCTATGATGAAATGATATAAATTTTTTCCATAAAATAAGTTACATTTCAACGCTAACCTCCACATCAACTCCTTGTTCTTCAGTCGCCTGTTCTTCAACCCCAACCTCCTCATCACCCACATGTTCCTCAGCTACTTGTGCATCAGTAAAGAAAAAAAGTTATCAGTGTCCAAATCTTAATAAAGTAACAATGTAAGTGGAAACCTTGTTTCAACAATGGACATTGTCTCTTGTTGTGTCCTTCTTGATGATAATTACCACATTTTGGAATGCCCCCCCTTCTTGGTGCCGACATGGTTAGAAGACATGTATCCGAACACATGTCAACTCCATTAATTAGATTCATTGTATATCTATAGCAGCTTCCAAACATGTTTGTTATTATGACATCCCTGTTTTCACGGCCAGAAAATACCGATTTGTTTATGCTTATTTAAAAATCAGAATACCCTTTTCAAAAAATAGTATTGTGGAATTTGTTCCCAGAAAACATGATAAAGATGTTATCAAACCACTTCCGAAGAAATGTATATATATATATATATATATATATATATATATATATATATATTTTTTTATTTAAAACATTGGGATGATGTAACACCCCGATTCTCAGGTATTGAATTAATATAAGAATTTTCTTGTTTTCAAGGTCTACTCGACGAGTTGGTTTTCCTACTCGTCGAGTAGCAGTGGGTTGGTCCACATGTTTTAGTAAACTACTTGCTGAGTCCAATAAGGGACTCGACGAGTAGGAGCTGGTAGATGAAACCCTAAATTCTGGGGATCTTGTCACACCCCAAAACCGAGAATGGTGGAAACGTTATGGGGAGGAGGACATCATGTATTGTATCACAACAATGCAAAGTAGTAAACAAGCAACAACATCATCCATTGCATTAATAGTATAACTGTAATTACATTTGAGTTCTTTCATAGTATAGTTCTACAAAATGAATATTCAAAAATAAAAGACGAGTCTCGATCGCTCCGTCTTCACAGAACCTGGTAGTCGTACCTGTCTATCCGTGTCCTGGGAATACAAGTTATTTTGAAAGCGAGTATCAGCAATAGTGTTGGTGAATTCATAAGTATTTATGTGACTTTGATTTGTAAAGTTGTAAAGAAAGACCTGTAAATATTTGAAGGAAAGTTTGTACCAACGAACATGTTTGTAAGTAATTGTAAACGTTTGAAAACCCTAGAAAACCCCATATTTTCTACTAGTATAAAATGTAGCCTTATACCAAGACCTGACTGTTTTGAATGTTTGCTTCAGAAATCCAATATTTGTTTATAAGTGGGTAGTAGTTTAAAAGACCCAAAAATGAACTACCATGATGTTTTTCATGTCTAAAATAGTAGATTAGTGTACATATATAATCGCTAAGGTATATGATAACCCTGTAAATCAACGTGGTTTTAATACCCCATGTGAGTTTTATAACCATGCTAATGACCGAGACTGCCTGTAACAACGTTTTTCAGGCGTTGGAATGTTATGATATTTGTCACCCCAGACCTGTCGTTCTAACTGTAGCTAACAGTTTAGGTGCGTGATTGTCAATCACGTATAGATCTATACACAAGTATCACGCTCCCCCTACAAGGGATTATGGTATATAATACATGACTTAATAATGCATACTCGAAAGTACGTGAAATGTCTCACAACCTAGTATAAAACAGATTTACGTATGAAAATGTCCATTTGTTCTTGTATATGAAAATATCTCTTTGATATGGTACTCGTAGTATGTAGAATTTCATGAATATCTAGTACACTATCTTATGTAATCGTATCTCTTGAAATTGTATGTCTTGAAATTGTATGCTTTGTAATTGTATGTAATCGTATCTCTTCATATAGTATGTAATGTATTTGTATAGACTCATGAATAGACTGACTCTTGTGTGATCCCTGGTACTTGGAATGGTAAGTAGTATCTCCTAACTATACCTATTATAGTTTCTAGTATTATACGTGTATAACCGAAATATGCCTTTGCTATTCGAAGGTACTGAATCAACTGACGAGAACTTTTATGTCTATATATGTACATATGATTATATATAATTAATATTTAGACGACATTCAGACGAATAACCGATGCCCTAAGGCCACATCCCAACGAGGAAAAGGAAATAAAGCGAGCTAGCCGTCCTAAGTCCTTTAAATATTACTTATATAACTATACGTATATAGGCATGCATTTGACAATATAAAAATATAAAAGAAGTTTTTTAAAACCTTTGAAAAGTTTAATAAATAAGAATGATGACTTGATGTCATTTTATAAAATGATTTGAAAGCAGTTTGTTTGATAAGAACAATTTTAAATATAGGAAAACCTTTGTTAGAAACATGGTTCCAACAGCGTTTGAAAGGAAACATAAAGTATGTAAGACAGTTTGATAAAAAGCTTTTAACATGTAAAAATGTTCGTTGTAAACTATTATAGTTTTTCCAAAAGTTTGTTTCGTTTGTATAGTAACCCTAGTGAAATGCTCACTCGTTATGTAGAGTGTAATTTTTGTAGTGACATAACTGAACACATATACTCAAAGTATAGATAAAGTGTTAGATTCGTATATATAAAACAACATATAAATCTTAAAAAGACAAGATGTTATCGTGATATATTTTGCGTACGAAAGTTTCCATGTAGTAGTTATGAACCTCATATGATTTACTTGATAAAAAGAGTATATAATGAAACTCTAGATTACACACGGTAATAATCGTGTGTTTACTTGTATTCCCCCCCCCCCCCCTAAAATGTATAAAAACCATTGATAACACATTTAAAAATTTAGATTATAGGGGTATGAACTCACTCGTTTGGTTTGAAGAGAGAGAGAGGCTAGAATTGAGCAGAATTTCGACCGCGGAAAGCTGCGTCTTCGGGGATCTCGGTAGCGTATATCTTTCTTCGGGGCTCGGGTACGGAAACCGAGGGTGTCGGGATGGTCTCTGGAGCTCTAGGGTGTGTGAAAGTGAGAGAGGATATAAGAGATATGTGTCAAAACCCGTAGCTCAAACCCTCTATTTATAGTGCTGGAGGATCGCGTACGCGGGGCGTACCACCGGAGTACGCTGGGCGTACTTCGGTTATGCGGGGCGTAAAAATGCGTCACGGCTTACGACTCCGGTCTAGCTAGCGTAGAGCACTCGAGCCGATGGGACTTGACACTGGGTATAGTACGCTGGGCGTAATCTTGGATTACGCTGGGCGTAATCCAATCTCTCATCTTCTAAATTCCGTAACTTTCGCGTACGTGATCCGTTTTTCGCGTTCTTTATATCCACGCGTAGGTGAGATTATGCTCTACAACTTTCATTTAGACTCCGTCGGCTAGTTTTGAATTTATTTTTAATGATATATTTTTAAATAGGCCGGGACTGCTAAGGTCCGTTAAAAATTCATAGTTTCTTTATTCGACGTCGGTTTTCGTTTGTCTTTTTATCATTTTACTCCTATTGTGGAGATCTTCAACTTTCGTTTAGGTTGTGTCGGCTAAAAATCACTCGATCTTTATTTCGAGTTTTTAGCTGTCTACCGCTGTTACGAAACTTTGAAAATTTGTAACTTCTTCATACGAAGTCCGTTTTGGGCGTTCTTTTTATGCATGATCATGGTTTAACGTAATGTACGACTTTCATTTAGATACCTAAGGCTAAAAATTATTGTATCGAAACTTTGCGTTTTACGTCCATCAGCGTTGTCGGTTTTTGCCGCGAATCTTAGATTGGTCATAACTTCTTCGTTATAACTCGGATTTTAGTGTTCTTTATATGCACGACAACCTTGATACAATTCATACTACTTTATTTAACCCAAATAATATTTTAGGAAAGTTATATTTTGGCCTAAATTTGACTGGTGTTACGTTATATTGTCTCAAAATGTCGGGTTGTCATAGATCTGCACCCTATTTAAGGATCACTTAATCTCCCTAGCCTCTCTTATTGCATCCCTCGAATTCAGAAACCCTAATTTGTGCTTTCCCTCTAATTTTTTGTGCTTCTCATCTTGAAAGAAGATCCTTGGAGTAAAAGGCTTGGAGTTCAAGAGGTGTGAAGCAAGGGGCTGTTGTAGATCCAGAATCTTCTCTGTCTTGGCATCGTTTTGAAGGTAACAGGTTGTTACCTTGACTCCCCTTTGGTTAGATCTCTTCATTTATGGGTTTAGATCCCTTTTTTGGGGTTTTGGAGTGGATATCCGATTTGGGTCAAGATCTAAGGTTGTAATCTCAGATCCGGACTCCTTTTCTTGTCTTCGCATCTTCAGAAATATCGAGCCATGCTTGTACCAATGCTAAAACTTCTTCGGGTTCCCATGCTTTGGCCTCCGTCTTTTCTGTAACGCCCCGATTCTCAAGTATTAATTTATGGTTTTAATTTTCATAATTCAAGGTCTACTCGACGAGTTGGATGCCTGAATCGTCGAGTAGCAGCAGGTTGGGCCATGTGTTTAAGTAACCTACTCGCCGAGTCCAAGATAAGACTCGACGAGTAGGAGCTGGAGGATGAAACCCTAATTTATGGGGTTTTGCACACTATTTAAAGGATCATAAGCCTCCTTCATCCCTCTTGCACCTTCTTGAGAGTCTAGCAAACCCTAATTCGTATGTGTGCTTCATTCTTGTGTGTTTCAAGTTTTGGAAGGTGGATATTAGTGAGAAGAGCTTGGAGAGAAAGTGGCTAGAAGCAAGGAACATGTGGGGATCTGAAATCTACCTCAGATAGCATCTTTTGGAAGGTATCAAGTCATTTCCTTGACCTTATTTCATTCTAGATCTTATTAGGTTAAAGATTTGGGCTTTTCTAGCATATTAAGAAGCTATTCTTGGGTATGAGCTAAGACATGAAGTTGTAACTTCAGATCTGAACTCTCTTTGGTCTATAAGTCCATAAAGCTTTCAGCTTTAGCAAGTATGAACCCCTACTTAAATGTAAAACCCCATTGCAAGCTTGGTTTGTCATTATAAGACTATAGAGCCTTACATGCACGTAAAGTTTGCAACTTTACATGATAAACATGCCTTGGGAAGCTGGATCTGCAATATGGAACCTTAAGATGGCTTAATAAGCATTTGTTTGGATATGGACTGAAGGGACTCGACGAGTTGGATGGTCAACTCGGCGAGTTCGATGAAGATTGTCGTGAACTCGGCGACTCAGTAGGGTGACTTGGCGAGTCATATAGGGTTTTCCCGATTTTGGACACGCATGAACTCGACGAGTTGTAGGGAAACTCGACGAGTCGATGACTGCACTCGACGAGTCCGGTCAACATGGACTGTTGACCTTGACCGTTGACTTTGACTTTGACTAAGGGTTGACTATTTGACTTTTGGAGCATTTTGGGAAGTTGGAAATTTATGAGTATGGTTCCATGGTGATTATAAGTGGAGGAGTTTGTGGCGGTGATCCGAGAGTTTGAGCTTATCTTTCGAGTCGGCAGTGCGATGTGAGTTATCCTCATTATATTCAAGGGTCTAAGGTACCAAGGCCGACCCTTTTCGGATTGTTATCCTGATATGTTATGTTGTTATGATCAGTTAGATTAGTATCCTAGTAGATCGAATGTTATATGTTGTTATGATCTATTAGATCGGTATCCTGGTAGATCGGATGTTATATGCTGTTATGATATGTTAGATCGGTATCCTGGTAGATAGGATGTTATATGTTGCTATGATCTGTTAGATCAGTATCCTGGTAGATCGGATGGTATATGTTGTTATGATCTGTTAGATCGGTATCCTAGTAGATAGGATGTTATATGCTGCTATGATCTGTTAGATCGGTTTTCTGACTATAAATTGTGATGTGAATATATATTATATGTGCACATGGTTGTTTGATTGGGGGTTGGGTTGAAGCGGTCCTGCTTTGTGCTGAAGGCCAACATACCCATTGAGTGGTCCGGATAGGCTGAAGGTCCTATGAGGCGGACCAGTCATGTCGAAGGCTTGGGAGCGGTCCAGATAGGCTGTAGGGCCTGCGAGGCGGTCCAGTCAGACTGAAGGCTCATTATGCATGCTGTTTTGTATTTATTGATACGATATGATTATGGTTATAGGAGGTTGGTATTTTGGGGGTAGATCACTAAGTCTTCGAGTTTACAATTTCAGTTTATTGTTTCAGGTTCAGCAGATGACCGCGGGAAGGTGAAGGCGTGACCGTACACTTCCTCGATTTATGATTATGATTTCTGGAAACTCTGGTGTTTAAACTATTTTGAAAACAAATTTTAATAATTGAATGACTTTAAATGATTTAAAAAGTTTTCAATTTGCTCGAATTTTATGGATGTTACCTTCTCTTTTCTTTTACTTTGTGCTTTAGTGGGTTGGTTTCTCGAATGATTTCAGGTTCGGAGTCAGAAATGGGTGCTTGAGTCTTTCTGGCGAATTCGGGTTGAGTCAAAAAATCAAACGGATTACCCTCGGGTTCGTTTTGTGGATGTGAGTATTGTTATCGGAATTGATGAGGATCATATGGTAGCAAACTGTCATAGCGATAAACCGGGAATAAATCGGTTGATCATACAAAGGTCTAAAGATTATGGTGTTTCTAATGAGTGTTTTTTATTGTTTGGGTCGTCGGAAAAAGACATGTTGAAAGTTTTGATAAAAAGAATATTGAGAGATAGAAAATTTGTATTAAGATGTGGTAAATTATAGGTTGTAAGGTTTTATTTATATGAAAAAACATAATCGAATTTTAAATATTTGACCGTTCAAAGGTTGGAAATAAGAAAAGTAAGACGGAGTGTACGGCGGATTACTATCATATACAACAAGACCGCATTATAAACTACATTCTGAGACAAAACCACATTAGAAACCACAGTCTGAGGGCGGTAGGGCGGTGTTCCTCATTGCCACCCTCACAAACCGCAAGGGAGACCGTTGCCGCTCCCTTTGTTCTAAAGATAATTTAAAGTTTCAATATTTATGAAGTACAAATATTAGTTATTTATATACTAAAATGATATGAAGTTGATAAATGAATAACCAAATCCAACATGTCTAGACAATTAAGTGACCGGTTAAATCGACAATTCAAGAGATCTAACGACGTAACTAAAACTTGATTAATATATTTTGGGACGCAGACTTCACACTTGATTTTATACATGTAGAAGGTCATTTCAATGATATAAAATTTGGTTTACATATCACATCACACAAGATGTCCAAACTTAAAAATTACATCATAAGAAAACGTTCAAAACATTAACGATAACAAAGTGCTCATTTATTAAGAAAATGGCAAAAGCACACATTATAGAGCAAGCACTTAAGCAACACCAAGCAACTTCTTTATATCCTTCTGCAATACCCAAAAAAACAAACAAAAACTCATCAATTAAGCTTTATGCGCATCAATTTTAGACAAATTACCTTATGAAAAAAACTCTTATACGTACCTCAATGCTTAGAGGAGCAGTGGTGGGAGCATAACGATCAACAACCTTTCCTTCTTTGTCAACTAGAAACTTTGTGAAGTTCCACTTAATACTGTCACCAAGAAGTCCTCCTTTGCTTGACCTCAAGAAGGTGTACAAAGGTTCTGAAGTTTTTCCATTCACATCAACCTACAATGGGAAGTAAGGTAAGCTTGTCAAACAGGATGTGACATGACAGAATAGGATGTACTGCATCTGATGTATATTCGACTGGGACTGATATCAATGAGACAAAGACTGTAATTTTTGTCCCGTCGAGAGATGAGTCTTTGTCACACGGTGTTCCACCTTTTCGATGGTCTCATCGACATTAGTCATGGTCACGGACTAATGCACATCAACACAGTACAATTGTATCATCTGAAATGACAAATTCAGATAAAGTGTAATGCTTTTTAGTTTTTACCAACCTTTCCAAAGACAGGATACTCGGCTTTGAATCGAGTGCAAACGAAATCCTGGATTTCTTCATTACTCCCTGGTTCTTGCCCATTAAACTGATTGCATGGAAATGCAAGAATCTCAAAACCTATGAAGATTCAACTTACTTGAGTTGCAAGAAACAATTATAAACTGTCATAAGAAATTCAAACGAGATCAAGAAAAACAAACCTTGGTCCTTGTACTTCTGATACAAGGTTGTCAGCTCAGGGTAATTAGAATTCGTTAAACCACTGCAACACAAAAACGATAAATCGATAATTAAAATATGAGCTCATCAAAAAGATCGATCTTTCTTCAAAATTTATAGCTTACCATTGTGATGCGACATTAACAATCAGCAAGACTTTTCCTCTGAAAGTGCTAAGATCCACATCTTGTCCCTTTGCGTTCTGATAAAAAAAAAAGAACCAAAATTGTCAAACACAAAGATTAAAAAAGACGATATTCATAAGAAAGTTTATAACTTTGTTCAATCTTTCTGAAATCGATGGAACATATTCGAAAATCGTTGCTTCAATTGGAAGCTTTCATACAATCATCAATGAACATGCATACTTTCGGTATAAGTGATTCAAGAAACCATCTTTCATAATACCCATAAAAGAAAACACAACTAACAAAATCAAGATCAGATTTTTTACATCAAAACGCGCTCACCCACATCGTAATCGATAAAGATCATTTCAAAACCCTAAAAATTAAGATAAAATGAAGCAACAAACCACGGATAACAAGATCGCAATCAAAATTTTGACAACCACAACGAGAAATGAATGTCTAATCAATCGAAACCACTTAAAAACCCCTAAATTTGAAGATATCAAACCTTAACGGTGAAGTCGTAAACTGATTGCTTCGATTGAGTGGCCATTGAGCTGAAATTTACCACTGGCGTTCTTTTGGTACTGCAGAATCTGGTGGAAAACCACGATCTTTTTGAACCTATTGGAAGAGAGATCGAAGAAACAGAATCTGGTGGAAAACCACGTTCTTGAATTGAAGACTAGAATTCTTTGGGTGACAAGATTATTGAACACACGAGCTGATGAACACGACATTGGGGTGTGTTGATATATATATACAACACGTATCTGGTGATGGCGGTCGAATAATGAAAAAAGGTTAAAACATAAAAACGAGTCGTTTGATTCGTTTTCATGTTTTTATTATTTTTGTGTGGAAATCGGACTAGATGCGTGGCCGTTTTTGGTTGTGATGACGTGGCGGCGGTAGCGGCCGGAAGGCATGGTGGTTATTGGACGGTGGAGATTTTGGTGTGGAATGATCCAACGGTCTGAATCGTTACTCTGTGTGAAAGGAGTGATACTCCGAATGAAACTTTGATCAAATCAAATGACCCTTAAGGTTTAATGTATTACAGTTTTAGTCCTTATGTTCAGCTTTAAAAACTTTTTTGTAGGTGAAAATATTTTTCTGTGTACTATTATATTACAAATTTTAAATATTTCGATTGATCTCGTTTCAACCAAATTGCTTAGTCATTTACTAGAATGTATTATAATGTGATTTTTTATTTTTTATGTAAAATATTAAGTAAAAGCAGTATAGTGAACAAAAGTAAATCTATAAGGGAGTTCTATCTAATTTTGCGGTATCAAAACCGGATTTGGATTAAGGCAGCCGTTCCACGTTACCTTCTCAGCATCCATTTCTAGAAGCATTTCAAATATGTTAAAACTAAATATGCTGTGGTTTTTGTTTTTGTTTTTGTTTTTTTTTTTTTTTAAATGGCACAAAGAAATTATTAGTGCAAATGTTATTTTTTGAATTTTGCATACCGAATTATTTTTATTTTAAACTGAAAATCGTAGGTTTAATGTTGACGTATTTATTTTAATTAGTAACACAAAAAACATTATATTTTTAATTATTTTTTATTTTGATACTGTATTTTTCAATATTTGTTTTAAAAAATATATATGTTTTTTTAATTATTTATTTATTTTTATTTTGACAGGTTTGAAATTGCATTTTCAAAGCTAGCATGATAAATAGGGTTCGTTTGGAGTAGGGATGTCAAAAACCCCCTGTGGGGCTCCGATCCCGTACGGGACTAAATTTTTAAAAAAACCGGGGGTGGGAGCGGGAGCGGGGGGCAAAATTAAACCCCGCTTATTTTCGGGATCGGGGTCGGAAGTTGGTATTTCCGTCTCGTACTCCCGCGGGGCTCCGGTTGAATATTTATGTAAAAAAAAAATATTTAATATAAAATATATATACAAAATAGATTTTCTAATTTTAGGTTTAGGTTAGGTTTTAGTTTCCCGTTTACAATTAATGAATATTGAAGAGGTAGTGAATTGATCATATAATTTTGGACATGTAAGTATTTTATATTTGTAATATTGGATTTGTTATATTTTATATTTATAAGATTGTTAGAAGTATCATTTTGTAATGTTGGATTTTAATTTTTTAGTTTCTAAAAGATTAGGTTTTAAACTTTTAAAGTTGTTAAAAATAGTCTTTTTAGCCTAAACCAAAGTAATTGTGTAGCAAAAAAAATCGAATTTTAAGCGTATAAACCGGGGGAACGGGGGCGGGACCGGGAGCGATGGAGGTAACCGGGGGCGGGACCAGGGGCTATGTAAACGGGGGAGCCGGGGGCGGGAACGGGAGTGGAGGCACCAACTGATTTCGGGGACGGGAGCGGGGCAGGTATTTCCGCTCCCATTTGGTCCTGTTTACATCCCTAGTTTGAAGGAACCTAGTAAAATGGTTAAAATTTACAAATTTGAAAAATATGATACATGATTTTGAAAAAAAAAAATAATAATACAATGTCAAAATAATAATTAAAAAAGTAATATATATATATATATATATATATATATATATATATATATATATATATATATATATATATATATATATATATATATATATATATATATATATTTGTCATTTTCTAGTTTTTTTGGAATGACTGAATTTTATAAAATAAAGTTAAAAAAAAAAAAAAAAACGAACAAAAAAAGAAAAGGCCTTAACAAAAGGCTAAAGCCAAAACCAAACAATTACATCATAATGTTTAAAATGAGATTTTAAAGTCATAAATTCCACTTAATAGAAAATTTATGTTTCTATGCACTAACCAATTAAAAGAAAAACAACAATATTATCAAATAACCTATCTTATATAGGTTTCGTTTGGTCAAACACACACTTATTTCTAAAGTTTCATATAGACCACCAATTAATGTAGATAATAATTTCAAGTATAGCCTTCTTATTCATATTTAAATGAAAGTACTCTGAGAAGAAATATATCCCATCCACCGATTGATCTTTGGAATTAAAGCTTTAGCAACCATACACTTCAAGAAAAAAAATGATAAACACTCCTACATGATCCATGAAAATAGGAAAAAGAGAACAGGGAACATCCATACCTCTAGAAATAATATTATCTTTAGTAGGAAGGTGGTTTTGCATATTTCTCCAACTAAAAATATTCACTTTGATCGACACCAATTTATTCCATCTAATTCCACCCAACCCATGTAGTAACATTATGTTATCAATTATTTGATACTTCTTTTTCATATAAAAATCAACATTATTAGCCAGATTCTACACCCAAGAGTCTTTAGAATCCCAGCATTGAACATTAGCTAATAACTCTACCATGGCTGAAAATTGAGAAGATTGAGCATGTCCTCTTAGATCATATCTCAAACACCAATTCCAATTGTTACCTTGAGGCCTATCAGCAACAACACAATTAGAATCAACGTCCAAAGCAGCCAGTTTAGGAAATAACTCGATCGAAGGAACACTTCCAACCCACACTTCCTTCCAAAACATATTATTTCTCTCATCTCCAATAGATATCGCCAAGGTGGAAAAGAGGAATAATATGTTTATCATGTAATTTCAAAATGGAACCCACTATTGACGAACACACCCCTTTTGTAGTTAAACGATCATTCACAGCAAAACCTGCTTGTTGACCATGAATCGACATTATAATGCAAGCCCATAAAGCATCAGGGTTAGTAACAAATCTCCATCTCCACTTTAACAACAAAGCTTCATTAAAAATCATTAAGCTACCAATACCAAGACCAACATTAACTAAAACACGTTTCCACTTAACCCAAGACAACACTTTTTATCAAGATTTGTGATCCAAATTTTTTTAGCTCTAGCCACTTCTAAATAATCTGCAACGTTAACAACCATTTTAAAAAGAGAAAATTAATAAATACCTAAATCACCAAGAATTGAATGAATAAGAGTATACTTCCCACCAATAGACACCATGTTGGATTTCTAACCATTCAACTTAGAAGGAAACTTGTCAAAAATAGGTTGCCAGTTTTTAATAAGAGACATATTCAAGCCCATCGGGACACCAAGATATTTGAAAGGAAAAGAACCATCCTCACACCTAGATAAACTAGCAAACCGATAACCTCATTAGCCAAAACTCTCACTCCAAAGTGTTTTGACTTGTGAAAATTAATCTGGAGACCCGAAACTTCATAAAACATTTCAGAATTAACACCAAATTCTCCACATTTTGTATAGACCATTTCCCTATAAAAATTGTATCATCGGCATAAAAAAGATGAGACAATATGATTTCATTACCTCTCACCTTTAAAGGTTTAAAAATTTTCAACTCCAGCGCATCAGACATGCAACATTCAAAGCTTCCATGACAAGAATAAAGTGAAAACGAGACATAGGATCTCCTTGCCTAAGATCCTGCTCCAAAAAAAATTCTGCAATCAAACTTCCATTAAGCAAAACCGAATACTTATAAGAGATAAGACAAGCATTAACCCAAGAACCCTAATAGGGGCCAAACCCCATAAATTGCAGAATCCTAATCAAAAAAATAGTTTTATATCAAATATTATTATAGAGAAGGCATTTTGGTATAAATATCTAAATATGTGTCTATGTGGTATGGAATTATAATGAAATTATTAATTAAATATTAATAAATCATTTTTATTTTTTATTATGTCTAATTACGTTCTTTTATCTGTTATGAATTTATAACACCGTTTTCAAAGTTCGTTATACAAATTTTTTTTTAATAGAAACTTGATTAAAAATATATTAATTTTAGTTACACTTTTCAAAAAATAAATATTTTATTGTCGACAATTCGACATGGAACCTTCTATTAACGACGTAGGGATAATTAATTAATTATTGCTATAAGGGGAAAAAAGAAAGGTTTGGAGACCATATACTTTTACACTTTTGTTAGAAAGAAAGCTAAAAAGGAATATAATATAACTTTTAAAAAGTTGCTAAATAATTCATAAATTTAATATAGTATTTCATAGACAAATTAGCGCAACAATATATTTGAAATTTATTTTTTCAGATCTTTAACTTATTTTCATATTTTATGAATGAATAAAATCATTTTTATCGTGTCTAATTAGGTTTTTTTTTTGTTTTTTAATAAACGAATGAGTAAGTTTGTAACTTCTTTGACACTTCATCTATGTAAGGTTCCGAAAACGGCAATAGAAATTTTCATTTCAAAGTCTACCAAATCATTCATTAATTGTTGGAAATCAACACCAAGTCATAATATTCAAAACATCATAGTACAGTTATTTCAAATGCGGAAATCATGAGGGGAGGATGTTGTGCCATCACGTCGGGCCCTTCCCTTTTGAACTGGAAGTACCTGAAACCATAAACATAAATTGTAAGCATAAAACTTAGTGAATTCTTCAAAATACCACATACCAAAACGTACAAGTGTCATGGGCTACCCCCACAGTTTTTCTTGCAATGCTGATGGTTAAATCTCAGTCTTACATACAAGTGTCATGAGCTACTTCTACAATGTTGATGGCCAAATCCTGATCTTACATACAAGTGACAGGAGCCAGATCCTAGTCTTTCATACAATTGTCAGGGGTCAGATCCTAGTCTTTTATACAATTCTCATGGGCCAAATCTTGGTATTTCATGCATGCATCACAAAGACAACTAGCATTCCACATAACAAGTAATGGGTCGACATTGGTGCCTCCGACCCATGGATATAGTGAGAAACTTACCTCACCGACAGATAATCAAACTGAATAGCATGCTGCTTCGAAATCAACTCTACTAATCACCTTAATAAATTCAATAACACAATCTCAGCATATAGGTCAAATGTAACGCATGGTTTCTGGTATGTATTTAACCTTCAAAATTATTGAAATTTCCTTGTTGTTAGGTCATAAGTTTTTGTTTATACTTTGCTTTTCTCAAGCTATTAGAGTTCTCGGTTTAGGACCGAAAACACCATGTTTTGGTGTTGATTGGTGATATGTGCATAATTAGTTAATTATTTAGCACATATTATTAATCATTTTTAATTAATTATGTGAACAATGTGGACGAAAGGTACTTAAAATGGTTTGAATTTTGTTTTCAGTCCAGAAGACATGCTTGGAAGTAAAAGGGAGCAAGGGAAAGCAATTGAAGACCAAAGAATGAAAATAAGAGACAAAAGACCACCTACTCGGCGAGTAGACGACTCTACTCGGCGAGTACACGAGGATGTTCCAGAAGATAGCTACGATTCCTGATTCAAGACGGATAACTATGCACCTACTCGGCGAGTTGGTCCTGCTACTCGCTGAGTACACCCTGTTTTGAGATATCTATAAAAACCGAATCTTTATCCAATGGGGCAACATTCCTGGCGATTTTTGAAGGTTAAGCTGCGACTAAGAGCCCTAGAAGACGTTGAGGAACCCTAAGCTTCAATCTTTTGAAGAATTCAAGCAACTAGGTTAATCCTACCACTTAGATTTAGGAATTGAATATGTTTAATCTAGAAAAACTTGTTTTTGTTTCTACTGCAACTATGAACTAAATTCGTTTTTGTTTCTGTTTGGGGAATACCAAGGAGCTCCTATGGTTTAATTATTAGTTTTTGTTTGATTTTTTATTGGTGATCTATTAAATTAAGTTTGTTAAAGAACCTTATGCATTAATCACTACTATTTTCTGTTAATTGGAAGACAATTAGGCTGCATGAACATCTCTTAGTTGTTAACCTCATATGTCTATGTGAACAGTAAACCATATGCTTAGAAGTAATGATTATGAAACTAAGATTAATAAGACAATAGGAAGATTAATGTGTGAGCTTGTTTGAGAAACCATCAAACAAGAGGTTAATTGAATTAGTAACATAAATTGACCACTACAAATCTTATTTAATCCAAATCATTAATCTAGGGAATTAATTAGTTTAAACACTTGATCACCGCTTAAATTAGTTAATTGTCTAAGGGTTAGGAGTAATGAACATGAACCTAACCATTATAATTGGTTACCAATAACAATTAATCTATCATAAATACAAATAACCATAGGAGTGAATTGGTTGAACCTAAATAAAAACATCTTTATCAAATTTTGTGAATTAGTTGTTGCCTTAGTTATTTAGTTAATTTAGTGTGCCTAAGTTTCTAGTCTTGCAAAACTAGAAGAAACCCCTTTTACTTTTATTAATTGTTTTAGTTAAAATTAGTTATTAGTTTAATTTTCCGTTCCCTGAGTTCGACACCTTATTTACTAATCTATACCACTAAAAGACAGGTTCACTGCCTTTGTGTGCTAAATTTATTAATAAAAAAGTAGGGACAAAACAAGTGCATTTTACACACATCAAGTTTTTGGCGCCGTTGCCGGGGAACGGTTCTAAATAATTAATCTAATTCCTAATTTTTTCGATCCTTTGTATGAGTTTACTTGCATAGAGTTCATTTATTGCAATTTAGTAATTAGTAATTAGGTTTTAGCATCTGTTTTAGTTTAATATTAAGTTTAGAATTTTTTCAAAATCTCACTGATACTCGCCGAGTCCAGTCGTACCTACTCGGCGAGTACCAGTTTATTTAGCAGTTAATTTTTAATTTTTTTAGTACATTTTTTTTGTTCTTTTTATGCTTTTATTCTATTTATTTCAGGACTTTCATGACCAGAGGATCAAACACACCACTGGTACCCCCGTTTGAAGATGCCGAATCCGCATTGAAAAGGAACAAAGGAAAGGATGTGGAGAGTTCAAGTACACCAAATAAGTCGCCTTTGTCCAACTTAAAGACCGTTTTTGGGAAAAAGAAGAGCAGTAAATCAGGAGCATCCAGTGCCTCTTTGATAATCGAAGATCCAATTCAAGAAGATATCGGGTACGAGACCGAGGAAGAAGAGGAGCCTACATACGAGCACGAAACCGAGTCCGAGGAAGAGTTAGCTTTCACAATGGCTAACATTGATGAAATCCCAATGGGAGAATGGAAGAAGAGGATGTGCGACGACAATGGCCCGGGACTTGTGCAACCCGCAATTCCCGCGACTACTACCTTCGAGCTAAAGGTTCATATCCTAGCTTCACTCAAAGAAATACCTTTTTATGGGAAAGATCATGAAGATGCCTACAGGCATTTGGATGAAGTCAATGATGTAGCTGATTACTTCAATATTCCAAATGTAACCCGCGAGACTCAACTACTTCGTATGCTTCCGGTAACATTCAAGGGTGCTGCCAAAGACTGGCTCAAGTTACTTCCCCCCGGATCAGTCACTACTTGGGCCAAGATGAAGGAAGAATTCATCAATCACTTTTGCCCACCTTCTAAGATAGCCAAGCTTAAGAAGGCCATTGCAAACTTTGAACAACAAGCTGGAGAGTCGCTATATGAAGCATGGGAGAGGTACAAGAGTTTGCTAAGAAATTGCCCCCACCATGATCTAAACAGCCAGAAAGAAGTCTCCATCTTTTATGATGGAGTCAATGTCACAACTAGGCAGTTACTAGACTTGCAAGGCCCACTTACAAAGAAGCCGCCCCCGGTGATTAAAGAATTGATTGAAGAATTCTCTAAACACTCTAGAGAATACCATAACCCTAGACATGATGTCACTAGGGGAGCCGCTTATGCTGATACTGAAGACTTATCCGCGGTCATGGCTATGCTAAAAACCATGGATAGGAGAATGGATAAAATGGATCAAACGATCCATGCTATTCGGGTGGGTTGTGAAAACTGCAATGGGCCTCACCTCACTAGAGACGGCGGTTTGGATGAGAATGGCAACTAGAAGGCGCAAGCGTGTTACTCGAGTGGAGACCGATATGATGAAGATTGGCGCAAACAAAAGAAAGAGTGGCTCCCTTATGACGAGTACAAAAAATCCAAGGAGGAGAAGTATAGACAAAAAGGGAGAGGGTTCTACCAAAAGGAGGAGTCGGTGCAAGAAAGGAAGCCAAGCTTAGAAGATATGCTCACTAAATTTGTAGCTGCTTCAGAAAAAGGCATAGTGATCATGATGCTGCAATTCAAGAAACAAGAACCATGCTCAGGAACCAGCAAGCATCTATCCACAATATAGAAACACAGCTTGGGCAACTTGCTCAACAACTTAACCAAAGGTCACCGAGCGAACTTCCTAGCAAAACCGAAAATAACCCACGAGGCGCGCACATAAACATTATCACAACAAGAAGTGGGAAGATAATCACTCCCCTGGCACCTATTCGGACTGAAGCACCCAAGGATTCACAGAAGGATGAGGCAGAAAATCCAGCAGAAAACCAAAAGTTACAATCTGACAGTCCTACTTGCCGAGTAGGACCGACGGACTCAGCGAGTACACCATCAAAAACCGTTGAGCAAACTCCTGAAAAGCCTTACCAGCCTCCAATACCATACCCAGCCCGAGCTAAGAAAGAGAAGCAGGTCGTGCTCAATGAAAACTGCTCCACTGCAATGCTAAATAAGCTACCAAAGAAGAAGGGTGATCCGGGGAGTTTGACCTTACCTTGCCAATTTGGCAACTTGGCTGCTATTCATGCCTTAGCTGATTCTGGAGCAAGTGTGAACCTTATGCCATACTCATTCTTTAAGAAGCTGGACCTCCCGGAGCCAAGGCCAATTCGCATGGCAATACATTTGGCGAACAAGACAGTCACCTTCCCAAGAGGTATATGCGAAGACTTACTAGTGAAAGTGGATAAATTTGTCTTTCCTGCTGATTTCATCATTCTAGACATGGAGGCGGATCCACAAGTACCAATCATCCTTGGAAGGCCCTTCTTCAACACGGCCAGCGCTATAGTAGACATGAGAGACTCAAAGCTCACCTTGCGGGTCGGAGACGATTCAGTGACATTCGGGGTGGACCAAGTTATGAAGTGTTCTAGGAGCAGTGACGGCACGACATTCTCAGTAGATATGCTTGACGAACTATTGGAGGAAGACATACCTGAAGATTCCAACAAGTTTACAGCTTTAGATGAAGCATTTGATCCAGAAAAAGATTTAATAGAAATTGAAAGACTGTTGGAAGAAGTAGAGTATGAAGAGCTAATGAAGCAATATGATAGTCCTACTCGCTAAGTAGGACCGATCTACTCGCCGAGTATATCTGAAGAAAAGTCAGAATTCGTGAATGCAGCCACCAACTCGCCGAGTACCTTACCTGCACTCAGGGAGTCCGTCACTCAGAACCAACGAACAGAGCTCAAAACGTTACCAGACCATTTGGAGTATGCTTTTCTGGAAGAAGGCAATCAAAAGCCAGTAATCATAGCCTCTGATTTGTCAAAGTATTTAAAGGAGGAGCTCGTGCAAGTGTTGAAGAAGTGGAAACGGGCCATAGCATGGAGCATCACCGACATCAGAGGAATAAGCCCATCCTATTTCTCTCACAAGATCAATCTAGAAGAAGGAGCAAAGCCGGTGGTACAACACCAAAGAAGGTTGAACCCGAACATGCAAGAAGTAGTCAAGAAGGAAGTGGTCAAACTCTTAGATGCAGGAATCATTTACTCCATTTCTGATAGCCCATGGGTGAGCCCGGTCCAAGTGGTGCCCAAGAAAGGAGGGATGACGGTCATAACCAACGAAAAGAACGAGCTAATCCCGACACGAACGGTAACCGGTTGGAGAGTGTGCATCGATTATCGAAAGCTAAACGATGCCACTCGTAAAGACCATTTTCCCTTACCTTTTATTGATCAAATGTTAGAAAGACTATCGGGCCATAGTTATTATTGCTTTTGTTGGATAAGGTGTCTAAGTCCATAACTATTTCTGGTATGTACTTGACCCGAACCGGCATGGTCCATTTGGGTTGCATGGCACCATGCAATTGGATAGACTAAATGAGAGAAATAACACTTGGAGATTATTAATATATTATAAGTTCTAATATATTAATAATATTATTTGATTAGTTTGATCAAGAATTAATTTAGAATTAATTAAGTGATCAAAAGATAACTAATTAAATATATGGGTTGATTATGTAAATCATCCATATCTTGTATAGTGGGCTAAAAGGCTCCATGGACTATCAAGTTGGGTTCCACCCATAGGATGCTCCATGGATGCTCCATGGGAGTTACAAACCCATGGGTCATGGAAATGAAGAGTCATGACACATTAGGGTTTAACCCTAGATGTGTCAACACTATATAAGTAACATGTTCTCCACCCAAAATCGGCTACACTAAGAATCAAGAGGGCTTGGCCGATTTTGAGAAGTGAGTATTTTCTCATAAGTTCTTCCAAGAGCATTTGGTGTTGTGTGAAGCATTTGAGGCATCACACTTGGGGTGCTAGGCTCACAAGGTTTCAAGGAACACAAACAACAACAAGGTAAGTTATTCTATCTATACTTTATGTTAAAATTGTTCCCCATGTATGCTAGATAGGAATATAACCTTGGAATTCAACTTTGCATGACAATTAGACAAACATAGATCCAAGGTTATTAGGGTTGCATGTACACTTAGGAAGTGTTAGAATGCTCAAAACCCATCAGTGGTATCAGAGCCTAGGCTTGTTTGTTCTTATTTGTGCTTAAAAGTTGAAAACAGAATCGGAAATCTTGCTGTCTGCGAATGGACCCGTCGAGTCTATAGGGGGGACTCGTCGAGTCCATGAGTATCTTCAACCAACTCGGCGAGTCAGTTTATGCACTCGGCGAGTAGGGTCGACTGAGTGCAGAATTTCGATTCAGTTGCTGGAAAATGAATTAGAAACATTACCCTTAACTGTTTTGGTAATTGAAAACTTGTTTTTGGTGGTGTAATGTCTTTGCTAATTCATTTACAACAACTAGTTATCAATATTACAAAGTTTTATGTAATTTTTGATTGTGTTCATATTCATGTTCTTGTTCTTATGATGTTTTAGGTGATCATAGAAATTATTTGTAACCTATTTGGTAGTTTAATTCTTGATCATAATGTGTTTTAATGGAGTCCATAACTTATCCTTAAGTTATGGAAAACCAAGAGTCACACTTGAGTTAAAACCATTAAGAAAACACAAGAGTTAGAAAAATGAAGAGTCTTCATTTTATTACTCTATTAAACTCATAAGTTACAAGAAATGAAAAGTTTTGAAAGTGACAAAACTTGCCCTCAAGTTTTGGAACAAGTAAAGTTAAGTTAAAACTTTAAGTTCCAACCCCTAGAATTTTAAAAGTTAAAATTCAACCCTTATACTTATATTATGATGATTTAATAATTATATATATATGTATAAGAATAAAGTCGTCTTACCGCTAGTACGCCTCATTCACGAAGCCAGTCTATAAGGTGGGTATAAGGTTGTTGCCTATAAAATGGTGACTTAATGGGTGAATATTCTCACCCACCGCTTGCTTGACTGGTGGAGGGTCGCTAGCCGAACGGGTAAGACAAGGACTTATAAATTCTCATTCAAAGTATGATGAATATAATAAAGTAACTAAATGTTTATTAAATTCCCAATCTTAGTTACTTTAGGAAAAATGTGAATAAGGTGCTAATCCATGAAATTACACTTTACACTTTGTCTGAGTCGTTGGTGGAGCGTGTGTGGTTAACCGGCACACTAACTTGGACTTAACAAGGTAGGTAAAGGGTGACTTAAGGTTTATTATAGTATCGGTGGAGCGTGTGTGGTTTACCGGCACATCGATTGAGTGATAAACTTTAAGGGTACCAAGTGATTTGCATGGTTACTTCACACCTCGTTTTGTGATCCTCGGCATCCCAGTCACAAAACCTGGAGGGCACTCCCGAGATTGAAACATGCCTTTGAAAAGTTCATTGGATCTCAAAGAATCTAGAAATTTCTAAAACCAATAAAAACTAAATATTTAATATTTCGGTTTTCGTGGTGGAAATTGGTGAATCGTCATTCACCTACCTTTCAAATATGGTATAGCTTAGATTACGGCATACCTCCTCTAAGTTATATTATATTGTGATTGGATCCTAGCCTTAATATTACATTTGGGTGTTTTATTAAGGACTCTCTTAAATCTAAACTAAACTTGTTCTTCTCTTTCAGATGTCTTCAAACAATGCTTCTGGCTCGAATCCTAATGGCTCCTTTACTCTTATGAGTCTGTGTGGGAAAGTCACCTTTGATGGATCCAACTTCAATAAGTGGATCAGAAACATCAGGATGATTACCCGCTACGAGGACAAAGAATATGTCCTTGACAAGGAGCTTAAGGAAATTGATGAGTCCACTGCAACTCCCCAGGAGATCGCTGACTTTCATACTCATGAAAGAGATGCAACCAAGGTGGCTTGCATCATGTTAGCCACCATGACAGCTGAACTCCAAAAGTCTTATGAAGATTTCTACCCTTATGAAATGCACCAAGATTTGATGGAAAGATACCATCAAAGTGCACGACAAGAGAGGTACGAAGTCATCTGCTCCATGATAACAACCATGATGAAGGACGGAGAGTCCGTCACGAGCCACATGCAGAAAATGCAAAGGTATGTGGATCGTTTGCTGAAGCTCAATGTGAACTTCCCTGAGGAGCTTGCAATAGATATCATTTTGCACTCCTTACCATCGTGCTATGATCAATTCCGCATGACATATCACATGAACAAGGAAGAGGTCACCCTCAGCAAACTTCAGGGACTCCTCAAGACCGCATAAACAGGTCTTAAGGGGAAGTCGGTTGCTATCACTCCTACTCCAGACTCAACTCCGGTCTTGGCAATCGGGCAAAGTCGAGGGAGGAAGAGAAAGAGATCTTCAAAGGGTACCAAGGCTCGGACCCTTGATGGCTCTTCTTCAAGTGGAACCAAGAAAGGTTTCATTACTCCTTCTTCTGACCCAAAAGAGGCTGAATGCTTCTATTGCCATGAAAAAGCTCATTGGAAGCGGAACTGCCCAAAGTACCAGCAAGATGTGAAGGATGAGAAAGTCAAACCCAACCATGCAGGTATTTACACTATCATTTCTAATAACTCACCCCATTCGAAATCTTGGGTCCTTGATACCGGTTGCGGTATTCATATTTGTTGTGACTTGCAGGGACTAGAAAGAAGTGAGAATGTGGAGCAAGGAAGAATAAACTTAATAATGGGGAATAGGAAAGTTACACCTGTCACCAAGATTGGAGTTTATACTTTATCGCTAAGTAGTGGGTTAAATTTAGATTTGAATAAATGTTGTTATTCGCCAAAAATGGCAAGAAATATTATTTCCTTTCATGCATTGTACAAACAAGGTTTCACCTTTTCGTTTGATAATGAAGTTGGTTCGATTAATGCTTTCTTTAATAATGTACTGTATTTTAAAGCATTACCTTGTGATGGTGTGTATGAAGCTGTATCTATTGTAGATAACTTAGGAAATAATGTTTTGTGTATTGATTCTACTAATAATAATAACTTGGATAAAGCATCATTATGGCATTGTCTTCTTGGACATATAAGCAAGAAACGCATAGGCCAACTCCAAAAGGATGGAGTCTTGGAGTCGTTTGACCTAAACTCAAATGATAGTTGCGAATCATGCTTACTTGGAAAAATGACAAAGTCACCCTTCACAGGCTCGTGTGAAAGGGGTGAAGGTTTGTTGGACCTTATACACACGGATGTGTGTGGACCATTCAAACATGCCACAAGAGATGCTAATCGTTATTATTTGACTTTTACTGATGATTACAGTAGATATGGATATGTCTACTTAATCAAGCATAAGTCAGAGACTTTCGAGAAGTTTAAGGAATTTAAATAGGAAGTCGAGAATCAATTGGGCAGGAACATTAAGATGCTTCGATCCGATCGAGGTGGTGAGTATCTTAGTTCAGAGTTCCTCGACTATCTAAAGGAATGTGGGATTGTGTCACAATTGACACCTCCCAGGACACCGCAGTTGAATGGTGTGGCTGAGAGGCGTAATCGAACCTTGTTGGACATGGTTCGTTCCATGATGAGTCGAGCTTTGCTACCAATCTCATTCTGGGGGTATGCCTTAGAGACTGCCGCCCATATCCTTAATCTAGTCCCTACAAAGAAAGTTGCCAAAACTCCTCACGAGATGTGGACTGGTAAAGTACCTAAACTAGACCACATCAAGATTTGGGGATGCGAGGCTTTCGTGATACGCGAGACTCATGATAAGCTCGAACCCCGAAGCGAGAGGTGTATTTTCATCGGCTACCCACAGCAATCCTTTGGTTACCTCTTCTACAGACCTAGTGACAATGTGGTCTTTGTAGCAAGAAGAGGAGTCTTTCGAGAAAGAGAGTTTATAAGCCAAGGAGACAGTGGGAGGCAAGTTGATCTTGAAGAAATTCAAGAGTCAAGTGGTGAAGGAACTTCAAACTCTAGCCCTCAACCTGAGGAGGAAACTCCTGTTGAGCCAATTGACGAATCTGTACCTCTGAGGCGTTCCACGAGAGTTAGGAGTGCACCTGAGCATTACTATGGATTCCATATTACTGCAGAAGGTGAGACACTTATTAGTGATGAGACACTAGTAAGTCAATATGACCCTAACAGCTACGAGGAAGCCATGGCGGGCCCCGAGTCTGCCAAATGGAAAGAGGCCATGGATAGCGAGATACAATCCATGTATGACAATCAAGTTTGGAACTTGGTTGAGAATGTACCAGGTCGAAAGACTGTAGGGTGCAAATGGGTCTTCAAGAAGAAGACCGACATGGATGGTAAAGTACACACTTATAAGGCTAGACTGGTTGCAAAGGGCTTCTCTCAAATTCCTGGAGTGGATTATGATGAGACCTTTTCTCCGGTAGCCAAGATTAAGTCTATTCGGGTTCTGTTAGCCATAGCCGCATTTCATGACTATGAAATTTGGCAAATGGATGTCAAAACCGCTTTCCTTAATGGGAAGTTGGCTGAAGATGTTTACATGAGTCAGCCAGAGGGTTTTGTCAGCAACGAGTACCCTAATAGAGTGTGTAAGCTTGAGAAATCCATTTATGGATTAAAGCAAGCACCTCGCAGATGGAATCTTTGCTTTGATGAAAAGGTCAAGGAATTTGGCTTTTCTAGGAGTGAAGATGAATCTTGTGTATATGTCAAGGCTAGTGGGAGTATAGTTAGCTTTTTGGTATTGTATGTGGATGACATACTACTCATAGGAAACGACATTCCAACCCTGCAGGAAGTAAAGTCCTGGCTTGGAAAGTGTTTCTCTATGAAGGACCTTGGTGAAGCTGCCTATATTTTGGGGATAAGGATCTTGAGAGATCGGAGTAAAAGACTAATTGGACTTAGTCAAAGTACCTACTTGGAGAAGGTTCTGAAGAGATTCAGATTGCAAGACTCCAAGAAAGGAGAGTTGCCCATCCAGAGTAACGCCAAACTGAGTAAGACACAAAGCCCTAGCACTGAGGCTGAGATAGCAGAAATGAGTCGAGTACCTTATGCTTCGGCTGTAGGTTCGATCATGTATGCTATGACGTGTACTCGACCTGATGTAGCCTTTGCTTTGAGCATGGTTAGCAGGTTTCAGGGGAACCCTGGCAAGGCACACTGGACTGCGGTAAAGAATATTCTCAAGTACCTACGAAGGACTAAGGACTGGGTCCTTACCCTCGGTGGGAGTGATGACTTGAGAGTTGTAGGGTATAGTGATGCTAGCTTCCAGACTGATAGGGATAACTTCCGCTCTCAGTCGGGCTGGGTCTTTACCCTAAATGGAGGAGCAATTTCTTGGAAGAGTTCCAAGCAAGAGACAGTGGCAGATTCTACTTGTGAATCAGAGTATATTGCAGCTAGCGAAGCGGCAAAGGAGGCGTTATGGCTGAGGAACTTCATTGGAGACCTTGGAGTTGTACCAGCTATTAAAGAGCCGATGGAAATTTTCTGTGATAGTGAAAGTGCTGTTGCCTTAGCCAAGGAACCAAGGGATCACGGGAGATCCAGACACATCGACAGAAAATACCATTTCATCAGACATCGGATCGAAGAAGGACTCCTCGTGGCAAAGAGGGTATCATCGGATGAGAACCCAGCAGATCCCCTCACGAAGGGACTGACTCGGGTTAAGCATCTCCAGCATGCTCGGAGCATAGGGCTGAAGGATGATATTAGATTTAGTAGTTAGATAACCTCGAAATTTGTAAAGTGTAATTGACATTTGATGATGAATAAAAGTGTTTTATTTATGAGTAAAGTGTTGCTATCTCTTGTCAATCGTTTACTATATTTCTTTTGCATGTTTTGACTTCCAGAATAATTTTGTTTGGTATAACATATTATTCAAACCTCCACAGTCGGTCATATGTCAGAAGTAGGTATGAATCAAGACTGTCATGTTTGGTTGTAGAGGTCTGGGACAAGGCTACAACAATCATGAGTGCTCATAAGTTCTAAGCATTGGACTCAACCCACGCTCACTGGAATCACTTCATGGAATTCTATATCGAGTGATCGTGAGACGGTAATATCATATAAATCTTTAAACCTAGAGATATGATTTGTTACTTACAAGTTGGTTATGCATTGATTGTACGAAAAACGCATTGGTAACTCGATGTTATAAAATCGTGCTCTTGTGTGTAATTCAATGAGTAGTAGAACAAACATATGAGTCGAAGTTTATCTGTTCCTTCTTGGATTATAAGCTGATATCTGGGCCCCTCGATGATTTTGTTTTGACCTATGTACCGGGCCCGGTCAGAACTAAATTGATGTGTTCAATAAAGTTCTTTGTCAAACAAATCGTAAATCGGGAAACAAATGTTGGAAAATAAGTAAGACATTGTTCCATGTATTTGTCCGACTGATATCTAGAACAGAGGATTATATGATCACTTATCTTAAATGGCGTACCATCATCTTCTCAGTTTCGAGAAATCTTGTAAAGAGCTACGATTGCCGATCGGTTCCTGAAGTCATACTTGCAGTAATAGTTATTAGACTTATCCAAGTGGGAGACTGTTGGATAAGGTGTCTAAGTCCATAACTATTTCTGGTATGTACTTGACCCGACCCGGCATGGTCCATTTGGGTTGCATGGCACCATGCAATTGGATAGACTAAATGAGAGAAATAACACTTGGAGATTATTAATATATTATAAGTTGTAATATATTAATAATATTATTTGATTAGTTTGATCAAGAATTAATTTAGAATTAATTAAGTGATCAAAAGATAACTAATTAAATATATGGGTTGATTATGTAAATCATCCATATCTTGTATAGTGGGCTAAAAGGCTCCATGGACTATCAAGTTGGGTTCCACCCATAGGATGCTCCATGGATGCTCCATGGGAGTTACAAACCCATGGGTTATGGAAATGAAGAGTCATGACACATTAGGGTTTAACCCTAGATGTGTCAACACTATATAAGTAACATGTTCTCCACCCAAAATCGGCTACACTAAGAATCAAGAGGGCTTGGCCGATTTTGAGAAGTGAGTATTCTCTCATAAGTTCTTCCAAGAGCATTTGGTGTTGTGTGAAGCATTTGAGGCATCACACTTGGGGTGCTAGGCTCACAAGGTTTCAAGGAACACAAACAACAACAAGGTAAGTTATTCTATCTATACTTTATGTTAAAATTGTTCCCCATGTATGCTAGATAGGAATATAACCTTGGAATTCAACTTTGCATGACAATTAGACAAACATAGATCCAAGGTTATTAGGGTTGCATGTACACTTAGGAAGTGTTAGAATGCTCAAAACCCATCAGCTTTCTAGATGGATTTTTGGGTTATTTTCAAATACCCATAGACCCAATGGACCAAGAAAAGACCACATTCACATGCCCAATGTAACGCCTGTGTTTCCGGGCTTGCCATTTTTAGCAATGTAATGGTCTAGGTTAACCTTTGTAACCCGTTTTGAAATAATAAGATTGTATTATTTGAGTATTATGTGTTTTGTGCTTAATTGCTTAATTATGTGGTTTGATTAATTAAGAATAAAAAGAGTAAATTACACGAATGGTCCCTATGGTTTAGGGTAATTTACACGTTTGGTCCCTAACTTATTTTTTTAATTCGGAAGGTCCCTACTGTTTGCTTTTATTACATGTTTGGTCCCTACTTTGTGTTTTTGTTATGTGCTTGGTCCCTGTCTTTCCTAAAAATATTATTATTTAAATAGGAAAAAATAGTGGGATAAGTAAGGTAAGGTGAGTGGGTGGAATTGTGGGTGTGTTTATCTAAATAAATTAAAAAACCAAGGGAAAAATAATCTTTTTAACTAAGACAGGGACCAAACGCGTAACAAAAACAAACAGTAGGGACCTACCGAGTTAAAAAAATAAGTTAGGGACCAAACGCGCAAATTTCCCTAAACCATAGGGACCATTCGTGTAATTTACTCGAATAAAAATAAGCGTCAAAATTTAAGTGTAAAATAAACTTGATATCTTTAGATAATGTTGTAGTAGTTGAAACAAGGTTTCCGGAGATATAAAGAATGCCGAAATCCGAGTTATAACGAGGAAGTTATGACCTGTCAAAGTTTCGCGACAGAACCGGCAACGCTGATTAACGTAAAAAGTGAAATTTACGTTAGAGCGATACTTAGCCTTAGTGATCTAAACGAGAATAGAAGATCTCGTTGTTAGTATCAAAGCGATAAAAAGTTAGGCGAGAACGGACGTCAAACGAAAAAGTTATGAATTTATAACGAACTTTTCTGTCCCGGCCTATTAAAAATAAATAATAAAAATAAATTCAAAATTAGCCGACGGAGTCTAAACGAAAGTTGTAGAGCATAGTCTCACCTTTCCGTGGATATCAAGAACGTTGAAAACGGAGTTCATATGAAGAAGATATGAATTTCCGAAGTTTATTAATTAATTTGTATTTATTTTTAAATCAAAATTCGGAAGCATTATCCGAAGGTGAGTCACAGGTCTGATCCGACTTACGTGCCGCGTAAGTGAGTACGCCCCGCGTACTCCGAAAGTGTCGACATCGCAGCAAGTGGCTTCGGATACGTAAGCGATGACGTTTCTCGGACCAGTACGCCCCGCGTACGAGAGGCTTCCAGCCTCCTATAAATAGGATGCGAGGGGTCCGGGTTTAATTGCTAATTTCCTCTCGTTTTTGTGCCGAAGCTCTGTGTTTTTACCCCTGAAGCCATCCCGAAGCCCCGGTAATATTCCCGAGTCCCGAGATCCCGAAGATCCCGAGAAGTGCGGTTTCCGAGCCGAAGCTCTGCCCGCGAGAAGTTCGATTTTCGTAGAGATCTTCCAGATCTGCGGAGGATTATTAATTTTGCGAGTCGTAGTGCTGTCCGATCATCTTCTGATCATGTGAGTGTATACTACCTTTCATAAACGCAATAATAATACAAGTATGGTTCGAGGGTATTAAGTTTATTGTCGTTTATACATGTGAATGCGTTGTTACTTTCTCATAACGTATAACTATGAAGTATTTTATACGAGATACGTGTTATGTGTATATTTTGTTGTTATGTGTGTGAATGTATATTCACTTTCTTCTATCTTACAGATTTGATTATTTCTATACGAAATACGTGTTATGTGTGTGTGCCTCATCTGTTATATGGAAAATGTATTGATCAAGCATGCTATACAGGTTTTAAAAATATGTATAAAAATGTATGTTTTTATCTACTAATATGTTGGGTAGAACATGGGTAGATAGTTGGTGTGTAATAAACAGATGAGAGGCCTCGTTGTTGTTTTGATCCAGTCATCTAGCGGAATTTAGATGACGACCACGGACTTTTCTAGACAGTCTGATGGAACGCTAGCAGGCTCATAACCTGTAGGTGTTAATGAACTTGGGTGTTCATTCTCTGTATTCCATCCCCCTCATGGTTGCCTTATTTGACTTATATTGTTGAGGAACCCCCGCAGCATGTGTTGTCACCCCGATGAAAATATTCTTAGATTAGGTCCCTTGTGTTAGTTATTTTAGGGACGTAAAGTGAGAATAACGGAAATGGGTAACTGGGTTATTGTTGGTTGATAATAATTAATTTAATTATTTATTGTGGGTTGAAAACCCTATATGCTCACCAGGCTCCCAATCCTGAACCACTCAGTTTTATTTGTATTACAGGAAGTGGCGCAAGGGCGTAAGATGGATGAACCATCAAGTTGTTTTGTTTACAAGTCTATATATGTATATATTTGTTGAATGACTTGTAATGTTATCGTTTATGCTTATTGGTCTATATCGGAACATGACACCCCGAGTTTTGATTATATAATGAAAAATACATTTCTTTTATGAAATGCTTTGGTAAACATTGTTTTATCATGTTTTGTTTTTGGGAACAAATTCCGCAACTCTTTCAAATCAAAAGGATTTACTCTGAAAATATTTAAAAGCATAAATGAAAATCGGTCTTTTCTGGCCGAGATTTTGGGGATGTCACACCCAAGTGGGACTTTTGCCTATAGACGCATGCCTTTTGGGCTATGCAATGCACCTGCGACTTTTCAAAGGTGTATGACAGCTATATTCCACGATATGGTGGAAAAATTCATGAATGTTTTTATGGATGACTTTTCCGTTTTCGGATCTTCTTTCCATGACTGTCTCACAAATCTTGACTCAATGCTTGCTAGGTGTGAGAAAACCGACTTGGTCCTCAATTGGGGAAAATGTCACTTCATGGTCAAGGAGGGTATAGTTTTGGGCCACAAAGTTTCCAAAAAGGGAATTGAAGTGGATCGGGCAAAGATTGACACCATTGCCAAATTACCCCCACCAACTAATGTGAAGGGCATTAGAAGTTTCCTAGGACACGCAGGTTTTTACCGGCGTTTCATAAAAGATTTTTCCAAAATAACTAGGCCTCTAACACAATTATTACTCAAAGATGCACCATTTAATTTTACTAAAGAGTGTTTAGAGGCATTTGAATTTTTAAAAGAAAAATTAACTAATGCCCCGATCATTATTGCACCAAATTGGAACTTGCCCTTTGAGATTATGTGTGATGCTAGTGACTATGCATTAGGAGCTGTCCCTGGTCAAAGGGTTGATAAGCACTTTCAACCCATATATTATGCTAGCAAGACTTTAAACCCAGCCCAAGAAAATTACACCACCACTGAAAAAGAGTTGTTAGCCGTGGTATATGCTTTTAACAAATTTCGCCCTTACTTGGTTCTATCTAAAACTACTGTTTTTACTGACCACTCGGCTATCAAGTATTTGTTTTCCAAACAGGATGCTAAGCCAAGACTGATACGATGGGTGCTACTTCTTCAAGAATTCGACATTGTGACAACCCGAAATTTCCATTCTGAATAAACCATATCAAGCCAATAGATGTAGATCAGTTACAGTGAAAATTCAGACTTAGAATATAAGTTTGGCAGTTTCAAGGTTTTACATCAAAAAGGGGTATTCGGAGAGTGGTTACACTAGGATTTTGTGCAACACTGTAAATCCCATTACCCTAGATCATTAGAATCTATTCCGAGAATAGAAATATTTTCTGCCAAAAATCTCAGGACTATAAATAGAATTCTGAACCAAATTGGTTCATTAGTTGAATTCCATTTAGAGAAAAACCAATTTCTCTCTCACGGATCTTCGGGTTTTCATCCCAGATTGTGAGTCTACTTCCCTAGATGTGTTTTAATACTTGTTATATACCTAATAACATTATTTACATATCCAAAACACAAGATCCGGGAGCTTACGACCCAAGAACGTTCTTGGGGTGTAAACTCCAAAACAAGGCCTAAAGGCCACCTAGTCCCAATTCCTTCTTAGGTATCTAGCTTAGGATGATATGTATGAACATATGAGACTAGAAATCAATCAAAACCATTTACTTTTAGGAGTTTATGGCCAAGGAACATCTCTTGGGCCGTAAACTCCAAGTGAAGGCACAAATGAGTGCCTAATGTCCCCATAGCCTTAAAACAAAAACCTAGTAGCCTTAAACTCATGATTTATGCCAACAAAACCATTAGAAATCATGGCTAGAAGGGAGTTTACGGCCAAGAAGCTCCCTAGGCCGTAAACTCCATGTTGTAGGTGCCAAAATGCCTTCAAACTTTCCCTAAGGCTTAGACTTTATTTTTGGCATGTACTCCTAAGTGTTTAGAACCTAGAAAACTCATGTAAACACAAGTGTGGAAGAGTTTACGGTCAAGAGTATTTCTTGGGCCGTAAACTCCTTTAAAGGGGTCAAAGGACACCCTAAACACTTCCTTAGGCCAAGGGACAATTTGGACAAGTACCTAGATGAGTTATGGACTAGCTAAAACAATTAGAACCCCATGTGTGAGGGATTTTACGGCCCAAAATGTTCTATGGCCGTAAACTCCAAGAAATGGGACCAAATGGTGCCATAAACCCTCCTAAAGCCAAGTACTAAAGCCTAGACTTGTTCCTAGAAATGTTTGAGACTTGAAAGCACCATAATCACCCTCCCAAGGGAGTTTACGGCCGTAAACTCCAAGGGAAAGGGTCTTTGGGCCGTAAACTCCCCAAAGGAGTCAATATGGTGCCCAAACACTTGTATAGGCCTTGAAACAATTCCCACTAAGGTTGTAGTAATTCTAAGTATCATTCCAAGCCTTGGTTCAGAGTTTACGGCCAGGAGCTTACTCTCTTGGGCTGTAAATTCCAAAGAATATGGTCTTTTGACCTTAAACTCACACTAGGGGCATTGCACTCCTTTGTTGCAACCCTTTAGCCTCCTAGCACTTGACCAAAAGTGTTGTCCTCGCGCTTAAATGTTATTACTTGTATAATTAGTGTAATAAACACTAATTATTTATACACATATGTTTTCATATGTAATTAGGATCATTGTGTGTGTCTAAGTCTCCACTTGACACCAAACACTTGTCCGATCCTTCCGTACGATAACAGTCCGTTCAATTCCAGTCACTTACTGCAGGTGAGTTCATACCCCTTAACTAATGTTTTAAACTCTTTTTAAATGTTTTATGGGGGGGGGGTACAAGTAGAATCATGCTACTTATTATGTCAATCACATGTGATTAGTAAGTAGGATTATATTACTTATTACATCAATCACATGTGATTAATATACAGCATTCAAATGATTTGGCTACTCATTAGCCGTTTTACCAAACAGTTTCCTCAAATGACTTTTTATAAACATTTTATATGTTTTAAACTCCTTTTTACACTGTACAGCTTACTCCGTACATTTCCTTTCAAACTTATTTACAACTGTGTTTCAAACAAATGTTTCCTTATACTTAAACTGTTTTATTAAACTTATGCCTTCAAATTGTTTTATAGATTGACATCAAGTCGATCTTTTCTTAAAATAATACTTATATTTCAAATGTCTTACAAAACTTATTTATGCTTTTATATTATAAATTGCATGCCTCTATATGTATAGTTATATAAGAAATGTTTAAAAGACTTAGGAAGGCTATCCACCCTATTTCCTTTTCGCGCCTTGAGATGTGGTATGGTGGGATATTGGGTATTCGTCCGAAGGTCGTTTAAATATTAGTTATATATCATGTGTACATATATAGTCATAAAAGGTCCTTCCAGTTCAACATATGCCCTTGGGTAGCAAGGGTATACATCCATGTCCATACGTACCACTTAGATTACTAGAAAGCTACCATATGGGTAGTTCAGGAAGATGCTAGAACCATTACTAGAATACGATATCATAAAATGAGTCAGTTCATTCATGAGTCAATACTTTCTAGAACTTTTCAGTACATTACATATACAAATATACTAGGACGAGAACATATACAGCTATACTAGAATGATTACATTACTATACTTGCTAGATAGAGAGAACACACATTACAGCTAGCACACGTAGAACATTACAGTACACTACTTTACTATTACATGATCGCTCTTACTTGAGTACAATTACATGATCACACTTACATGAGTACACTTACATATACATATAATAGACGTCACTAGGGGATATAGCACGGAACCAGTTCAGGATCTAACTATACTGATGAATCACACCGCAATTGTGATAGTTATATCGAGTATACATGATCATTCGGTAATGTGGATGCTCACGGCTTGCATTCAGGCAGGGGTCGTGGGTAGGTCCCAAAATCCCTTTGATAGGGGAGCGTATAGTCTGGGATCTAGACATCACATTATACCTTATCCCTCAAATAAGGCAGTTGAGTACCGATGTAGTTATTTATATTAAATACTACAGTACTTGGAAGTATTACCCTAGATTTAAGGTAATAGGTACGGTTGTAGTCTGCACTACACCATAGTATTGCATAGATTTTTCCATTACATATTTTTAGTGATAACCTCACTTAAACATAAATGTACAAACTATATTTTTGGATAATGATAGTTATACTTTGGAAAATACATCCTCTTACAAGAGACACACACACACAAACAGTTAGGTCTTGGTAGAAGACACTTTCATATACTAGAAGGAATCATAGGGATTTCTAAGGTTTTTCAAATGTTTACAGTTGTCTTACAAACAATTTCATACTTACAGTTCACATACAAATTCTTACATACAAATTAAGACACTAAATACTTATGATCTCACCAACTTCAAAGCTGCTACTCGCTTTCAAAATTACTTGTATCCTCAGGTCATCATAGACAGGTACCGATGCAAGGAGAAAAGAAGATGGAGCTTGTTCAAGACTTATCTTTCATTTTGATTTATGCTTTAGTGTTTATCAAAATTTGACAGAACACATTTGTATAATAATTATATTATTAATGTAATGGATGATGTTGTTGCTTGTTTACTACTTTACATTGTTGTTGATGTTATACATGACGTTCTCCGCCCCAGAACATTTCCGCCGTTCCTGGTTTTGGGGTGTGACAGACATAGAGATACGAGACAAGAAAGGAATGGAGAACGTAGCAGCTGATCACTTGTCAAGGCTAGAGAACCCGCAATTGCAAGAAGACAAAGATGGAAACGACTTTCCGGACGAATACATTATGATGTCAGTGGGAGAAGAGCCATGGTTCACAGACATAGCTAATTATTTAGCTACAAAATACATCCCGAAGGACTATAGCAGTCAACAAAAGAAGAAATTCTTTGCTAAAATAAAATATTACTTTTGGGACGACCCATACCTCTTCCGAAGCTGTGCGGATGGTATCATACGAAGATGTGTGTTCGGGAAGGAAAGCCGGAGAATACTAGAGCATTGCCATAGCGGGCCCACGGGAGGACATCATGGAGCACACTACACTGCAAAGAAGATCTTTGACATTGGGTTTTATTGGCCTACATTCTTGAAGAAGCTATTTTCACGCTTTGGCGTTCCGAAGGCCTTAATCAGTGACCGAGGCACACATTTTGCCAATGATCAATTGGAAAAGGTGCTAAAGAAATATGGGGTTACCCATAAGTTCTCCACATCATACCATCCACAAACTAGTGGACAAACCGAAGTGACAAATCAAGCCTTGAAGCGAATTTTAGAGAAATCGGTGGGAAGCAACCGCAAGGAATGGTCGGATAAGCTAAATGATGCGTTATGGGCTTTTCGTACAGCTTTCAAAACACCTATTGTGTAACACCCCCCTCTGGCACGTATCACAATATTGTCCGCTTTGGGCCACTCGGCACGAGGACTTCCCAGGGGGTCACCCATCCCGGTACTACTCCCGCCCGAGCACGCTTAACTGCAAAGTTCTTATGGGATCTGCTGCCCTCACGGCTTTAAAACGCGTTGTGTTAGGAAAGGTATCCACACCCCTTATAAGGAATGCTTAGTTCTCCTTTCCAGCCGATGTGGGCTCAGATCTAAACCACTTTTACCCCCCATTATAGGGTTCGACGTCCCTGTCGAACACATCGACCCGTGCCCTAGCTCTGATACCATTTGTAACATCCCCTCTGGCACGTATCACAATATTGTCCGCTTTGGGCCACTAGGCACGAGGACTTCCCAGGGGGTCACCCATCCCGGTACTACTCCCGCCCGAGCACGCTTAACTGCAGAGTTCTTATGGGATCTGCTGCCCTCACGGCTTTAAAACGTGTTGTGACAAGGAAGGTATCCACACCCCTTATAAGGAGTTATTTCGTACTCCTTCCAAGCCGATGTAGGATCAGGTGCAACCCACCATAAAGTGGTTTAGATCTGAGCCCACATCAGCTGGAAAGGAGAACTAAGCATTCTTTATAAGGGGTGTGGATACCTTTCCTAACACAACGCGTTTTAAAGCCGTGAAGACAGCAGATCCCATAAGAACTTTGCAGTTAAGCGTGCTCAGGCGGGAGTAGTACCGGGATGGGTGACCCCCTGGGAAGTCCTTGTGCCGAGTGGCCCAAAGCGGACAATATTGTGATACGTGCCAGAGGGGGGTGTTACAAATGGTATCAGAGCCAGGGCACGGGTCGATGTGTTCGACAGGGACGTCGAACCCTATAATGGGGGGTGAAGGTGGGTTGCACCTAATCCTACATCGGCTTGGAAGGAGAACGAAACATCTACTTTTAAGGGGTGTGGATACCTTCCTTGTCACAACGCGTTTTAAAGTCGTGAGGGCAGCAGATCCCATAAGAACTCTGCAGTTAAGCGTGCTCGGGCGGGAGTAGTACCAGGATGGGTGACCCCCTGGGAAGTCCTCGTACCGAGTGGCCCAAAGCGGACAATATTGTGATACGTGCCAGAGGGGGTGTTACAAATGGTATCAGAGCTAGGACACGAGTCGATGTGTTCGATGGGGACGTCGAACCCTATAATGGGGAGTGAAAGTGGGTTAGATCTGATCCCACATCGGCTGGGAAGGAGAACTAAGCATTCCTTATAAAGGGTGTGGATACCTTCCCTATCACAACGCGTTTTAAAGCCGTGAGGGCAGCAGATCCCATAAGAACTCTGCAGTTAAGCGTGCTCGGGCGGGAGTAGTACCGGGATGGGTGACCCCCTGGGAAGTCCTCGTGCCGAGTGGCCCAAAGCGGATAATATTGTGATACGTGCCAGAGGGGGATGTTACAAATGGTATCAGAGCCAGGGCACGGGTCGATGTGTTCGACAGGGACGTCGAACCCTATAATGGGGGGTGAAGGTGGGTTGCACCTGATCCTACATCGGCTTGGAAGGAGAACAAAACATCTCCTTATAAGGGGTGTGGATACCTTCCTTGTCACAACGCGTTTTAAAGCCGTGAGGGCAGCAGATCCCATAAGAACTTTGCAGTTAAGCGTGCTCGGGCGGGAGTAGTACCGGGATGGGTGACCCCCTGGGAAGTCCCCGTGCCGAGTGTCCCAAAGCGGACAATATTGTGATACGTGCCAGAGGGGGATGTTACATATTGGTACTACACCATATAGGTTAGTTTATGGAAAGCAATGTCATTTACCGGTTGAGCTAGAGCATAAGGCGTATTGGGCTTTAAAGAGGTGCAACTTCGACATGGAAGAACTAAAGAGCAACCAGTTGATGCACAAATGATTGCCCTTGAAGAGCTATGGAATGATGCATACTCTAGTTCTTGCTTTATAAAGAGAAGACCAAGAAATGGCATGATAAAAGGATTAAAGATAAAGAAATCCATGAAGGCCAAAAAGTGTTGCTTTTCAATTGACGGCACGCCCTTCAAAGTTGATGGTCATAGAGTAAAAAAATATGAAGAAGGAGTCCCCCAGAATGAAGGATTGGAAGAGTTACTGCTGGAAGGGATTGCAACTACGTAGAAGGGGAGGAGTCCAGCTAATGACTCCATAAAAAGAAGCGCTTCTCGGGAGGCAACCCGAGTCTCAAGTTTGCATTTTCTTTCCTTTTCTTTATTTTCATATTTTTTTTCATTTTTCTTCATCTACTTTTATGCCCATAATTGCTTGAGGACAAGCCATGCTTAGAGTGTGGGTGGATGGTTTAAAAACATGAATTAATACACTAATTTTTCTAAATACACAAAATTTTTCAATATGTGACATTTACTCGCCGAGTAGAGTCGTGTACTCGGCGAGTAGATGCCCGGTTCAGTTAAGATGTTGTTTAAAAGCACTTCTACTCGGCGAGTAGACCCATTCTACTCGGCGAGTAGCCAGTTTAAAAAGAGTGAAACATAAATCTGTAAAAAAGTGTTTTTTCACCATTCCATCCCATTACTCGCTGTGCAGCATCCTCTCAACCATTTTCAAGTTGCTTTCAAGATTTCTTCACTTTTCTACTCAATTCTCCCTATTTGAGCAAAAAGGTAACATCTTTACCCTTTAAATTCATGAAATGTTTGATTTTTATCATAGATTTGTCCAGGTTTTAAGTAATTTCGGATTTGGGGAGCTTTCCTCAAACTCTAGGGTTTTGATTTAGTCACGAATTAAATAATGTTAGGAGTATTTTCTTCAAGATCTATGGTTAGATAAGTAATTACAACAAAACCCTATGAAAAATTTGGACTTTTGGACAGTTTACACAGATCCGACACTCGATCTGTCATGGTGTTCATACTACTCGCCAAGTAGAGTCGTGTACTCGGCGAGTAGGTAACAGTCAGACCCAATTTTTTTTGTTTTTAATTACTGGGTGTTGTTTGTTTCTGTGTTCTTGATGTTTGTATATAGGTAACATGGCAAGAAGGGGTCAATCTTCGCGAGGGGGAAGCCATGGTGATATGCCATGGCTATCTTTTCAACAAATTACTTCAAAATCGTCAAAAACAAGAGCTCTAAACAGACTGGAGGCACTCAGGTAGAAGGAAACTCACCTTCCAAATGCAGTGGATTGGGGGTGGATGGGAAATGTTGGTTTGGAAGAAGAACTCACCCCGTACTTGGTAAAGGATTGCAATTTGGGATATGCCAACATCACTTGTGATGGGTGGTTGCAGTTATTTAAGATCCAAGAGCCGGTTTACGCTGAATTGTGCTAGGAATTTTTTGCTACCATGTCATTTCGAGGTGGTAGTGAGTTCTATAATCCTAACACAATCTCTTTCTCTTTGGGCGGGGAGCTGCGACAATGCAGCATAGTGGAGTTCTCATGGAGGTTGGGTGTTTATGACCAAGACATGGTGATGACGGACTATTTTGAAGCTTTCTTGGAAAATTGTCACAAAGAACTTCCCGAGGAGGTGGTGGCGTCTACATGGTGGAACACAATTGCCAACCGAGTCTACATTCCTTCCACCGTGCAAGAAGGTCACATTCGTTCTCCGATCCACCGACTCATTCACCGGTTTGTGGCTAGTACAATAAACATGCGGAAGGATGGGGACAAAGTCCCCACCCTTGACATCTTCTACTTGTGGAGCATCATCACTCTAGACGTTTTTTGCAACCTTCCTTACTGCATTGCCAAATTCCTTGCTGAGGGGGCGGTCAAAGAGAAGATCAATTCAAAGATAAATGGAGGCATGTTTATTACCCGACTAGCCAAGTTATTTGGGATCTTGGATTTGCCACAAGCTCAATCACTAACGGTTATCCACCCTCCACCATTCAACACTGCACTTTATAGGAGGGCACGGATAGTTGAAAAGTTTGGTGACTCCTTCACTATTCCACATGAAGATGAGCCGGTGGTCCCCGAGGAGCCGGGAAGGCGGGTCCGACAAAGGAGCGAACGGGTGCGGGAAGATCCACCGGTTATTCCGGTGGAGGACAATGATGGTTGGAGCCAAGTAGAGTACCGACACTACTTGGATGATATTGGTCGAGGGGTGAACTACACTAATCAATCTTTCGAATACCTCTTTCAACAAATGCAAATTGCCCCGAGACCTGGACCCGGCTATCCCTATATCATGAATTGGGATGAGAGGATGAGACAAAGAGACGGAGAGGGAGGAAGTGGAGCAGGAGGAGCTGGAATGGATGATGAAGATTGAAGAATTTGTTTTGTTTTTATGTTTTATGCTTATGATGTTTTGTTCTAGACAATTGTTAAACATTTTGGATTTTTATGGTGGTTGGATTATTATTGTCACTGTTAGTTGTTTATTTTTTTCAGGGATTGAAGATAGGGAAGCATACTAACTAGTGAGGGTCGAGAAAGGAATGAGAGATTTTCAAGCAATTATGGAGTTTTGTCCTTAGGATTGAGTCCGCGAGAGTCGAGGGTTATAGGGAGTGTTGCTGCTGAAGGAATTCGAGTGAGGGTCAATTTACATTTCCGATTTCAACACCAAAGTCGAGAGAAGCAGCAACTAGACCAATTTTGGAAAAACACTCACTACTCGCCGAGTGCACAAACTCTACTAGGCGAGTACATGCGATATTACACGATCTTATTTTGCATCAAGGCCTACTCGCCGAGTCCACGAGCCTACTCGCCGAGTAGCCTGCTACTTTTGGATTTTCAGAATTGTTTTGAGCACTTTCACTGCAACATTCATACACTCTTTGTGAGGGATTGCTACTGGAGACTTTCTAACGACCTTGTTACGTGGAATTTTCGAGCTGTCAACCACACGAGACGCATGCCACCCGTGCCATGGATGAGCTGTTCCCATGGCTAAAGTCAATTGAAGAAGGAGCTGAAGAAGAGAGTGTCAACCTATCGACTGCTACCCCAGGGGAGTTTGTTCCAATTCTCTTTATATTTTTATTTTTATTTTTGCATAGTATGCAATGAGGGCATTGCATAAAATAAGTGTGGGGTAGGTGGTTAGTCACATTTTAGAAAATTTAGAATCTTAATTTAGGCTAATTTTAAAAATTGTTGCATACCAAAAATATGACTTAGGGATTTAATTTAGAAAATTTTGGTAAAAGAAAATTAGGATTCCATGTTAGAATTATGTTGATAATTGCATGAAAACCCAAATGTTTAGTTGAGCCTATACACGTTCTAGTCCATTTGTGGCTTCCTTATTTCAGTGAAATCATAAGACAAAAACACGACCTTGCTCAGTCTGAGGGATGCAATATGTTTAGCAGCCTAAACCTGAAATGTATCCAGGAGAATTGTTATCATTAGCCAATAAAGGTTGAGATTGAGCGCCCCTGCTTAAGCATGTAGGGATTTGAGTGAAAAAAGTGAGGAATACATGTAAAAAAAAGAGAGAGAATTACTAGAAAAGTTGTAAGAATTTTGGAGCAAATAAAGTGAAGATCTAAAGATCAAAATTCCAAGAAATCCAAAAAGTTGAAGATACCAAAAATCAATCAATACAAGGTGGTGAATGCAAAGAGATCAAAGATCAAATTATCAAGGAAGTGAAGAATTCAAAGAGCTCCATAGTGGTATCGAAAAGTTGTAATTCTAGATTATGTATGCTTGGGTTGCTCAATTAAAAATACCTTGAGGGTAAAGAGGTTTTCTGAGGATGGATTCGGAGGGTTGCATAAAATGAGCATAGTTCGGGGTGAGTGGGCGAATGTTTATGAGGATTGTGAGTATCTGAAGTATGGGGGGTCTTTAGGAAAATTTTAGACACAAATGCATGCGTTGCGGTCTTGGCATAATGGCTGGGTTAGATTGGAGTTACTATATGTGATTCTAATATGCTTAAAATTTAGTTTTGCTTGGGGGCAAGCAAAAGTCAAGTGTGGGGTATTTTGATATGTGCATAATTAGTTAATTATTTAGCACATATTCTTAATCATTTTTAATTAATTATGTGTGACATCCCCATTTTCACGGCCAGAAAAGACCGATTTTGTTTATGCTTTATAAAAATCAGAGTACATCTTTTAATAAAAATGTTGCGGAATTTGTTCCCAGAAAAATACGATAAATACGTTATTAAAACATTTTCGAAGAAACGTATTTTATTCATTTCAAAATGTTTGGGATGTCATCGTTAATACAGAAACATAAGCATAAACAGAACTTACATTTATTTACACTAGCGATCTACATCTCTTTAAATCTCTCAGTGTAAAGTGACTTCATATCAACACCTGTGATATAAATAAACTGAGTGGGTCAGGTTGGGAAACCTGGTGAGTACATAGGGTTTTCAACCCACAATAATATAATTATTATGTTTAAACAATCAAACAATCAACCCAATTACCCATCCCCATTATCTTCTTTAGTCTTAAGGATCTACCCTAAGAATCAGTTATTCCTCGTTTATTTATTCCTAAGGATCATCCTAAGGAATCGACACGAAGTCCATCATTACCAAGGCTTATAGAATATATCTGGTGAACACATAGTCCGAAACATCTGGTAAACACTTAGTTCAAAAGTAACTAGTGAACACACTTAGTTCAAAATACCTAGTGAACACACTCAGTTCAAAGATACGTAGTGAACACACTCAGTTCAAAATACCTAATGAGCACCTAGTTCAAAAACACCTACAGGTTACGAGCTTACTAGCGTTCCATCGGACCATCTAGTATCGCCCATGGTCATCATCTATACTCCACTAGATGACTGGATCACTGACAACATCGTGTTATCAAAAAACAACTATTTCATCTACCCATGTTTTACCCAACACATTTTGTAGATATAAAATACATATACAGTTTAAATCATTTAAAACATGTATAAAAATCTTTCACCCAGCATAGACAACAAGTATTCAGACAATATGCACACACAACACGTAATATATATTAAAATACTTCATATCTATGTGTAAGATGAAATGGACTATGCACTCACAACACGTAAATTATATAATAAATACTTCATATCTATGTGTAAGCTGAAAGTAACTATGCACTCACCTGAGTAGGTGGTGACTCAACACTCGGACAGCGCTTCGATACTCTCAAAACGATATTCCTTCGATAAAACCTAGTACCGATACCACTAGGGTTTAGTTTAACGATAACCGCGACAAATTAATAGTCTGAATATTATTATTATTATATAAGCGTTAAATAACACTCAATATAACTCATAATAATAGCCCAAATAATTATTTTCAGGTCCTAATAATGTTACTATAATTAATTAGAAGTTATATTAAAACTAGCGTAGGCGTAGCTCACTTACAGCGGGTTTTTCGCAAAACCGGGATTCGCTGGAGCAGCGTTTCCCGAACCGAAAGGCTCTTTTCTCGGAACTCCGGGAGCCTCGGGGCTTCCTTCGGGTGCTAGGGGGTTTACCTAGGCTTTAGGGGGCTTAAGGAGGCTTAGAGAGAGAAACTAGAGAGAGAAAGAATGTTGGAGAGGTGTGAAGAGAAGTGAATGCCCGACACCTCTATTTATAGGAGGCCTGACTGGTGGACTCGCCGAGTCTGAGTCATGACTCGTCGAGTTGGTCCATGTGGTGGCCTTCTGGTGGTGCCACGTCACCCCCTATCGCGTATCAGCCCCCGAACTTAGAAAAATCATAACTTTCAAATACGATCTCCGTTTTCGACGTTCTTTATATCCACGCGTAGGTAAAATCAAGATCTACAACTTTCGTTTAGACTCCGTTGGCTAATTCTCGACCGATCTCATATTTAACAGTAGGAGGCGTTTAGACTGTTAAATGACCACGAAGAGTTCATAACTCCTTCATACGGACTCCGTTTTCGTCTGTCTTTTTACTGTCGAGTTCCTATTAATGAGATCTTCAACTATCATTTAGGTCGCGTAAGCCAAAGACCGCTCGAACTAAAATTCGAGTTTCGGGCTGTACACTGCTAAGCCGAATCTTAGAAAAATCATAACTTCCTCATACGAAGTCAGATTTGGGCGTTCTTTTTATCGATGTTCTTAGTTTAACATATTCTACGACTTTCATTTAGATCACTAAGGCTAAAAAGTCCTCCATCGTAAATTCACTATTTACGCTTCCCGATGTCGTGCCGGTTCCGTCGCGAAACTTCGACGGGCCATAACTTCTTCGTTATAACTCGGATTTTGGCGTTCTTTATATGTACGGAAACCTTGTGACATATTATACAACTTGGTTAAGACTATTTATTCTAAATAATCTTTTGTCGAAAAGTCATTTTTGACCCCTATTGCCTCTAAATTGACTAGCCCGGATCTGCGGGCGTTACATTATGTGAACAGTGTGGATAAAAGGTACTTAAAATGGTTTGAATTTTGTTTTCAGTCCAGAAGACATACTTGGAAGTAAAAGGGAGCAAGGGAAATCAATTGAAGACCAAAGAATGAAAATAAGAGACAAAAGACCACTTACTCGGCAAGTAGACGACTCTACTCGGCGAGTACATGAGGATGTTCCAGAAGATAGCTACGATTCCTAATTCAAGACGGATAACTATGCACCTACTCGACGAGTTGGTCCTGCTACTCGCCGAGTACACCCTGTTTTGAGATATCTATAAAAACCGAATCTTTATCCAATGGGGCAACATTCCTGTCAATTTTT
The DNA here is from genome assembly GCF_052625555.1 of Lactuca saligna. Taxonomy (NCBI): domain Eukaryota; kingdom Viridiplantae; phylum Streptophyta; class Magnoliopsida; order Asterales; family Asteraceae; genus Lactuca; species Lactuca saligna. Next base: position 142,497,828 of record NC_136422.1, read on the forward strand.
GAAGGTTAAGCTGCGACTAAGTGCCCTAGAAGACGCTGAGGAACCCTAAGCTTCAATCTTTTTAAGAATTCAAGCAACTAGGTTAATCCTACCACTTAGATTTTGGAATTGAATATGTTTTATCTAGAAAAACTTGTTTTTGTTTCTACTACAACTATGAACTAAATTTGTTTTTGTTTCTATTTGGGGAATACCAAGGAAGTCCTATGGTTTAATTATTAGTTTTTGTTTGATTGTTTATTGGTGATCTAGTAAATTAAGTTTGTTAAAGAACCTTATGCATTAATCACTACTATTTTCTGTTAATTGGAAGACAATTAGGTTGCATGAACATCTCTTAGTTGTTCACCTCATATGTCTATGTGAACACTAAACCATATGCTTAGAAGTAATGATTATGAAACTAAGATTAATAAGACAATAGGAAGATTAATGTGTGAGCTTGTTTGAGAAACCATCAAACAAGAGGTTAATTGAATTAGTAATAAATTGACCACTACAAATCTTATTTAATCCAAATCATTAATCTAAGGAATTAATTAGTTTAAACACTTGATCACTGCTTAAATTAGTTAATTGTCTAAGGGTTAGGAGTAATGAACATGGACCTAACCATCATAATTGGTAACCAATAACAATTAATCTATCATAAATACAAATAACCATAGGAGTGAATTGGTTGAACCTAAATAGAAACATCTTTATCAAATTTGGTGAATTAGTTGTTGCCTTAGTTATTTAGTTAATTTAGTGTGCCTAAGTTTCTAGTCTTGCAAAACTAGAAGAAACCCCTTTTACTTTTATTAATTGTTTTAGTTAAAATTAGTTATTAGTTTAATTTTCCGTTCCCTAAGTTCGACACCTTAGTTACTAATCTATACCACTAAAAGACAGGTTCACTGCCTTTGTGTGCTAAATTTATTAATAAAAAAGTAGGGATAAAACAATTGCATTTTACACACATCAATTGGATAGAAATCGCATGTGATTTCGGTTAGGCTTAATATTATATTTTTTGGGTTTTGGGTTGGGCTTTGGTTATTAGGTCTAGGTATAAATAGTGTTATTTAGGCCTAGAATAGAGTAGGGGGCGTTCTTGGGAGCTTCCATATGCATAGGACATGATCTATAGAGAAAACAAGAGAAAACAGTGTGTAATCGGAATCTTGTCTACCGGACGATTAATCAATATATTGTGCACGTTGAAGATTAATTATCTTGTTCTTATTCATCTTATATCTTGCATTATTCACTTGATTGGGATTCCACACTATCAAGTGAATCCGATTGATACATCAAAGATTTTTTGGGACTTACAAGTGGTATCAGTCTATCAGAACATGGTTCGGTATCAATCGGGTCATTGCAAACGGTTTTTCTTGGAGTTTCTTAGTTTTTTTATTTATATTTTATGAAATTTTGGCCATTGTTCTTCGTGTTCTTCATATTTTGGAGTTTTGATCGAGTTTGGCTTTCAAGATTTGAAAATCCCATGTTTTTGGCAAATTTTGGGCATTTTAGGTCAAGATTTGTGAGATCTAAGCGGCAACCGTGGCATCCGGTCAAACCCTAGGCGGCCATCAGCGTGTTCAGAGCTCATTAGCGATTTTGGACGAAGGCGAGATTCACGATGCGAAGAACTCAGAATGAAGATTTACGGTCAGCAGCTTCGGTTCTCAGTCTGCACGATTTCGGTTCATGATTTCAGTATCCTGGTTAGGATGTTGCTATGCTATATGATCTGTAAGATCGATTTGTTTGTCTATGGACTGTTATGTGATTATATGTTATATGTGCACATGGTTGTTTATTTGGGGTTGGATTGAGGCGGGTCCTGCTTTTTGCTGTAGGCCAACATACCTACGGTAGACTGGATAGACTGCAGACCCGGAAGGGGCACATAGTCAGGCCGAAGGCCCAGTGAGAGGTCCGGATAGGCTGAAGGCCCGATAGGGCGGCCCAGACGTGTCGAGGCTCGGAGAGTGGACTAGACAGACTGAAGGCTCGGTGCGGGCGGTCCAGTCATACTTTAAACTCAGGGCGTGGACCAGGTGGACTGAAGGCCCGGTGCGGGCGGACCAGTCACACTGTAGACTCAAGATGCATGGTTGTTCTGTATTTGTTGATATGATATGATTGTGGTTATGCGATGTTGGTATCTTGGGGGTAACTCACTAAGCTTTCGGGCTTACAGTTTCAGTTTATTCTTTCAGGTTCAGCGGATGACTGCGGGAAGGCGAAGGCGTGACCGTACACTTCCTCAATTAACGATTATGATTTCTGGGAACTCTGATGTTTTAAACTATTTCAAAAAAATATTGTACTAAATGAATGGTTTTATATGAATTAAAAAGTTTTAATTTGGTTTGAATTTTATGGATGTTATAGATTACCATTCTGAAACCCCTACAATACCTAATTCTAGACTAAAACAAACGATCTGAAACACTGATGTGTGTAAAACCAACTAGTTTTAATCCTACTAACTTAAACACAAAGACAAACACATGAAAGGCAGTGTACCTATCGATTAGTAGTTTAGTTCAGGTAAGTAGGGTATCGAACACAGGGAACGGTAAACAATTAAAATAGAGGCTAATATTATCTAAATAAAACAAGTAATAGAAAGGAGTTTTCTCTAGTTTTGCAAGACTAGAAACTTAAACAATTAACTAAAACTTAAACTAAGAAACTAAGAGCTAAGCAAATAAAAATCAACTAAATTCAATAATAAAGAAGACTTCTGTTTAGGTTCGACTCATTTGTTCCCATGGATGATTTCGATGTATCAGATTAATTCTTAATTAGCTACCGACTAAGATGATTAGTTCCACTTTCGCTATTACTAATCCTTAGGAAACAAATTAACTCAAGCAGTGGCCAGTTGTCTAAATCAACGGATTTCCTAGTTATTGATTCGGGTTTAGAAAGACTTGTAATTAGCTAATCAAATTGGCGATTCAATTAACCTCTTGTTGATGGTGTATCACACAAGCTCACACATTAACTTACATATCTTCAAGTTAATTCTAGTTTCACATTCGTTATTCCTAGACATACAACTATGTGGTCACGTAAATCATATGAAATTAGCAACTAAGAGATGTTCATACAACTTAATTACTGATTTATTAATAGAAGAATAGTTATTGTCAACACATAAGGTTCTTTAACAAGCTTAACAAAACATAATTACGAATCAAAATTAATCCTACTCAAATAATCAATCCATGTTCACAAAATTCATCTACCTAAACAGAAGTTATGAGTTTTTAGCTCATGATTACAACAGAAACAAGCACAAAAACGAAATCAATTGGTAAAAACATAGTTCAAACAAGAGATTAGGTAAGAGTAAACTTGATTTTGACTTGATTCTCCTTAAAATTGAATGTAGGGTTGATTCCCTTGCTTCCCACGCTCCAACATCACCTTTAGTCGACAATTGGCCTCCAAGGGTTCATCTATCTGCTAGGGTATCGATCTGAAAGTCCCTTTATATAGATTTTCACAAAACAGGGGCTACTCGGCGAGTCCATTGACCTACTCGGCGAGTCCATCACTTAAAACCCATGTGCGGCAAGTCAGCGCGTCCAGAATCGCGAAACTTCTAACCAACTCGGCGAGTAATCGACCCTACTCGCCGAGTACGTTTGGAATCAGCATTTTCTCAAAACACGAAACTCGTCCGAAATTGTGTCTACTTTTCAGAACATTTTGAATCTCATCAATCGGAGTTACGGTTCATGAGATATGGCCAAAACACTGATGAGGGGTCAAGCTGTCCAGCAACGTCCTTCTTTCTTCAAAATCCAAGATCCAAGCCTCCAATCGCTAGTTCCGCTTCCTTTTCCTTCCGAGCATGTCATTATTACTGAAAAATGAAATTCTAAACTAATTAAGTACCTTTTGTTCATTAAATGAGATAAAATCAACATAAAGTATTAAGATAATGCATGAATTTTATAACCAAATATGCCCATATCAAAATACCCCACACTTGACTTTTGCTTGCCCCCAAGCAAAACTGAATTTTAGTACACTAATATTACATAAGACAATCCCAATCAAACCCAACCATTATGCCAAGACCGCAACGCATGCATTTGTGTCTAAAATTTTCCTAATAACCCCCCATACTCCAAATACTCATAATCCTCATAAACATTCGCCCACTTTTTCCGAACAATGCTCATTTTATGCATCCCTCCGAATCCATCCTCAGAAAACCTCTTAACCTCAAGGTATTTTTGGTTGAGCAACCCAAGCATACATAATCTAGACAATTACAATTTATGATACTACATTGGAGCTCTTTGGAATTCTTCACTTCTTTGACATTTGATCTTTAATTTGTTTGAATTCACCACCTTGTTTTTTGATTTTTAGTATCTTCAACCTTTTGAATTTCTTCGGAATTTTCGATCTTCTAATTTCATACTTAATTTTGATGCTCCAAAAATTCTTCAAACTTTTCTTGTAATTCTCTCTTTTTTTTTTAACATGTAACTCACTTTTTTTCACTCAAAACCCTACATGCTTAAGCAGGGGCGCTCAACTTCAACCTTTATTGGTTAACGATAATAATTTTCCTGGATAGATTTCTGGTACACGATGCTAAACATATTGCATCCTTCAAACTAAGCGAGGTCATGTTTTTGTCCCATGATTTCACTGGAATAAGGAAGCCACAAATGCACTAGAACGTATATAGGCTCAACTAAACATTTGGGTTTTCATGCAATCATCAAATATAATACTAGCATGATCCCTAATTGTTTTTTACCAAAGTTTCCTAAATTAGATCCTAGTAATTTTATGCATTTTTTTAAAAAAAAATTAAGCCTAAATTAGGATTCTAAATTGACTAATGTAATGTAACCAACCCCCTACCCCACACTTAAATCATGCAATGTCCCCATTGCATGTTATGCATGAAAAAGAAAAACACAAAAGTAAAGAGGGAATTGGAATAAACTCCCCTGGGATAGTAGTTGCGAGGTTGATCTTATTCATGTAAAGATCCAACTTCAGCTTCCTTTGGCATGGGAACAGCGCATCCATGCCTTGGGTGTCATTCGTCTCGTATGATTGACAGCTCCAAAATATCAAGGAAAAAGCTTCTTGGAAATGCTCGGAAATGATCTTCAAAAATATAGAATTTGCTGCCTTGAATTGAATCAAACCGTTGACTCAAAGATAAAAGAATGAGCAACTCGTCGAGTTATAAGGGTGCACTCGACGAGTTGAATCGTCATATAGGCAGAAATCGTGAATTTTTGTTGGAACTCGTCGAGTTATAAGGGTGCACTCGACGAGTTTTCGGCTCTGATCGCGCAAATTCTTCTTTCTGCTTCAAGTTTGTTTTTGAGGTCAAAGAGGGTATTAAGGTAATACACCTCCTTATATTCTTCAATGACAAAACTTGTTTTTAACCGTTAAAACCATCGGACTTATAAAATCACACAAATCTTCTAATCTTCTCGTCTACGACTCGACCACTCACTTTATTTCCTCACGCTTTATTCATTCATTCTATCCCTCACCCTATATTCTGAAAAGATCAAAAACAAATACCAAGTAATAATAAAAATAAATCAAAATAAAAATCCTAAATTATCCTTTAACACTAGAAGTTTAGAAAGAAAAAGAAAGGCAAACTCTAATGACGGGTTGCCTCCCGCAAGCGCTTCTTTTTGTGCGAGTCTTTAGCTGGACTCCCAACTTAATAAACATCTAATAAATTTGATGCCCATCCATCCATTGCATTAAATATTTTCTTTCGACCAATTTGTAAAATTCGACTCTTTGCTTCAAAAATTAACCAAATGAGATTGAATTCATAAAACCCAAGAATATTGACAAGGGTTGGAATCGGTTGGATACTAATCAAAAATGGATCGTGCTCAGAACTTTCTCCAAAGTTGGAGTCATCACCCCACGCTTCGAAACACAAACCGAAAGAATAGGGGGCCACGTCGTGGTAATGGTCAAACCACAACTTGGTTCCTGCAACTCAGGTTTTTCTTGTTCTTCATCTGACCCCTCTGCTAGCAATCTTTCTAGTTCCTCCAAATCTCTTTCTGGATTAAATTCTTCAGCTTTTAACTCTAGCTCTTGTGACTCAGATTGTTCTTGTGTGTTAGGCAAGATGTTATCTAACCATCTATCAAATTTCTTCAAACCTTCATCCCATCCACACTCCTCATCTTCTTGCTCAATTTCCTGTACTACTTCCTCAAGAAAAGCATCAAAAGCATCGAGATTTGGAAAATACATAATAAATAAAAATAAAAATAAACTAAATAAAAAAAATTAATGAACAAATAAAAAAAATAATAACAATTAGCAAATAAAATTAACTATTTAGAACCGTTCCCCGGCAACGGCGCCAAAAACTTGATGTGTGTAAAACCAACTAGTTTTAATCCTACTAACTTAAACACAAAGACAAACACACGAAAGGCAGTGTACCTATCGATTAGTAGTTTAGTTCAGGTAAGTAGGGTATCGAACACAGGGAACGGTAAACAATTAAAATAGAGGCTAATATTATCTAAATAAAACAAGTAATAGAAAGGAGTTTTCTCTAGTTTGGCAAGACTAGAAACTTAAACAATTAACTAAAACTTAAACTAAGAAACTAAGAGCTAAGCAAATAAAAATCAACTAAATTCATTAATAAAGAAGACTTCTGTTTAGGTTCGACTCATTGGTTCCCATGGATGATTTCTATGTATCAGATTAATTCTTCATTAGCTACCGACTAAGATGATTAGTTCCACTTTCGCTATTACTAATCCTTAGGAAACAAATTAACTCAAGCAGTGGCCAGTTGTCTAAATCAACGGATTTCCTAGTTATTGATTCGGGTTTAGAAAGACTTGTAATTAGCTAATCAAATTGGTGATTCAATTAACCTCTTGTTGATGGTGTATCACACAAGCTCACACATTAACTTACCTATCTTCAAGTTAATTCTAGTTTCACATTCGTTATTCCTAGACATACAACTATGTGGTCACGTAAATCATATGAAATTAGCAACTAAGAGATGTTCATACAACTTAATTACTGATTTATTAATAGAAGAATAGTTATTGTCAACACATAAGGTTCTTTAACAAGCTTAACAAAACATAATTACGAATCAAAATTAATCCTACTCAAATAATCAATCCATGTTCACAAAATTCATCTACCTAAACAGAAGTTATGAGTTTTTAGCTCATGATTACAGCAGAAACAAGCACAAAAACGAAATCAATTGGTAAAAACATAGTTCAAACAAGAGATTAGGTAAGAGTAAACTTGATTTTGACTTGATTCTCCTTAAAATTGAATGTAGGGTTGATTCCCTTGCTTCCCACGCTCCAACATCACCTTTAGTCGACAATTGGCCTCCAAGGGTTCATCTATCTGCTAGGGTATCGATCTGAAAGTCCCTTTATATAGATTTTCACAAAACAGGGGCTACTCGGCGAGTCCATTGACCTACTCGGCGAGTCCATCACTTAAAACCCATGTGCGGCAAGTCAGCGCGTCCAGAATCGCGAAACTTCTAACCAACTCGGCGAGTAATCGACCCTACTCGCCGAGTACGTTTGGAATCAGCATTTTCTCAAAACACGAAACTCGTCCGAAATTGTGTTTACTTTTCAGAACATTTTGAATCTCATCAATCGGAGTTACGGTTCATGAGATATGGCCAAAACACTGACGAGGGGTCAAGCTGTCCAGCAACGTCCTTCTTTCTTCAAAATCCAAGATCCAAGCCTCCAATCGCTAGTTCCGCTTCCTTTTCCTTCCGAGCATGTCATTATTACTGAAAAATGAAATTCTAAACTAATTAAGTACCTTTTGTTCATTAAATGAGATAAAATCAACATAAAGTATTAAGATAATGCATGAATTTTATAACCAAATATGCCCATATCAAAATACCCCACACTTGACTTTTGCTTGCCCCCAAGCAAAACTGAATTTTAGTACACTAATATTACATAAGACAATCCCAATCAAACCCAACCATTATGCCAAGACCGCAACGCATGCATTTGTGTCTAAAATTTTCCTAATAACCCCCCATACTCCAAATACTCATAATCCTCATAAACATTCGCCCACTTTTTCCGAACAATGCTCATTTTATGCATCCCTCCGAATCCATCCTCAGAAAACCTCTTAACCTCAAGGTATTTTTGGTTGAGCAACCCAAGCATACATAATCTAGACAATTACAATTTATGATACCACATTGGAGCTCTTTGGAATTCTTCACTTCTTTGACATTTGATCTTTAATTTGTTTGAATTCACCACCTTGTTTTTTGATTTTTAGTATCTTCAACCTTTTGAATTTCTTCGGAATTTTCGATCTTCTAATTTCATACTTAATTTTGATGCTCCAAAAATTCTTCAAACTTTTCTTGTAATTCTCTCTTTTTTTTTTAACATGTAACTCACTTTTTTTCACTCAAAACCCTACATGCTTAAGCAGGGGCGCTCAACTTCAACCTTTATTGGTTAACGATAATAATTTTCCTGGATAGATTTCTGGTACACGATGCTAAACATATTGCATCCTTCAAACTAAGCGAGGTCATGTTTTTGTCCCATGATTTCACTGGAATAAGGAAGCCACAAATGCACTAGAACGTATATAGGCTCAACTAAACATTTGGGTTTTCATGCAATCATCAAATATAATACTAGCATGATCCCTAATTGTTTTTTACCAAAGTTTCCTAAATTAGATCCTAGTAATTTTATGCATTTTTTTTAAAAAAAAATTAAGCCTAAATTAGGATTCTAAATTGACTAATGTAATGTAACCAACCCCCTACCCCACACTTAAATCATGCAATGTCCCCATTGCATGTTGTGCATGAAAAAGAAAAACACAAAAGTAAAGAGGGAATTGGAATAAACTCCCCTGGGATAGTAGTTGCGAGGTTGATCTTATTCATGTAAAGATCCAACTTCAGCTTCCTTTGGCATGGGAACAGCGCATCCATGCCTTGGGTGTCATTCGTCTCGTATGATTGACAGCTCCAAAATATCAAGGAAAAAGCTTCTTGGAAATGCTCGGAAATGATCTTCAAAAATATAGAATTTGCTGCCTTGAATTGAATCAAACCGTTGACTCAAAGATAAAAGAATGAGCAACTCGTCGAGTTATAAGGGTGCACTCGACGAGTTGAATCGTCATATAGGCAGAAATCGTGAATTTTTGTTGGAACTCGTCGAGTTATAAGGGTGCACTCGACGAGTTTTCGGCTCTGATCGTGCAAATTCTTCTTTCTGCTTCAAGTTTGTTTTTGAGGTCAAAGAGGGTATTAAGGTAATACACCTCCTTATATTCTTCAATGACAAAACTTGTTTTTAACCGTTAGAACCATCGGACTTATAAAATCACTCAAATCTTCTAATCTTCTCGTCTACGACTCGACCACTCACTTTATTTCCTCACGCTTTATTCATTCATTCTATCCCTCACCCTATATTCTGAAAAGATCAAAAACAAATACCAAGTAATAATAAAAATAAATCAAAATAAAAATCCTAAATTATCCTTTAACACTAGAAGTTTAGAAAGAAAAAGAAAAGCAAACTCTAATGACAGGTTGCCTCCCGCAAGCGCTTCTTTTTGTGCGAGTCTTTAGCTGGACTCCCAACTTAATAAACATCTAATAAATTTGATGCCCATCCATCCATTGCATTAAATATTTTCTTTAGACCAATTTGTAAAATTCGACTCTTTGCTTCAAAAATTAACCAAATGAGATTGAATTCATAAAACCCAAGAATATTGACAAGGGTTGGAATCGGTTGGATACTAATCAAAAATGGATCGTGCTCAGAACTTTCTCCAAAGTTGGAGTCATCACCCCACGCTTCGAAACACAAACCGAAAGAATAGGGGGCCACGTCGTGGTAATGGTCAAACCACAACTTGGTTCCTGCAACTCAGGTTTTTCTTGTTCTTCATCTGACCCCTCTGCTAGCAATATTTCTAGTTCCTCCAAATCTCTTTCTGGATTAAATTCTTCAGCTTTTAACTCTAGCTCTTGTGACTCAGATTGTTCTTGCGTGTTAGGAAAGATGTTATCTAACCATCTATCAAATTTCTTCAAATCTTCATCCCATCCACACTCCTCATCTTCTTGCTCAATTTCCTGTACTACTTCCTCAAGAAAAGCATCAAAAGCATCGAGATTTGGAAAATACATAATAAATAAAAATAAAAATAAACTAAATAAAAGAATTAATCAACAAATAAAAAAAATAATAACAATTAGCAAATAAAATTAACTATTTAGAACCGTTCCCCGGCAACGGCGCCAAAAATTTGATGTGTGTAAAACCAACTAGTTTTAATCCTACTAACTTAAACACAAAGACAAACACACGAAAGGCAGTGTACCTATCGATTAGTAGTTTAGTTCAGGTAAGTAGGGTATCGAACACAGGGAACGGTAAACAATTAAAATAGAGGCTAATATTATCTAAATAAAACAAGTAATAGAAAGGAGTTTTCTCTAGTTTTGCAAGACTAGAAACTTAAACAATTAACTAAAACTTAAACTAAGAAACTAAGAGCTAAGCAAATAAAAATCAACTAAATTCAATAATAAAGAAGACTTCTGTTTAGGTTCGACTCATTGGTTCCCATGGATGATTTCGATGTATCAGATTAATTCTTAATTAGCTACCGACTAAGATGATTAGTTCCACTTTCGCTATTACTAATCCTTAGGAAACAAATTAACTCAAGCAGTGGCCAGTTGTCTAAATCAACGGATTTCCTAGTTATTGATTCGGGTTTAGAAAGACTTGTAATTAGCTAATCAAATTGGTGATTCAATTAACCTCTTGTTGATGGTGTATCACACAAGCTCACACATTAACTTACCTATCTTCAAGTTAATTTTAGTTTCACATTCGTTATTCCTAGACATATAACTATGTGGTCACGTAAATCATATGAAATTAGCAACTAAGAGATGTTCATACAACTTAATTACTGATTTATTAATAGAAGAATAGTTATTGTCAACACATAAGGTTCTTTAACAAGCTTAACAAAACATAATTACGAATCAAAATTAATCCTACTCAAATAATCAATCCATGTTCACAAAATTCATCTACCTAAACAGAAGTTATGAGTTTTTAGCTCATAATTACAGCAGAAACAAGCACAAAAACGAAATCAATTGGTAAAAACATAGTTCAAACAAGAGATTAGGTAAGAGTAAACTTGATTTTGACTTGATTCTCCTTAAAATTGAATGTAGGGTTGATTCCCTTGCTTCCCACGCTCCAACATCACCTTTAGTCGACAATTGGCCTCCAAGGGTTCATCTATCTGCTAGGGTATCGATCTGAAAGTCCCTTTATATAGATTTTCACAAAACAGGGGCTACTCGGCGAGTCCATTGACCTACTCGGCGAGTCCATCACTTAAAACCCATGTGCGGCAAGTCAGCGCGTCCAGAATCGCGAAACTTCTAACCAACTCGGCGAGTAATCGACCCTACTCGCTGAGTACGTTTGGAATCAGCATTTTCTCAAAACACGAAAGTCGTCCGAAATTGTGTCTACTTTTCAGAAAATTTTGAATCTCATCAATCGGAGTTACGGTTCATGAGATATGGCCAAAACACTGACAAGGGGTCAAGCTGTCCAGCAACGTCCTTCTTTCTTCAAAATCCAAGATCCAAGCCTCCAATCGCTAGTTTCGCTTCCTTTTCCTTCCGAGCATGTCATTATTACTGAAAAATGAAATTCTAAACTAATTAAGTACCTTTTGTTCATTAAATGAGATAAAATCAACATAAAGTATTAAGATAATGCATGAATTTTATAACTAAATATGCCCATATCAAACACACTACAAAGTACTTACATAAAATTTATACACGTATAATGAGAAAAACATAAAAAAGGATATTCCATATTCAATCATACTATTCCAAAGTTATACCTCGTATTTAGGACCATTCCAAACAATTCTGAAATACGTAATTTGTTTTATAAAATCAAATACAAAGGTAACTTAAAGTGTAGAACTTACATGGTTTGACGAATCCATACTGCAAATTTGGTGCGAAATGCGGGTAGATCATGTTTTGGATCTGCAAATTCCGAAACACGTATTCCAGTTTTTTTATGTATGGGACCCATATATATACCATCGGGCTAAGGCCGGTTTTCGGGTCCAGAATGATCCATTATGGACTAAATGGTTAGTTAAAAAAGGTTATATTAAAAAAAAAGAACCAAAAAAATAATTTGTTTACTCGATTTTCGTTTATTATATGTTTATCTATAGTTATATTCTCCTTTTCATTTTTAATTACAAAACAAGTTTGTCTTATCTTGAACAAGGTTAATATTGATGTTGGTGCGGTTTCGAAGTGGACGTGGAGCTGGTCTAGAAATTTGTGCAGAGGTAGAGAAGCTAATCAATTTGTGAACTTGATGAGCATACTAGATAATTTCCAGTCTGCAAACGGTGTGGCTAGATGGAAATGGAATTGTACGAAGGATAAGGACTTCTCGGTAAAAGCTATAACGCGCTTAACTGAGAAGAATGGTGATGACCATGGTTTTTCTTTCATGCAACTAAAGTGGATTCCTTTGAAGATTAATTTTTTTGCGTGGAGATTGATCAAAGACATGATTCTTGCATTTCTTAATCTGTTGAAGCTAGGTATAAATGTGCTTTGTTCACCGTGTCTGTAACACCCGAAAATTCAAGCAAATTTAAAACTTTTTAAACAACCCAAAAACAATTAGTTATTACAAACTTGTTTTCAAAATGTAGAATATCAGAGTATCCCAGAAACATAGTCATAAAAAGTGAGGAGCTGTACGATCATGCCTTCGCCCTGCCATGATCCTCTGATGCACCTGAAACAATAAACTGAAACTATAAGCCCGAAAGCTTAGTGAGTTACCCCCAAAATACCGATACACATACAGTCCACATAACAATATCAACTTTCACATATCATATCAATCAAAACAGAACAACATGCATAGGGTCCACAACTTTACAAGTTGGACTACCCCTAGGCCCTCAGTACGAGTCTGGAATGCCTATCGGGCCCTCAACTCGTATTTGGAATGCCATCGAGCCCTCAGTACGAGTTTGGAATGTCTATCGGGCCCTCAACTCGTATCTGGAATGCTCCCGAGTCCTTAGTATGAGTCTGGAATGCCTACCGGGCCCTCAGCTCATATTTGGAATACTCTCGAGTCCTCAATATTGATGGGTTTTGAGCATTCTAACACTTCCTAAGTGTACATGCAACCCTAATAACCTTGGATCTATGTTTGTCTAATTGTCATGCAAAGTTGAATTCCAAGGTTATATTCCTATCTAGCATACATGGGGAACAATTTTAACATAAAGTATAGATAGAATAACTTACCTTGTTGTTGTTTGTGTTCCTTGAAACCTTGTGAGCCTAGCACCCTAAGTGTGATGCCTCAAATGCTTCACACAACACCAAATGCTCTTGGAAGAACTTATGAGAGAATACTCACTTCTTCAAAATCGGCCAAGCCCTCTTGTTTCTTAGTGTAGCCGATTTTGGGTGGAGAATATGTTACTTATATAGTGTTGACACATCTAGGGTTAAACCCTAATGTGTCATGACTCTTCATTTCCATGACCCATGGGTTTGTAACTCCCATGGAGCATCCTATGGGTGGAACCCAACTTGATAGTCCATGGAGCCTTTTAGCCCACTATACAAGATATGGATGATTTACATAATCAACCCATATATTTAATTAGTTATCTTTTGATCACTTAATTAATTCTAAATTAATTCTTGATCAAACTAATCAAATAATATTATTAATATATTAGAACTTATAATATATTAATAATCTCCAAGTGTTATTTCTCTCATTTAGTCTATCCAATTGCATGGTGCCATGCAACCCAAATGGACCATGCCGGGCCGGGTCAAGTACATACCAGAAATAGTTATGGACTTAGACACCTTATCCAACAGTCTCCCACTTGGATAAGTCTAATAACTATTACTGCAAGTATGACTTCAGGAACCGATCGGCAATCGTAGCTCTTTTCAAGGTTTCTCGAAATTGAGAAGATGATGGTACGCCATTTAAGATAAGTGATCATATAATCCTCTATTCTAGATATCAGTCGGACAAATACATGGAACAATGTCTTACTTATTGTCCAACATTTATTTCCCGATTTCCGATTTGTTTGACAAAGAACTTTATTGAACACATCAATTTAGTTCTGACCGGGCCCGGTACATAGTTCAAAACAAAATCATCGAGGGGCCCAGATATCAGCTTCTAATCCAAGAAGGAACAGATAAACTTCGACTCATATGTTTGTTCTACTACTCATTGAATTACACACAAGAGCACGATTTTATAACATCGAGTTACCAATGCGTTTTTCGTACAATCAATGCATAACCAACTTGTAAGTAACAAATCATATCTCTAGGTTTAAAGACTTATATGATATTACCGTCTCACGATCACTCGAGATAGAATTCCATGAAGTGATTCCAGTGAGCGTGGGTTGAGTCCAATGCTCAGAACTTATGAGCACTCATGATTGTTGTAGCCTTGTCCCAGACCTCTACAACCAAACATGACAGTCTTGATTCATACCTACTTCCGACATATGACCGACTGTGGAGGTTTGAATAATATGTTATACCAAACAAAATTATTCTGGAAGTCAAAACATGCAAAAGAAATATAGTAAACGATTGACAAGAGATATCAACACTTTACTCATAAATAAAACACTTTTATTCATCATCAAATGTCAATTACACTTTACAAATTTCGAGATTATCTAACTACTAAATCTAATATCATCCTTCAGCCCTATGCTCCGAGCATGCTGGAGATGCTTAACCCGAGTCAGTCCCTTCGTGAGGGGATCTGCCGGATTCTCATCCGATGATACCCTCTTTGCCACGAGGAGTCCTTCTTCGATCCGATGTCTGATGAAATGGTATTTTCTGTCGATGTGTCTGGATCTCCCGTGATCCCTTGGTTCCTTGGCTAAGGCAACAGCACTTTCACTATCACAGAAAATTTCCATCGGCTCTTTAATAGCTGGTACAACTCCAAGGTCTCCAATGAAGTTCCTCAGCCATAACGCCTCCTTTGCCGCTTCGCTAGCTGCAATATACTCTGATTCACAAGTAGAATCTTCCACTGTCTCTTGCTTGGAACTCTTCCAAGAAATTGCTCCTCCATTTAGGGTAAAGACCCAGCCCAAATGAGAGCGGAAGTTATCCCTATCAGTCTGGAAGCTAGCATCACTATACCCTACAACTCTCAAGTCATCACTCCCACCGAGGGTAAGGACCCAGTCCTTAGTCCTTCGTAGGTACTTGAGAATATTCTTTACCGCAGTCCAGTGTGCCTTGCCAGGGTTCCCCTGAAACCTGCTAACCATGCTCAAGGCAAAGGCTACATCAGGTCGAGTACACGTCATAGCATACATGATCGAACCTACAGCCGAAGCATAAGGTACTCGACTCATTTCTGCTATCTCAGCCTCAGTGCTAGGGCTTTGTGTCTTACTCAACTTGGCGCTACTCTGGATGGGCAACTCTCTTTTCTTGGAGTCTTGCATTCTGAATCTCTTCAGAACCTTCTCCAAGTAGGTACTTTGACTAAGTCCAATTAGTCTTTTACTCCGATCTCTCAAGATCCTTATCCCCAAAATATAGGCAGCTTCACCAAGGTCCTTCATAGCGAAACACTTTCCAAGCCAGGACTTTACTTCCTGCAGGGTTGGAATGTCGTTTCCTATGAGTAGTATGTCATCCACATACAATACCAAAAAGCTAACTATACTCCTACTAGCCTTGACATATACACAAGATTCATCTTCACTCCTAGAAAAGCCAAATTCCTTGACCTTTTCATCAAAGCAAAGATTCCATCTGCGAGGTGCTTGCTTTAATCCATAAATGGATTTCTCAAGCTTACACACTCTATTAGGGTACTCGTTGCTGACAAAACCCTCTGGCTGACTCATGTAAACATCTTCAGCCAACTTCCCATTAAGGAAAGCGGTTTTGACATCCATTTGCCAAATTTCATAGTCATGAAATGCGGCTATGGCTAACAGAACCCGAATAGACTTAATCTTGGCTACCGGAGAAAAGGTCTCATCATAGTCCACTCCAGGAATTTGAGAGAAGCCCTTTGCAACCAGTCTAGCCTTATAAGTGTGTACTTTACCATCCATGTCGGTCTTCTTCTTGAAGACCCATTTGCACCCTATAGTCTTTCGACCTGGTACATTCTCAACCAAGTTCCAAACTTGATTGTCATACATGGATTGTATCTCGCTATCCATAGCCTCTTTCCATTTAGCAGACTCGGGGCCTGCCATGGCTTCCTCGTAGCTGTTAGGGTCATCTTGACTTACTAGTGTCTCATCACTAATAAGTGTCTCACCTTCTGCAGTAATATGGAATCCATAGTAATGCTCAGGTGCACTCCTAACTCTCGTGGAACGCCTCAGAGGTACAGATTCGTCAATTGGCTCAACAGGAGTTTCCTCCTTAGGTTGAGGGCTAGAGTTTGAAGTTCCTTCACCACTTGACTCTTGAATTTCTTCAAGATCAATTTGCCTCCCACTGTCTCCTTGGCTTATAAACTCTCTTTCTCGAAAGACTCCTCTTCTTGCTACAAAGACCACATTGTCACTAGGTCTGTAGAAGAGGTAACCAAAGGATTGCTGTGGGTAGCCGATGAAAATACACCTCTCGCTTCGGGGTTCGAGCTTATCATGAGTCTCGCGTCTCACGAAAGCCTCGCAGCCCCAAATCTTGATGTGGTCTAGTTTAGGTACTTTACCAGTCCACATCTCGTGAGGAGTTTTGGCAACTTTCTTTGTAGGGGCTAGATTAAGGATATGGGCGGCAGTCTCTAAGGCATACCCCCATAATGAGATTGGTAGCGAAGCTCGACTCATCATGGAACGAACCATGTCCAACAAGGTTCGATTACGCCTCTCAGCCACACCATTCAACTGCGGTGTCCTGGGAGGTGTCAATTGTGAGACAATCCCACATTCCTTTAGATAGTCGAGGAACTCTGAACTAAGATACTCACCACCTCGATCGGATCGAAGCATCTTAATGTTCCTGCCCAATTGATTCTCGACTTCCTGTTTAAATTCCTTAAACTTCTCGAAAGTCTCTGACTTATGCTTGATTAAGTAGACATATCCATATCTATTGTAATCATCGGTAAAAGTCAAATAATAACGATTAGCATCCCTTGTGGCATGTTTGAATGGTCCACACACATCCGTGTGTATAAGGACCAACAAACCTTCACCCCTTTCACACGAGCCTGTGAAGGGTGACTTTGTCATTTTTCCAAGTAAGCATGATTCGCAACTATCATTTGACTTTAGGTCAAACGACTCCAAGACTCCATCTTTTTGGAGTTGGCCTATGCGTTTCTTGCTTATATGTCCAAGACGACAATGCCATAATGATGCTTTATCCAAGTTATTATTATTAGTAGAATCAATACACAAAACATTATTTCCTAAGTTATCTACAATAGATACAGCTTCATACACACCATCACAAGGTAATGCTTTAAAATACAGTACATTATTAAAGAAAGCATTAATCGAACCAACTTCATTATCAAACGAAAAGGTGAAACCTTGTTTGTACAATGCATGAAAGGAAATAATATTTCTTGCCGTTTCTGGCGAATAACAACATTTATTCAAATCTAAATTTAACCCACTACTTAGCGATAAAGTATAAACTCCAATCTTGGTGACAGGTGTAACTTTCCTATTCCCCATTATTAAGTTTATTCTTCCTTGCTCCACATTCTCACTTCTTCCTAGTCCCTGCAAGTCACAACAAATATGAATACCGCAACCGGTTGGAGTTTACAGCCATAGAACATTTTGGGCCGTAAAATCCCTCACACATGGGGTTCTAATTGTTTTAGCTAGTCCATAACTCATCTAGGTACTTGTCCAAATTGTCCCTTGGCCTAAGGAAGTGTTTAGGGTGTCCTTTGACCCCTTTAAAGGAGTTTACGGCCCAAGAAATACTCTTGGCCGTAAACTCTTCCACACTTGTGTTTACATGAGTTTTCTAGGTTCTAAACACTTAGGAGTACATGCCAAAAATAAAGTCTAAGCCTTAGGGAAAGTTTGAAGGCATTTTGGCACCTACAACATGGAGTTTACGGCCTAGGGAGCTTCTTGGCCGTAAACTCCCTTCTAGCCATGATTTCTAATGGTTTTGTTGGCATAAATCATGAGTTTAAGGCTACTAGGTTTTTGTTTTAAGGCTATGGGGACATTAGGCACTCATTTGTGCCTTCACTTGGAGTTTACGGCCCAAGAGATGTTCCTTGGCCATAAACTCCTAAAAGTAAATGGTTTTGATTGATTTCTAGTCTCATATGTTCATACATATCATCCTAAGCTAGATACCTAAGAAGGAATTGGGACTAGGTGGCCTTTAGGCCTTGTTTTGGAGTTTACACCCCAAGAACGTTCTTGGGCCGTAAGCTCCCGGATCTTGTGTTTTGGATATGTAAATAATGTTATTAGGTATATAACAAGTATTAAAACACATCTAGGGAAGTAGACTCACAATCTGGGATGAAAACCCGAAGATCCGTGAGAGAGAAATTGGTTTTTCTCTAAATGGAATTCAACTAATGAACCAATTTGGTTCAGAATTCTATTTATAGTCCTGAGATTTTTGGCAGAAAATATTTCTATTCTCGGAATGGATTCTAATGATCTAGGGTAATGGGATTTACAGTGTTGCACAAAATCCTAGTGTAACCACTCTCCGAATACCCCTTTTTGATGTAAAACCTTGAAACTGCCAAACTTATATTCTAAGTCTGAATTTTCACTGTAACTGATCTACATCTATTGGCTTGATATGGTTTATTCAGAATGGAAATTTCGGGTTGTCACAATGTCGAATTCTTGAAGAAGTAGCACCCATCGTATCAGTCTTGGCTTAGCATCCTGTTTGGAAAACAAATACTTGATAGCCGAGTGGTCAGTAAAAACAGTAGTTTTAGATAGAACCAAGTAAGGGCGAAATTTGTTAAAAGCATATACCACGGCTAACAACTCTTTTTCAGTGGTGGTGTAATTTTCTTGGGCTGGGTTTAAAGTCTTGCTAGCATAATATATGGGTTGAAAGTGCTTATCAACCCTTTGACCAGGGACAGCTCCTAATGCATAGTCACTAGCATCACACATAATCTCAAAGGGCAAGTTCCAATTTGGTGCAATAATGATCGGGGCATTAGTTAATTTTTCTTTTAAAAATTCAAATGCCTCTAAACACTCTTTAGTAAAATTAAATGGTGCATCTTTGAGTAATAATTGTGTTAGAGGCCTAGTTATTTTGGAAAAATCTTTTATGAAACGCCGGTAAAAACCTGCGTGTCCTAGGAAACTTCTAATGCCCTTCACATTAGTTGGTGGGGGTAATTTGGCAATGGTGTCAATCTTTGCCCGATCCACTTCAATTCCCTTTTTGGAAACTTTGTGGCCCAAAACTATACCCTCCTTGACCATGAAGTGACATTTTCCCCAATTGAGGACCAAGTCGGTTTTCTCACACCTAGCAAGCATTGAGTCAAGATTTGTGAGACAGTCATGGAAAGAAGATCCGAAAACGGAAAAGTCATCCATAAAAACATTCATGAATTTTTCCACCATATCGTGGAATATAGCTGTCATACACCTTTGAAAAGTCGCAGGTGCATTGCATAGCCCAAAAGGCATGCGTCTATAGGCAAAAGTCCCACTTGGGTGTGACATCCCCAAAATCTCGGCCAGAAAAGACCGATTTTCATTTATGCTTTTAAATATTTTCAGAGTAAATCCTTTTGATTTGAAAGAGTTGCGGAATTTGTTCCCAAAAACAAAACATGATAAAACAATGTTTACCAAAGCATTTCATAAAAGAAATGTATTTTTCATTATATAATCAAAACTCGGGGTGTCATGTTCCGATATAGACCAATAAGCATAAACGATAACATTACAAGTCATTCAACAAATATATACATATATAGACTTGTAAACAAAACAACTTGATGGTTCATCCATCTTACGCCCTTGCGCCACTTCCTGTAATACAAATAAAACTGAGTGGTTCAGGCTTGGGAGCCTGGTGAGCATATAGGGTTTTCAACCCACAATAAATAATTAAATTAATTATTATCAACCAACAATAACCCAGTTACCCATTTCCGTTATTCTCACTTTACGTCCCTAAAATAACTAACACAAGGGACCTAATCTAAGAATATTTTCATCGGGGTGACAACACATGCTGCGGGGGTTCCTCAACAATATAAGTCAAATAAGGCAACCATGAGGGGGATGGAATACAGAGAATGAACACCCAAGTTCATTAACACCTACAGGTTATGAGCCTGCTAGCGTTCCACCAGACTGTCTAGAAAAGTCCGTGGTCGTCATCTAAATTCCGCTAGATGACTGGATCAAAACAACAACGAGGCCTCTCATCTGTTTATTACACACCAACTATCTACCCATGTTCTACCCAACATATTAGTAGATAAAAACATACATTTTTATACATATTTTTAAAACCTGTATAGCATGCTTGATCAATACATTTTCCATATAACAGATGAGGCACACACACATAACACGTATTTCGTATAGAAATAATCAAATCTGTAAGATAGAAGAAAGTGAATATACATTCACACACATAACAACAAAATATACACATAACACGTATCTCGTATAAAATACTTCATAGTTATACGTTATGAGAAAGTAACAACGCATTCACATGTATAAACGACAATAAACTTAATACCCTCGAACCATACTTGTATTATTATTGCGTTTATGAAAGGTAGTATACACTCACATGATCAGAAGATGATCGGACAGCACTACGACTCGCAAAATTAATAATCCTCCGCAGATCTGGAAGATCTCTACGAAAATCGAACTTCTCGCGGGCAGAGCTTCGGCTCGGAAACCGCACTTCTCGGGATCTTCGGGATCTCGGGACTCGGGAATATTACCGGGGCTTCGGGATGGCTTCAGGGGTAAAAACACAGAGCTTCGGCACAAAAACGAGAGGAAATTAGCAATTAAACCCGGACCCCTCGCATCCTATTTATAGGAGGCTGGAAGCCTCTCGTACGCGGGGCGTACTGGTCCGAGAAACGTCATCGCTTACGTATCCGAAGCCACTTGCTGCGATGTCGACACTTTCGGAGTACGCGGGGCGTACTCACTTACGCGGCACGTAAGTCGGATCAGACCTGTGACTCACCTTCGGATAATGCTTCCGAATTTTGATTTAAAAATAAATACAAATTAATTAATAAACTTCGGAAATTCATATCTTCTTCATATGAACTCCGTTTTCAACGTTCTTGATATCCACGGAAAGGTGAGACTATGCTCTACAACTTTCGTTTAGACTCCGTCGGCTAATTTTGAATTTATTTTTATTATTTATTTTTAATAGGCCGGGACAGAAAAGTTCGTTATAAATTCATAACTTTTTCGTTTGACGTCCGTTCTCGCCTAACTTTTTATCGCTTTGATACTAACAACGAGATCTTCTATTCTCGTTTAGATCACTAAGGCTAAGTATCGCTCTAACGTAAATTTCACTTTTTACGTTAATCAGCGTTGCCGGTTCTGTCGCGAAACTTTGACAGGTCATAACTTCCTCGTTATAACTCGGATTTCGGCATTCTTTATATCTCCGGAAACCTTGTTTCAACTACTACAACATTATCTAAAGATATCAAGTTTATTTTACACTTAAATTTTGACGCTTATTTTTATTCGAGTAAATTACACGAATGGTCCCTATGGTTTAGGGAAATTTGCGCGTTTGGTCCCTAACTTATTTTTTTAACTCGGTAGGTCCCTACTGTTTGTTTTTGTTACGCGTTTGGTCCCTGTCTTAGTTAAAAAGATTATTTTTCCCTTGGTTTTTTAATTTATTTAGATAAACACACCCACAATTCCACCCACTCACCTTACCTTACTTATCCCACTATTTTTTCCTATTTAAATAATAATATTTTTAGGAAAGACAGGGACCAAGCACATAACAAAAACACAAAGTAGGGACCAAACATGTAATAAAAGCAAACAGTAGGGACCTTCCGAATTAAAAAAATAAGTTAGGGACCAAACGTGTAAATTACCCTAAACCATAGGGACCATTCGTGTAATTTACTCTTTTTATTCTTAATTAATCAAACCACATAATTAAGCAATTAAGCACAAAACACATAATACTCAAATAATACAATCTTATTATTTCAAAACGGGTTACAAAGGTTAACCTAGACCATTACATTGCTAAAAATGGCAAGCCCGGAAACACAGGCGTTACATTGGGCATGTGAATGTGGTCTTTTCTTGGTCCATTGGGTCTATGGGTATTTGAAAATAACCCAAAAATCCATCTAGAAAGCTGATGGGTTTTGAGCATTCTAACACTTCCTAAGTGTACATGCAACCCTAATAACCTTGGATCTATGTTTGTCTAATTGTCATGCAAAGTTGAATTCCAAGGTTATATTCCTATCTAGCATACATGGGGAACAATTTTAACATAAAGTATAGATAGAATAACTTACCTTGTTGTTGTTTGTGTTCCTTGAAACCTTGTGAGCCTAGCACCCCAAGTGTGATGCCTCAAATGCTTCACACAACACCAAATGCTCTTGGAAGAACTTATGAGAGAATACTCACTTCTCAAAATCGGCCAAGCCCTCTTGATTCTTAGTGTAGCCGATTTTGGGTGGAGAACATGTTACTTATATAGTGTTGACACATCTAGGGTTAAACCCTAATGTGTCATGACTCTTCATTTCCATAACCCATGGGTTTGTAACTCCCATGGAGCATCCATGGAGCATCCTATGGGTGGAACCCAACTTGATAGTCCATGGAGCCTTTTAGCCCACTATACAAGATATGGATGATTTACATAATCAACCCATATATTTAATTAGTTATCTTTTGATCACTTAATTAATTCTAAATTAATTCTTGATCAAACTAATCAAATAATATTATTAATATATTACAACTTATAATATATTAATAATCTCCAAGTGTTATTTCTCTCATTTAGTCTATCCAATTGCATGGTGCCATGCAACCCAAATGGACCATGCCGGGTCGGGTCAAGTACATACCAGAAATAGTTATGGACTTAGACACCTTATCCAACAGTCTCCCACTTGGATAAGTCTAATAACTATTACTGCAAGTATGACTTCAGGAACCGATCGGCAATCGTAGCTCTTTACAAGATTTCTCGAAACTGAGAAGATGATGGTACGCCATTTAAGATAAGTGATCATATAATCCTCTGTTCTAGATATCAGTCGGACAAATACATGGAACAATGTCTTACTTATTTTCCAACATTTGTTTCCCGATTTACGATTTGTTTGACAAAGAACTTTATTGAACACATCAATTTAGTTCTGACCGGGCCCGGTACATAGGTCAAAACAAAATCATCGAGGGGCCCAGATATCAGCTTATAATCCAAGAAGGAACAGATAAACTTCGACTCATATGTTTGTTCTACTACTCATTGAATTACACACAAGAGCACGATTTTATAACATCGAGTTACCAATGCGTTTTTCGTACAATCAATGCATAACCAACTTGTAAGTAACAAATCATATCTCTAGGTTTAAAGATTTATATGATATTACCGTCTCACGATCACTCGATATAGAATTCCATGAAGTGATTCCAGTGAGCGTGGGTTGAGTCCAATGCTTAGAACTTATGAGCACTCATGATTGTTGTAGCCTTGTCCCAGACCTCTACAACCAAACATGACAGTCTTGATTCATACCTACTTCTGACATATGACCGACTGTGGAGGTTTGAATAATATGTTATACCAAACAAAATTATTCTGGAAGTCAAAACATGCAAAAGAAATATAGTAAACGATTGACAAGAGATAGCAACACTTTACTCATAAATAAAACACTTTTATTCATCATCAAATGTCAATTACACTTTACAAATTTCGAGGTTATCTAACTACTAAATCTAATATCATCCTTCAGCCCTATGCTCCGAGCATGCTGGAGATGCTTAACCCGAGTCAGTCCCTTCGTGAGGGGATCTGCTGGGTTCTCATCCGATGATACCCTCTTTGCCACGAGGAGTCCTTCTTCGATCCGATGTCTGATGAAATGGTATTTTCTGTCGATGTGTCTGGATCTCCCGTGATCCCTTGGTTCCTTGGCTAAGGCAACAACACTTTCACTATCACAGAAAATTTCCATCGGCTCTTTAATAGCTGGTACAACTCCAAGGTCTCCAATGAAGTTCCTCAGCCATAACGCCTCCTTTGCCGCTTCGCTAGCTGCAATATACTCTGATTCACAAGTAGAATCTGCCACTGTCTCTTGCTTGGAACTCTTCCAAGAAATTGCTCCTCCATTTAGGGTAAAGACCCAGCCCGACTGAGAGCGGAAGTTATCCCTATCAGTCTGGAAGCTAGCATCACTATACCCTACAACTCTCAAGTCATCACTCCCACCGAGGGTAAGGACCCAGTCCTTAGTCCTTCGTAGGTACTTGAGAATATTCTTTACCGCAGTCCAGTGTGCCTTGCCAGGGTTCCCCTGAAACCTGCTAACCATGCTCAAAGCAAAGGCTACATCAGGTCGAGTACACGTCATAGCATACATGATCGAACCTACAGCCGAAGCATAAGGTACTCGACTCATTTCTGCTATCTCAGCCTCAGTGCTAGGGCTTTGTGTCTTACTCAGTTTGGCGTTACTCTGGATGGGCAACTCTCCTTTCTTGGAGTCTTGCAATCTGAATCTCTTCAGAACCTTCTCCAAGTAGGTACTTTGACTAAGTCCAATTAGTCTTTTACTCCGATCTCTCAAGATCCTTATCCCCAAAATATAGGCAGCTTCACCAAGGTCCTTCATAGAGAAACACTTTCCAAGCCAGGACTTTACTTCCTGCAGGGTTGGAATGTCGTTTCCTATGAGTAGTATGTCATCCACATACAATACCAAAAAGCTAACTATACTCCCACTAGCCTTGACATATACACAAGATTCATCTTCACTCCTAGAAAAGCCAAATTCCTTGACCTTTTCATCAAAGCAAAGATTCCATCTGCGAGGTGCTTGCTTTAATCCATAAATGGATTTCTCAAGCTTACACACTCTATTAGGGTACTCGTTGCTGACAAAACCCTCTGGCTGACTCATGTAAACATCTTCAGCCAACTTCCCATTAAGGAAAGCGGTTTTGACATCCATTTGCCAAATTTCATAGTCATGAAATGCGGCTATGGCTAACAGAACCCGAATAGACTTAATCTTGGCTACCGGAGAAAAGGTCTCATCATAATCCACTCCAGGAATTTGAGAGAAGCCCTTTGCAACCAGTCTAGCCTTATAAGTGTGTACTTTACCATCCATGTCGGTCTTCTTCTTGAAGACCCATTTGCACCCTACAGTCTTTCGACCTGGTACATTCTCAACCAAGTTCCAAACTTGATTGTCATACATGGATTGTATCTCGCTATCCATGGCCTCTTTCCATTTGGCAGACTCGGGGCCCGCCATGGCTTCCTCGTAGCTGTTAGGGTCATCTTGACTTACTAGTGTCTCATCACTAATAAGTGTCTCACCTTCTGCAGTAATATGGAATCCATAGTAATGCTCAGGTGCACTCCTAACTCTCGTGGAACGCCTCAGAGGTACAGATTCGTCAATTGGCTCAACAGGAGTTTCCTCCTCAGGTTGAGGGCTAGAGTTTGAAGTTCCTTCACCACTTGACTCTTGAATTTCTTCAAGATCAACTTGCCTCCCACTGTCTCCTTGGCTTATAAACTCTCTTTCTCGAAAGACTCCTCTTCTTGCTACAAAGACCACATTGTCACTAGGTCTGTAGAAGAGGTAACCAAAGGATTGCTGTGGGTAGCCGATGAAAATACACCTCTCGCTTCGGGGTTCGAGCTTATCATGAGTCTCGCGTATCACGAAAGCCTCGCATCCCCAAATCTTGATGTGGTCTAGTTTAGGTACTTTACCAGTCCACATCTCGTGAGGAGTTTTGGCAACTTTCTTTGTAGGGACTAGATTAAGGATATGGGCGGCAGTCTCTAAGGCATACCCCCAAAATGAGATTGGTAGCAAAGCTCGACTCATCATGGAACGAACCATGTCCAACAAGGTTCGATTACGCCTCTCAGCCACACCATTCAACTGCGGTGTCCTGGGAGGTGTCAATTGTGAGACAATCCCACATTCCTTTAGATAGTCGAGGAACTCTGAACTAAGATACTCACCACCTCGATCGGATCGAAGCATCTTAATGTTCCTGCCCAATTGATTCTCGACTTCCTATTTAAATTCCTTAAACTTCTCGAAAGTCTCTGACTTATGCTTGATTAAGTAGACATATCCATATCTACTGTAATCATCAGTAAAAGTCAAATAATAACGATTAGCATCTCTTGTGGCATGTTTGAATGGTCCACACACATCCGTGTGTATAAGGTCCAACAAACCTTCACCCCTTTCACACGAGCCTGTGAAGGGTGACTTTGTCATTTTTCCTAGTAAGCATGATTCGCAACTATCATTTGACTTTAGGTCAAACGACTCCAAGACTCCATCCTTTTGGAGTTGGCCTATGCGTTTCTTGCTTATATGTCCAAGACGACAATGCCATAATGATGCTTTATCCAAGTTATTATTATTAGTAGAATCAATACACAAAACATTATTTCCTAAGTTATCTACAATAGATACAGCTTCATACACACCATCACAAGGTAATGCTTTAAAATACAGTACATTATTAAAGAAAGCATTAATCGAACCAACTTCATTATCAAACGAAAAGGTGAAACCTTGTTTGTACAATGCATGAAAGGAAATAATATTTCTTGCCATTTCTGGCGAATAACAACATTTATTCAAATCTAAATTTAACCCACTACTTAGCGATAAAGTATAAACTCCAATCTTGGTGACAGGTGTAACTTTCCTATTCCCCATTATTAAGTTTATTCTTCCTTGCTCCACATTCTCACTTCTTCCTAGTCCCTGCAAGTCACAACAAATATGAATACCGCAACCGGTATCAAGGACCCAAGATTTCGAATGGGGTGAGTTATTAGAAATGATAGTGTAAATACCTGCATGGTTGGGTTTGACTTTCTCATCCTTCACATCTTGCTGGTACTTTGGGCAGTTCCGCTTCCAATGAGCTTTTTCATGGCAATAGAAGCATTCAGCCTCTTTTGGGTCAGAAGAAGGAGTAATGAAACCTTTCTTGGTTCCACTTGAAGAAGAGCCATCAAGGGTCCGAGCCTTGGTACCCTTTGAAGATCTCTTTCTCTTCCTCCCTCGACTTTGCCCGATTGCCAAGACCGGAGTTGAGTCTGGAGTAGGAGTGATAGCAACCGACTTCCCCTTAAGACCTGTTTCTGCGGTCTTGAGGAGTCCCTGAAGTTTGCTGAGGGTGACCTCTTCCTTGTTCATGTGATATGTCATGCGGAATTGATCATAGCACGATGGTAAGGAGTGCAAAATGATATCTATTGCAAGCTCCTCAGGGAAGTTCACATTGAGCTTCAGCAAACGATCCACATACCTTTGCATTTTCTGCATGTGGCTCGTGAAGGACTCTCCGTCCTTCATCATGGTTGTTATCATGGAGCAGATGACTTCGTACCTCTCTTGTCGTGCACTTTGATGGTATCTTTCCATCAAATCTTGGTGCATTTCATAAGGGTAGAAATCCTCATAAGACTTTTGGAGTTCAGCTGTCATGGTGGCCAACATGATGCAAGCCACCTTGGTTGCATCTCTTTCATGAGTATGAAAGTCAGCGATCTCCTGGGGAGTTGCAGTGGACTCGTCAATTTCCTTAAGCTCCTTGTCAAGGACATATTCTTTGTCCTCGTAGCGGGTAATCATCCTGATGTTTCTGATCCACTTATTGAAGTTGGATCCATCAAAGGTGACTTTCCCACACAAACTCATAAGAGTAAAGGAGCCATTAGGATTCGAGCCAGAAGCATTATTTGAAGACATCTGAAAGAGAAGAACAAGTTTAGTTTAGATTTAAGAGAGTCCTTAATAAAACACCCAAATGTAATATTAAGGCTAGGATCCAATCACAATATAATATAACTTAGAAGAGGTATGCCGTAATCTAAGCTATACCATATTTGAAAGGTAGGTGAATGACGATTCACCAATTTCCACCACGAAAACCGAAATATTAAATATTTAGTTTTTATTGGTTTTAGAAATTCCTAGATTCTTTGAGATCCAATGAACTTTTCAAAGGCATGTTTCAATCTCGGGAGTGCCCTCCAGGTTTTGTGACTGGGATGCCGAGGATCACAAAACGAGGTGTGAAGTAACCATGCAAATCACTTGGTACCCTTAAAGTTTATCACTCAAACGATGTGCCGGTAAACCACACACGCTCCACCGATACTATAATAAACCTTAAGTCACCCTTTACCTACGTTGTTAAGTCCAAGTTAGTGTGCCGGTTAACCACACACGCTCCACCAACGACTCCGACAAAGTGTAAAGTGTAATTTCATGGATTAGCACCTTATTCACATTTTTCCTAAAGTAACTAAGATTGGGAATTTAATAAACATTTAGTTACTTTATAATATTCATCATACTTTGAATGAGAATTTATAAGTCCTTGTCTTACCCGTTCGGCTAACGACCCTCCACCAGTCAAGCAAGCGGTGGGTGAGAATATTCACCCATTAAGTCACCATTTTATAGGCAACAACCTTATACCCACCTTATAGACCGGCTTCGTGAATGAGGCGTACTAGCGGTAAGACGACTTTATTCTTATACATATATATATAATTATTAAATTATCATAATATAAGTATAAGGGTTGAATTTTAACTTTTAAAATTCTAGGGGTTGGAACTTAAAGTTTTAACTTAACTTTACTTGTTCCAAAACTTGAGGGCAAGTTTTGTAACTTTCAAAACTTTTCATTTCTTGTAACTTATGAGTTTAATAGAGTAATAAAATGAAGACTCTTCATTTTTCTAACTCTTGTGTTTTCTTAATGGTTTTTAACTCAAGTGTGACTCTTGGTTTTCCATAACTTAAGGATAAGTTATGGACTCCATTAAAACACATTATGATCAAGAATTAATCTACCAAATAGGTTACAAATAATTCCTATGATCATCTAAAACATCATAAGAACAAGAACATGAATATGAACACAATCAAAAATTACATAAAACTTTGTAATTTTGATAACTAGTTGTTGTAAATGAATTAGCAAAGACATTACACCACCAAAAACAAGTTTTCAATTACCAAAACAGTTTAGGGTAATGTTTCTAATTCATTTTCCAGCAACTGAATCGAAATTCTGCACTCATTCGACCCTACTCGCCGAGTGCATAAACTGACTCGCCGAGTTGGTTGAAGATACTCATGGACTCGACGAGTCCCCCCTATAGACTCGACGAGTCCATTCGCAGACAGCAAAATTTCCGATTCTGTTTTCAACTTTTAAGCACAAATAAGAACAAACAAGACTAGGCTCTGATACCACTGATGGGTTTTGAGCATTCTAACACTTCCTAAGTGTACATGCAACCCTAATAACCTTGGATCTATGTTTGTCTAATTGTCATGCAAAGTTGAATTCCAAGGTTATATTCCTATCTAGCATACATGGGGAACAATTTTAACATAAAGTATAGATAGAATAACTTACCTTGTTGTTGTTTGTGTTCCTTGAAACCTTGTGAGCCTAGCACCCCAAGTGTGATGCCTCAAATGCTTCACACAACACCAAATGCTCTTGGAAGAACTTATGAGAGAATACTCACTTCTTCAAAATCGGCCAAGCCCTCTTGTTTCTTAGTGTAGCCGATTTTGGGTGGAGAATATGTTACTTATATAGTGTTGACACATCTAGGGTTAAACCCTAATGTGTCATGACTCTTCATTTTCATGACCCATGGGTTTGTAACTCCCATGGAGCATCCATGGAGCATCCTATGGGTGGAACCCAACTTGATAGTCCATGGAGCCTTTTAGCCCACTATACAAGATATGGATGATTTACATAATCAACCCATATATTTAATTAGTTATCTTTTGATCACTTAATTAATTCTAAATTAATTCTTGATCAAACTAATCAAATAATATTATTAATATATTAGAACTTATAATATATTAATAATCTCCAAGTGTTATTTCTCTCATTTAGTCTATCCAATTGCATGGTGCCATGCAACCCAAATGGACCATGTCGGGCCGGGTCAAGTACATACCAGAAATAGTTATGGACTTAGACACCTTATCCAACAAATATGAGTCTGGAATGCCTACTGGGCCCTCAACTCATATCTGGAATACTCTAGGGTTTGTTGGCTACCGCACGGAGTAGTACAACCACAACCCATCCCACATAACATGTCGACATGTAACAGATAAATGCACTACATGTAATCAATCAGTATCATAGGCAGTCCTACAGATATACCCGACTAGCATATCAACTGGCATACATTACTAACTCAACTCAACATATCAATAACTACTAGGATATAAAATCTAATGGGCCGGCCTTGGTGCCTTAGACCCCTTAGTATAGTGAGGATAACTCACCTCGCAACTACTGACTGAAGAGATAAGATCACGCCGCTCCAACCTCCGACACGAACTCCACCGCTGATCAATACCAAATGACTAAACTCCGTAAATACCAATAATTACCAAAATACCCTTGGAAGTCAACTGGTCAACTCTTGGTCAAAGTCAAAGTCCTCAGTCAACGTCAAACTTCCTGACTGACTCTACTCGCCGAGTCAGGGCGCTGACTCGTCAAGTCCTTAGGCCCTGAACACTCACATATTACGACCCAACTCGCCGAGTCTCCCCAAGACTCGCTGACTCCCACGAACTCTGAGTCCCTTCATGCTCAACTCACCGAGTTATCCTTCGACTCACCGATTCACGACTTAACCAGAAAGGTTAGGATTCCACGACCAGACTCGCCGAGTCCAAGAACAGACTCGTCAAGTCCAAGGTAATCTTCAACAGACTCGCCGAGTTGTTCTTCCAACTCATCGAGTTCCTGCCTATCTTCTTCCAACTCGCCAAATTCACCCATGTGACTCGCCGAGTACCTCTAGTTCTTAATCCATACAGTGGCTCCAATCCATAGATCCACTCCCCTACAATCCATCCATCACGTAAAGTGGCAAACTTTACGTGAATCCAAAGAGATCTAAGCATAATACACTATTGGGACAAAAGAACTTCACCTACATCTCTTGATCATAGACTTTATGGCTCCTAGGGTCATTGCAAGCCTAGATCTGAGGTAGCAACCTCAGATCTTACACCAAACTCAAGATGGACCTCATTTATGCCCCAAAACCCCCACAATTGATAGATCTAGATGCACAAAAGCTCAAGCAACGAATTATTACCTCAAAAGGAAGCTCTAACTGAAGAATGAACCAAATCTCTTCAAAGCCCCTTGCTCCAACCTCCTAATCTTCAAAGATCTCTTCACCAAGCACTTATCAAGGTTCCAAATACTCTCCAATGCTCTCACAAACGGATTTAGGGTTTCTAGACTTCAAAAAGGGCTAAGGGGACTGAGGGGAGGGCATTAAGTCCTTTAAATAGGGTGCAACCCCGAAGATTAAGGTTTTTTCTCTCTTCAGTACCAACTCGCCGAGTCCAGCCTCCGACTCGCCGAGTTGGTCACTTAACGTGTGTCCAGAATCGCGACTCGACTCGCTTAGTCGGCCTTCCATAATTACACTAAGAACCCTGAACTTGCACTTCTGAACTTGGGGTGTTACAATGCCCTTTATGTAGGATTGAAGAAGAGAGTATTATTGATCATAATTTTTTCACTTGCGTTATCGCTGCAAAATTGTGGAGTTGGCTGGTGGAGTGGTCAAAGATTATGCTAAAGGAGCCTAGTTGTTGTTCGGATTTACTGGAGTTGCATAATCAAAAGACAAGTGATAAAAGAATCAAAAAACTGAAAATATCTCTCATTTACTCCACGCTTTGGGTGATTTGGAAAGCTCGAAATGCATTAGTCTATAGAAATGAAAGGCGAGCAGTAATGTTTATGGCAGATAATAATAGTGTCAACACGTTTAACTAGATAAAAATAAGATTAAGTCATGTAATCTTAATTGATATATGTGGTGTGCGTCTCCTATGTTGTGTTTCTCTAGTAATCAGGCAAAACTGAAAATGTCTCATTGAGTCCACACTTTGGGTGATTTGGAAAGCTGAAATGCGTTAGTCTATAGAAATGAAAGGCGGACATAATGTTTATGACAAATGATATTAGTGTTAGCACGTTTAATTAGATAAAAAAATAGGGTTAAGTCATGTAATCTTGATTGGTATATGTGGTGTATGTCTCTTCTGTTATGTTTCTCTTGTAATCAGGTTTGAGCTGCTCGCTTAATTTTTTTTTCTCCGTGTTAATAATACTAGGTGTAAGACCTGTATATTATACGGGTTGATTTAAAAAAAATAAATAAACATTAAAGTGTAAACAAAAAATATTTTTTAATGTATAACTTTAAAATAAGAAATGAATAAACGTATTTATTGCAATTTAATATCATATATGTAATATTTAATACTTTAATACTTAACATATATATAACTTTAATTTTAAATATTGAAACAAACCAAAAATTAACAATTGGATAATATTTATTTCAAAAATACTACAAAATAATAAGTGTCAAAACTTATGAGAGATTGACATGTATTAAAAAAAACATTAATTTATTAAGGAGATCCTACGTGTAAAACTCGTGTATTACATGGGTTGATTATAGAAAATAAAATATTAAAATATAAATAATAAGTATTTTTTAAAATAAAAGGTTGAAATAAGGAATAAACATATTAATTGCAGTTTATTATAATATTTATTACATTTGATACTTTATATATATAAGTATAAGATTATGTAATTTTTTAATTTTAAAAATCAAAAAATCATATATGAATATTATTTATCTAAAAAATATCACAAAATGACAAGTGTTAAATTGTTTTAGAGATTATTAGAGATATTGATATGTGAAAAAAAAAAAAAAAAATCATTTTAGTAGAAAGGATTTGCTTGGTTTTAAAAAAAAATTATAAAACAAGAAAAGAAACCTCTAATATATTGCTAGGGTTTTGCTCTATTATTCGCAGACAGTCAAAACCATGGAGGTGCCAAAATCGACTCCCTGGAGCAACATTGTAAAGCAAAACCCCCCACCGCAAAACCCTAATAATCACCACCATGATCAGTCACAATCGGCCGCTGCAGCTCTTGTCGGAAGCTGTAAGTCCACCAAAGGCATTGCGGTCGCCGTGGTGGATGCAAACGCCATCATACAAGGAGGAGAACAGCTCCACAACTCCGCCGACAAGTTTGTCTCCGTTTCCGATGTCATCCAGGAAGTACGGGATCCTACTTCTCGTCACCGCCTCAATTTTCTACCGTTCACCGTTGACACCATGGAACCTTCCCCTGAATCACTTAAAAAAGGTCCGCGTTAACACCTTTTTTTCAGTTCAATTAACTACTCGAACAGAGGAAGCTTAATTGATAAAATTTATGATGTTTTTTACACGATTGATTGAAGTAATTAATGGTTTTATTCTTTTAGAATACAAGTCATGGTTTTCTAAGAACTATCAGGCAACTAATCTATAGTTAAAGCAATAAGTGATTCCTTTCAATACATCAAATATCCTTGCTGAGATATTCTTCAGGTTGAGAGAAACCCATTGATTAATACAATTCGATAGCAGACTATTGATCTGTGTTATTACTTGCTAATCAAATCAGTCTTTATGAAACTATCAGTGTAACTAAATTTACTTGTTTTATTATCTAAAATTTTCCATTTTGATTACATATAGAATATGCAGAAAGTCAAAAGAATTCTTGATTCTGTTTTCTGAAAATGTCTTTTTGTGTCCCGTTTTTTCAGTGATAAGCTTTGCAAGAGCAACTGGAGATCTACAAACACTCTCAGATGTTGATCTCAAACTCATTGCATTGACTCATACCTTGGAGTCCCAAATCCATGGAACCAGTCATCTTCGAGATATCCCTCCACCTATTCGCACAGTTAATGTAAAGAGGCTTCCTGAGAAAGAATTACCAGGATGGGGATCCAATGTCCCTAACTTAGCTCAATGGGAAGCTTTAGAACACACAGTTGGTGATGGATCAGGACCCGAATCAAGAATCCTCCCTCTGAAAGATCTGAACATGAATCTCCTCCCTGGAGACAAAGATCAAAGCAACGAAGATTCCACATCAGCAAATGGGTCTGAACCACAATATAACGAGAACCGAAAGTATTTCCCTAAGAAGAAAGAGATTGTTATCGAAGGGAAAAAGAATGTAGCAGATGGGATTGATGCATCTCAGGGGGAATTTGATGATGATACAGATGATTGGCTCCCAGCTGTTAGCCGAAGCACTCATAGGAGGTTCTTAAGGAGGAAAGCTAGACGTGAAATGTATGATTCAGCAACTGAAAAGGATATTCAAAATGATGCAAACATGCAAACCCAAAACGAAGACCATACTGATGATACTAAATGCCCGGATCTGATCGATGAAAATTCAGAAGAAAAAAGAAGCAATGGTGATGATGATCTTTCAACAGTTTTGGATCAAATGAGGCTTGAAGAAGAGTCTTCTAAAGCTTCTGAAAATGATGAGACTAATTGGGTTGTTGTAGATGATGAAGAAAAGGAGACAGAAACCATTAGTGAGATGAATGAAAGTGTTGATGCATCATCATTTGTTGATGATGAAAGCAGTGAGCAAAGCTGGATGCTAAGATCACTTTCTGAGTCAACTGTCGCGTGTGTCACTGCTGATTTTGCAATGCAAAATGTTATTTTACAGATGGGCTTACGGTTAGTCGCGCCAGGTGGAATGCAGATTCGTGAGCTTCACAGGTTTGTGTGTGTGTGTGTGTGTTTTATACTGTGTTTGGCATGCATTGGACAATGTCAGTAACAATTGAAAGTACTGTGACAGTGACAGTGTCAGACAGACTGTGACAACAGAACATGACAACATTGTACTGTGTAATGTTTTTGTAGGTGGATATTGAAATGTCATGCGTGTTTTAAGGTGACAATGGAAATCGGTAGGATTTTTTGTCCAAGTTGTGGGAATGGAGGCACTTTAAGGAAGGTGGCTGTTACTGTTGGTGAAAACGGAACTATTATTGCAGGGCGTAGACCACGTATATCAGTGCGTGGCACAAAGGTTAGTAATTTAGTATTCTAAAGCAAAATGACCATTTTGCCCTTTGTATCCTAATGAGTTTTTTTTATTTTTATGTATGCAGTTTTCACTGCCTCTTCCACAAGGAGGAAGAGATGCGATAACAAAGAATCCTATTTTACGTGAGGATCAACTTCCACAAAGGTTCTTGCATCCCAAGAACAAGAAGAAGAACAAAGAGGTGAAATTAGTAAATTACGGTTCTACCCTCCCAATTACACAAGTGTTTATGAATAAAAGCAAAGGGTATATAATATGTGTTGTGTTTTTTGTTTTATACGTGTATAGGCGGATGATATTTTTGCTACAAATGAAATGTTTACTCATCATACGGATAAGAAGGCGCCTTTGCAACCACCTGTGAGGAAAGCCATGGCGGTTTTTAGTGGCAGGAGGAACCCTAATGACAATCACTATTCTCGTGCTAAGCATTAATTAGACTTATTTATATTTTTTTCATGGGTTTTTGTTTTATTGCCTAAGTTTTTATTGAGAATTTGTTAGTCACATTGGTTGTTTTTGCTTATTTATATGAATGCAATTTTGGTTTTACTTTTTGTTACTAGCTATCATATATGAAATGCAATTTTGTTATGTCTAGTATGAAAAGAAAAAAAAAAGATCATATTTGTTTGCCAATTTGCAATTTCTCAAACTTGTTTGCCATTCCGTTGTGATTCTACAAACTTGTAAACATATGAAACAATCATTTAACTTGTAAACTTGTAAACGTATGAAACAATCTTTACATTACTTTTGTTTTCAGTTACATCAAAAGCAAAAAGAATTCAGAATTACAGAATTCTTCAAGTTTCAAGATTTGTCGTGGCTACTTGCAGCATTTCGTCTTGCACAACATCCCACAAAATATATAATAGTCTGACATCAATCAATCAAAGATCAAGTTCAAATATAAGTTTAACGTTTTGAGACATTTTCAAGTAAAAATGGAAATTTTGGGACTTACCAAGACAACAAACAAGACCACGTTAAAGATAGCAACCACACGCCATTCTTTTTTCATGTATTCTGCTACTCCAGCTCTAAAAATGCACAATACAAGATTATATAAACCAAAAATAATAAGACAAATATGGGAAAATGAAAAAAAAGAAAAAAGAAAAGCTTACTTGCAGGAATCACAGTTGTAGCACTTGATGGGTTTTCGATTCTTGTAAAGTTTGCAGTCTTTATTGGAGCTGATTGGATGGAAGGTCAAGTCATAGTAAGAGGCATTCACAACAGGGTAGCCACACCTATACATATATACACCATTTTGACTAGTCAACACTTAACAGGATAGGAAATGACATATCAGATTGTACTGGGTTTGATATACAATGTCAATGAGGCAAAAAAATTTAATTTTGCCCCACCAAAACAAGTGTAAAAGACATGGATACCCTTTGTATCAAGGAGGTTTCACCAAATCTGACCAAAATGGCGGCTGCATTGTAAAATGACCATTACGCCCTTCAATTTGATTTCAAATTGTAAAAAGATCAAGTGAAGTTAATCTGAATGCCAGGGTATTTGTGTCATTTTTGACAGATTTCTGAAAATGGTGCTGAAAAATGGTGAAATGACCCTTAGCCTGTAGTTCGATTTTATATTGTAAAAAACATCAAGTAAAGTTAATCTAATGTTCAGGGGTATTTTCGTCATTTTGAACAGATTTCTGATCAAAATGCTGCGGAAAACGATAAAATGACTGTTATGCACTTCACTTAGATTTCAAAATTGTAAAAACATAAAGTGAAACCGATCAAAAGTTCAGGGGTATTTTCGTCATTTTCACCAGATTTGGTGGAACTAACACGAAATGGAGAGTTGGAAGACTCTTTTGACTGTTTTTATTAATTGTTTGGTGTTGTAATTGGAACTTTAGCCAACATACACAGATGGTGGTCTGCAACAACCAGCTTCAATGGGAGTTAATTTTGCCAATTCATATTGTTTAAGAGTCTGCAAAAAAAAAAAAACAATTATCATCACATTCTTGAAAATCCCCAAAAATTAAACCAATCAAATACAAACCTTGAATCTTTTAGCTAAGTTACTACAATCATCAGCTTTCACAAGACAAGTTTGCAAGTGCTTCCAGTTATGTGTGTTATTTAACTAAACCCCAAAATCAAGAAACAAAAAAAAAGGAAAGTTAATTTTCAAGATTTTATGTTTACAATCTTAGATTCACAATCATTTCTTACTTCTTTTAGAAACCATGTATTGTAATCTTGAAGTCGATACTCCTTAAATCTAACCAAAAAGGAAACTTAGAAACAAACCAAAAGATAATTAATACTACAAGAGTGAAAAAGATTGCGACTAAAATTGTACCTCAAACCCACAACATTATGACCAGTGCCATTGTTAGTTATAATAAACCTACAAAAAAACAAAAAAGTTTTTTTTTTTTTTTTTTTTTTTTTCTTCATAATTTGGTTCATGTGTAAAGAGGGTTGAATAATAGAATTCCATGGTGAAAGGTGAAATATACTTACGCTAATACCGTAAATAAAATAATTCCCAATAAAATCAAGCAAAGCATGATCAAATACTGCATCATAATATAAACTTTCAGTAACAATTTACTAGTAACAGTAATAATAAAAGTTGAGACTACAACGAATATACCATCCATAGTAAAATAGAGTTGTTCTTTAGCGCGCCAAAAAACCCGATAATTGATCTGAAATGGGACATGACTTGATAAAGAAAAGTTTGCAGAAAAAGAAAGGTTTTTCTTTCCCGATTAAGACATGTGAGGGGATATCTTACATCAAGAATATTAGAGCGCCAAGACCCAAAATTGGAAGAGTGAGCGACTTTCTACAACCATCATGATGAGCGCTAATCCACACGCCAAAACCAATTACACCTACAGCTACAAACTACACAATGATAAAAAATTGGTGAGCTATTTTGTAGATATGAAATGAGTAGAAGCTAGAAAAGGTTGTATATTGCTGCAAAATCTGGTTTAAGCATTTCGACAAACAGCTAGAGCGCATGCAAAGCAAAAGTTTCGGATTTCGATAAACAAATTGCTCGGTGTTTCCACAGGCATACCATAGTCAGAAAATTAATCCATCTGATCACGAATGTGCTTACTCCTGTGCTCATTTCCTTCCCGAATAAACTCCGATTTCTTGTTCTTCAATCGAATAAAACAAGTTGATTTCCCTGTGTTTTCAAAGTCAAAAATGGGAAGCGGTAAAGGGGGAAAAGGGAAGATTTGAGATAAAGATGGGAACTTTTGAGGGTTGTTTTGGGGAATTCACGTAGCTTGAAAAGTTATGGGATTGTTGAAGAATGTGCAATAAAACACACAAAGCAACGACAAGACAAATTATTTGTTAACAAGCAGACAACAACGCAGAAACAGAAAGAGGTGAACTTCAAGATATAGTTACAGGTAGAGTTTATATTAGAACCCTATATTATGATAAAATGGACGGTATAGTCCCTATCTTATCAATTTCTATATTTTTGATACACTTTAGTTTGTTATATGAACCCTATATACTTGGTATAATTTACGACAGTGAAGTAAATGATATACTTTCTTGACAAAATTGCAAAAATGGTCCCTGCCGTATGCATTTTTTTGGGGTTTTAGTCCAAACATCGACTTTTTGGATTCGTGATCCTTATGAGCTGGTTACGTGTAGTTTTGGTCCCTAGAAAAATTGAAAAGACTAAAATACCCTTGGGGTATTTCTTTTTCATTTTTCTTTCATTTTTAATCTATTTTTATAATTAAAAAAATTAAAAAAAACTCTCTCTCACACACACACACTCTCTCTCTCGTTGAACCACCACCAGAGGTTGAAACCGGCCGCCGGAAAAGTGCAGCAGCCCTCCACAGCCCTTCTCCACCTCTTTCTCTTGTCAAGTAATAACCCCAACACCCTCTTCTACATGGATACTTTCTCTGTCGCTCCGAAAGCTGCCAAAGATGAAGAACGAGCCACGAAGGGCTTGTCGGAGACACCAACTGCCACCTCTACCCTGTCTCTTCCTTTCGCCGAGCAAGCACCTTCTTCATCCTCTCCTTTTGTATTCTTTAATGAATCATCAATAATCCTATCCTATTTGAACAGTTCACCTTCTATCAGTCCATCGTGAGTTGTAGGTTAAGGGAAGAGGCAATTTTGCAATTCGTTATCAACTGGCTTCAATTGACGAAATGAAGCACACAACTGAAATCGTGCTGGTGAAGTTAAAGAGACCGAGACGGCGAGAGCTTACCAATGACGACAACAGTTGGTGGTGGATCGGAGATTCTCAACAGCAGTAGTGGTAGTCAATGGGTAGAAGGAAGCAGTCCTCTGATGATGATTTGCAAAGGGAGGAAGACGGAGACGATCGTTGTAGTCGGTGGTTCAGAAGATGGCGAGAAAGGGTGCTTGGGCTGCTATAATAGACGAGCAACAACCAGGAAAGGAAAATGGGGTGTTTGGGTGATTCAGTCGATGAAATGGATAGAAGGAGGGTGAAGACAATCGGTGGTGATGTTTCCGGCCACCTCTTCACTAATCTGTTAGCGAAATACACATAGGAGGGGGTTCGGTGGCCCTTATCGACTTGTGTATTTTGAAGAACAAGATAAGAGAGAGAGAGAGAGAGAGAGAGAGAGAGAGAGAGAGAGTGAATGGGGTGTGGGCCCCACTTTATTATCAATAAAACATTAAATTAAATAGAAAAATATATAAAAAATATATTAAGAGGGCAATTTAGTCATTTCAATTTTCAGAGGGATAATTTTTACATACAAACTAGTCCAAAAGGACCACGAATAAAAAAAAGTTGTGGTTTGGACTAAAACCTCAAAAAAAATAAAAATACATACCACAGGGACTTTTTTGCAATTTTGTCTACTTTTTTTATAAATACTCTTAAAACAATATATTTTATTTTCGTTTACGATCAAATAACATTTACTCACAATGTTCATTGTGTAATTAAAAGCTTAAAATTTCTACCTTATTAAGTATCAAGACTTTTTTATTTTAAAAAAGCTATATAAAACCTCTCTTCCTATCGTGAAAGTTTTTTTTTTTTTTTTTTTTTTTTTTTTTTTTTTTTTAAATAACTCAAAACTTTATTTTTTCAAAAAAAAATTGTTAATTAACAATATTTTCTTTTGAGCTTTTTCAAACATTATGGTAGGCTCTATATAAATAAGTTTGACAACCAAACGTAACCATCAAATATGGCTATTAAAGTGGTATCCCCTCCTTTAAACCATCTCCTAGCCACCTTAATCAACAACTACCAAACACCTTTACACCTTCCTTCATCATTTCGTGAACAACCGAACACCACCCTAACCTTGTTCATACAACCAACAAAACACCATAAAAACCTCACCATCACACATATACATACAATGTTCTTTGTTCTCTTATACACATCGGTTTTTGAAATTATAAGAATGGGAAGGTAGAAAACCTGCATGAAAGAACTAAAAGCAAACCTTTTCATCGGTTCCTTGGAAATCCTTTGATCATCGAGTTCTTGTTTACTTATATTCTTCAATTGGAACCCCTGTTTATGTGCAAATTCATATTTACAATAGAGGATTCGATTTATGTTCTTGCTACCAAGACATACACACACACACTGCAGATAGAGAGGGCTTATGATTGAGCATAGAATAAGGAGGCAGATATTTATAAAGTTATGGTTAATGTATTTAAGGAGAAGAAATCAAGTGTAAGAAAATGTTGATTTGAGTGGACAAACATGTGTCGGCCGCATCATGCTGACCGAACAACCACATTTCTCTAAGTGAGTGCGTGACATAGTGGACATGTTATTCCAGATTAGAGGGACGACATAAGTAGGTCAATGTCCACATTACGCCCCTACAAAGCTAAAAAAAAATTGAAGGGCTATTTAAACTAATTTGAGAAAATTTGTTACCTAACAATGATACTAACCCTAAAAAACCAATTTGGACATATCTGTCACACATCAAATTTGTAACACAAAACCTAAAAGTATTAAAATAAAGTACATTTAGTATATTCTATAAAAATAAATGAAACATAAACTTACAAAACCTAAAAGTATAAAAATAAAATACATTCAGTATATTCTATAAAAATAAGTGAAACATAAACTTGAAAGGAAATTAAACTATTGAAGTATAAAAACATGGATTATACATACAAATATGGGTATCAACCATTCTATAGAAACTTCATTTCTCCAAAAGGAGAAACATCAATAATAGATTAGAAGAAACCAACGATTAGTGCAAAATAAGACTGACACATGACAAGATTAATAAGAGTTTGCTCATATTGGTTTGCTAGAATGTTAAGATAGTCGTCATAATTTTCTCTTCCTTTTGTAAAAAAAATCAATAAGATGATATAAACAATTGATCAGAAGTGTTTATAAGTTATATTGTTACAAACGTATATTCACCTCGTCTTATGTCTCTACTCGAATTCAATTAGGCATTGCTGCTTACCAAGATGCCTTCCTACGTTCTTTTATGTGAAAATTTCATATATGTCAATTTTAAAAATTAAAATATCATATTTGTCCAATTTAATTTCATAATATCATATTTATTTTTTATAAACCTTTAAAATATCATATTTGTTCAAAAAAAAAAATTTATAATGTTTTTAATAGTTTATAATCATCTTTTATATTTAGAATTATTATAATAATTAAAAATTTTAACCATATTATTCCTATATCTGTAATAATGAAACGTGTACTTCTATATTGTTTGAATGTCGTTTTCTTGATAATCAAAACGATTCATCTTAAGCTCTCTCCATGGAACGTATGCATTGATTGTTTAGTTTTTGTTATTGTTGAATATTATCATGATGTATATGGAGAATATTTTAGAAACTACTATTGATATTATGATGTTTAAAAAGCATATATAATATTTTGATATTTAAGAAGGACATATATATATATATATATATATATATATATATATATATATATATATATATATATATATATATATATATATATATATAATAAGTGCATATACGATATTTTAAAATTTTATGAATGATAAATATGATATTTAGAAATTAAATTGAGCAAATATGATATTTTGATATTTAATAAGAGTATATACGAAATTCTCCTTTTTTATTAGCCGCCACTTCTCGATCTTAAGTTACCAACTGCGCTTAAATGTTTAATGGATTAGCGTGGTCAAAATAAAATGTATGTACCTACAAGAGCTATTGAAAATCTGCTGCTCTTGCCAGCCCATGTTGCCCTCCCCTTGGGTCGGCTCTAACCCTGCTATTAGTGGCACAATGTTCCCCTACGGTCTACGGAGCTGTTGCTCCACCTCACCACCCCACATCATAAGGAATGACCATAACACACACCACAAACTCTTCAAATATAAGCAAATTACACTAGCCATACACCATACAACTACCCAAATAATGGTAGCCAAAATGTTCTTTTAACTTATTCCTAGAATAACCACAAAATGTAGTCAAAATGGTTGGTTAATTATACCACGATAACGATACCTAGGAACGGCCTACTAAATATCTTTAACCTAAAATCACCCCATGTGATAATTTACCATATCATAACCTTTAAATAAATTATTTAGCATGCAAACACAATTATAATTTGAAACATCTTACAACATGATTTACAACCTATCTTTGTTTAACCTATATCTACAGTTAGTAACCATCTCCATATGAAATATTTAAAAGGAATGAGACATGCACAATCTTCCATATAATTTGAAAATTTATGAGTATACTAAAAAGATATATACAAGAAGTACATTTTTTTTGTAGCGACCATCGATCATTTTCTTACATATCACAAAACCATGTGTTTCTCATCATCATCCTTAATTTGAATGTAAAGCAAATAAAAAAGAGTTTAAATCTTTGTAATCATTTTGAGATTTTATAATTTAATTTATTCCTAATTTGATTCATTTTCTTTCGACAGTTAAGACGTTCACTTTTCATTTTACTCCTGTTCTTCTTCCGGTGCTCCATCTTTTTCCTCTTTTTCCTCTGTTGCCTCTTCGCCGCCTTCTTTTGATGCTGTAGCTTTCTTCACCGCTTCTTTGAGGTGAGAATAACTTCCTTTCTCTTTAAAAAGCTGTGAGAAATGTGGTTTGCAGAATAGATTTCCGTCTAAAGCCGCATAATTTGATGGAGTAAGAAAGCAACCTCCTCGAGTGCATCGGAAACATGCTTTATGATAAAACTCACCTTCCACAGTTACCTAAACAGTATGACACACACACACGTATATATCTTTCTGTTAGTGTATGTATATGTATCTTATTATTCTACTGTATTTGGTATAACTATCTATAGCACAACCAATTTACTTTATTGTATTATTGTATATATATTCTAAGGAACGAGACTCACTATCATTATGACTCAATATTTTCGATTTAATAGGTTTTAAAGTTTGTATGATTTCTTATCAACATGCATGACATCATATATGTACTTCATAAGAAGTTCATATCAAGAAACAAGATGTCATTTCATAAAGAACATATTACGTTATATGGGTAATAAAAAATCATATTATTTTTAACACGTGTTAAACCGAAAATAAAATATCATAGTTGTAGCTGTGGAAATTTCGTTAAAAACTTGATGGCTTCGATTGACCACAACCAATATAGCGGTTATAGCGAAAAAAAAGTGGATTTAAAGTATAATTCAAATACTGTTTAAAATGACTTATAGAGAATACTTATGTTAGTTTATAGAAAAGTATAAATAAGGCACAAACCTTTTCCAGTGGATACACAGTTTTCTTGCAAACTGCACATTTATCTTGGGTTCCAGAAAACAAGGCAGAAAATTTATTTGGGGCTTTTCCCTGTAAACAAATTAATTAACATAAGTTTATCTCTTTAATTTAAATTTTAAAAGATGCACAAAGTTTGGTCCTTATCTTTGAAGGCCCAGTTTAAATCTGACATTATGAAAATTGGCCTAATATTGGGCTTATTGGGCTTGGTAAGAATGGATTCAGGTCCAAGTATATTGTGCACCTTTTCCATAACAATATATATATATATATATATATATATATATATATATATATATATATATATATATATATATATATATATATATATATATAGTTTTAAAAAATTGTTAATATTAC
This sequence comes from Lactuca saligna, assembly GCF_052625555.1. Classification (NCBI taxonomy): domain Eukaryota; kingdom Viridiplantae; phylum Streptophyta; class Magnoliopsida; order Asterales; family Asteraceae; genus Lactuca; species Lactuca saligna. Next base: position 142,542,453 of record NC_136422.1, read on the forward strand.
GTACCGTATCACTCGGTTTATTCGCAGCTGTTATGATAATAATAAATTAAGTTAGAAAAAATAAAAATAAATAATTATATGAAGAAAAAAAATGGAACTTACGTGTGACTTTAGGAAGACCTCCTCTCTCCTTGAACTTTTGCTCAAAATGTGGTTTGCAAAATAGGACTCCTTCCAGTGAGGAATAGGTGCTTATCTAGTAAACACAATAATTTCATTATATGCATACGTAATTACATATACATTATACACACACAAATACATCATATAAGCCATTTATCAATTTAATGCATACCAGAACTTAATTTTGCTATTATAGGATTAAATACGCACTAAAATATGCATAAATCAATGGCCCAGTTCTATAAAATTTACTATAGTTTGTTTATCTTTTAACTAACTATCCAAATTGTTTTAACCACTTAATGAATTGCAAAACACAATTAGTTATTTTGTAAGTTCATTTGAAAAAAAAAATCAATGTTTTAATGGTTAAATTATACACAATATTCGAATGCTTAAACCAGATAAATTCCAAACCATAATGATTTTATAGAATTTAGGAGTAATTTTTGAAAAAAAAAACAACAAACTCGCAAGGTTAAACCAAACAAAAAATTACTTATATGGTTAAACCAAATTAAATCAAAGAATAATAATTTTTATATGAAATTTGGCATAAATCAATTTGATAATTAGTATTACAGTCATAATCTTGAATAACAATTTGATATGTTAGATAAATCATGTCGGGTTTCCCCGCTACGACTTCTATTTACTTGATTTAAATAAATAATTTTATATTGATAAATCCTTAATCGTATTTTTAGCTACAAATAAAAGTGGAATCATAAATTCAAGATTGAACCTTATGATGAATTCCACAGAAAGAAAATTTTCTACTTCTTTGTTTCAAATCCTACCATGCATATTCGGAATTATGAATCTTATTAATTTAAGAGAACATGTGAGATCAAATCCATTAACAAATTGTATGTATTTGTCATTCCAAATCCCAATTTCATACAAACGAATAATCAAGAGTTAATTAAGAAACAAAAGAATTAATAAATTAAATACCGTAAGTTTGCCGTTACATTGGCTGCATGTGAAGCATGTTTTATGATAATTGATTCCATCAGCTGATATCATTTCAAGAAAATAAACAGTTTTCTCACAGACTTTGCATTTTTCTAAAGTCCCTGTGAATGCCATTTCTTTCTTCTTTATCTGTTCTTTAAATCTGAATCTAAAACTATTCTCTAATAATATGAAATTGAATAAGTAATTTTGACAAGAAAAAAAAGGGAAGGTGGGGAAACATCCATCTTTTCAAGGACTTAATTTAGTGTTTAAATGCATTTCCTTTCCTAATAAAATGTTCGACTTAAGAATTTTGAGTTCAATGGTGTTATTGGTGGACAACGTTGTATTGGATTTGAGAGAAACTAGGAATGTATTTATGAAAGGAGTGCACATTTAGATATTTTAAATTATATAAAACGACTTTTATCGAGATATTAGAAAGAAACAACATTTACCATTGTATCTTTTATTTATATTTATTTTTTCAATTCGTTAGATTAAAACAATTGTTACAACTAACAAACTTTACCGGTGATAATGATATGAAAGGGTAATGGATTTTTGATTTTATTCATATTTAGTCATTAATTTTTTTTCATTATCTATTTGTCATTAAACTATTGAAACTGTTCACATTTTACCCTTATGACCGGTAACAATTTCAATATATGTGAACAATTTCAATAATTCAGTAGCAAAATAAATAATGAAAAAAAATTTAGTGACTAAATGTGAACAAAATTGAAAATTCGTTTCCCTATTAAATTATCATAATATTATACTCCGAAAAAGATATAAAAAACGAATTATTTCACCATGCTCCTTAAGTTGTTCCTAACATTTCTAGTTATTAAGGGTTACCTAATTTTTTTTTAGTTCATAAAGTTATATCAATTTAATTTTGACCTTAGACACCTAATCTAACATTATTGACTACCAATAGAGTGTTTTGATTCTATCTAAATATCGATGCTCAACTTCATGTTATGCAAGTTAGCTTGAAATCTTTATGAAGACAACATCCTTAATGTAAATCCAATAGTTATTGATATTAGATTTAAAATTAATGTTGCTGCTTAGTTTCATTAAAGAATCAACTTTTTTTTCCTCTCTTGGATGTTGTTGGTTAGTTCGTTGGCCAGTTTCCGTTTATATTTGACTATGTGTGTTTCTTGTACTATACAATTTTATTTTTAAAATACAATCGTTAAAAATGATAAAAATAAAAATAAAAAAATTCTAACTAACGAGAGAGAATTCCTTTAATAAACTTTTACATACGGGGCTACTTTTGAAAAATTAACCGTATGCATGTGTTTGATTATATGTATGTTTTCAACTATATGTATTTATATGTTAACACAAGTTGCATAAGAAAAATTAAAAAGAATAATAATATTAAAAATACTTCTAAATGTATGTTGTGTGTAATATGAAAATTTCGATATCCATTTTAATAGTAAATATACTATATCAATACATGGAATATAACAACATATATAATGTATCAAGTATGTATTTTTTTTATAAACACCATATATAGTTTAATATATGTCAATTGATATGTTGCATAATTTTATAACACAAAATTCATACATATAATATTAGAATAATTTTTATACATATAATATTGCATAATTCTATAACATAAAACTTATACATATAATATTTGTTTCGTTATTTTTTGTTTTTGTTTTTTTATATTTTTTTCAGGGTATAATATTAGGATAATTTGATAGGGAAACGAACTTTCAACTTTGTTGACATTTAGTTACTAAACGTTTTTTCATTATCTATTTGCCACTGAACTATTGAAACTGTTCATATTTTACCCTTATGACCGGCTGTTACCGGTCACAAGGGTAAAATGTGAACAGTTTCAATAATTCAGTGACAAATAGATAATGAAAAAAAAGTATAGTGACTAAATGTGAACAAATTCGAAAGTCCATTACCCTTTCAAGTCATTATCCCTTTACCAAATTACCCTTGTTCCTTTCATCACTACTACTGCCACCACCATCGTTGCCACCTCCACCATCACCATCTCTACCACCACCACTATCACTTACCTTTGCCACCACCACCGCCTCCTGTAACACCATTACTGCCACCACAACCACCACAGCCTACCATTGCCACCGCCGCCAGTGTTGTCGTCACCACCACCACTACCATTACCACCGCCACTACCAACACCGTCACCATCGCCGCCACCACCACAATCATCACCATTGCCACCATTATTGTTACCATTACCCATTATCACTGCAACTACCACCGTCACCATCGCCACAGATACAAATGCCGCCACCACCTACCACCGCCAACACCTACTACCACCGCCACCTATGCCACCGCCTACAACCCACCACCAACATCACTACCTACCGCCACCACCAACATCATCACTTACACCACCACTGCCAATACTACCACTACCACCATCACTTACCTCCTCCGTCACCACCCAACATCATCGCAACCACCACCCAACAAAATCGTTACCTACCATTACTAACATCATCACTATCGCTGCGACCGCTACCACCACCACCGCCACTATCGAAACCACCACCCACCACTACCGTCTCCACCACCTACCATCATTGCCACTATCGCCACCACTAACATCCACAACAACCGCCATCACAACCACTACTACCTACCTACCTACCTACCACCACCACTACTACTGCTACCACCACTCACCACCTCCGCCACCACCCGCATCATCGCCACAACCACCGAACACCACCGCCATCACCCGTATTTTCTCTTTTTATAATTTATATAATATATTCTTACATGAAGTTATAAAACAAAGTAATGTTAAACAAAAACAATAAGAACGATTATGTCATTTTACATCATTCAAATTTTATTTTCTGCCAACCAACATAATTTGGAATTGGATTCTAATTCATGATAAATTCCAATTCCTATAAAAACATTATGTGAATTAAAGATCACCTTAGTTCTAAAGTAGTAGTCATAGGCACACCAACCTTTCTCCTTTTTAATAAAACAATTTGTTGTTTTCTTCAATTTTAATGTTGAAAACCACCAAGAACACCATAAAAATATATAAACATTTAAAAAAAGTAAACAAGGAAAATCCAAAATATATGCGGTCATTTATAACATTAGTGTGGTATAAGGCTTAAACGAACATTTTAGAAAAATTTAAGAGTTTTTGTGAAAATAAAAATAAGTTTAGGTTTGACCACAAAGAATAGGTGATCAACCATTTTTAGTGCTAAAACATTTCATTTAACCTCCTTAACTTTACATTTGATGGAATTGATGGATACCTAATGATGTTTTGAGCCAATGAGGTCAAATTTAACTTGACGGAGACACACTTCACTTTTCCTCTTCCAAAGATTTTTAGGGAATAGTATCGAGTTCTATCCAAAGCAATGAAGCCCCTTAATGGAAAACTGGGTTGCTAAGGATGATGTTGTTATCTCTTCAGGGAGAGATCGAACATGGGTTCGTTGGGTGTTATGACATACTGTCCTATCGGATGTCACTATCACCAAATCGTTGTTTAAAAAAAATGATGTTTTGAATATCGATGAATCTATGGGTGGTTCATCAACTATACGGTATATAATTCACTAATTTAATCTTTATATAAATCACAATTTGACTAATTAGATAAATAATTTCACCAGATTAATAATAATTTATTTGGATTTCAATTAGTGAAATTAATCTATGATTAGTGAACCAAATGAGTGATTCACTAAGCATTCAAGAAATAAGACTACTTGATTTAAACACTAGATGTTGATGCTTGAAAACGATTTGGATTTTAATTACTTCATAAGTTTATAATCTTCACCAAGTTTCAAGCTCCCCCTCTCGTTTCTAGGCGGAAAACGTTATTATGAGAGAGGAAGAGGGCAAATTGAAGACTTCAAAACTTTCATTATTTGGCAAGAATAGCACTTCATTTCATCATTCTTGCAAACTAAACTCAAGCTGATATTTTTCTAACATTGCAAGTCCTTAAGTTAATAGTTTGACCCAAAACAATATTTATCCTTACAAATAAGGTCCACCACAAGTTATGGAGGTTAAGTCCAAGTTACAAACCTCATCTCCTATGAGGTTTGATGAGAGAGTGCACTGTGACTAAGTAGAGTGAAGGTGAGTCTTAAGATCCATCTATTTATTTAAAGATAGTATAAGATATGGATGAAAAAAATAGATATTTACCTTATAATTTTTAAGTGACCTATCTTCAAAACTTTGCCAAAAGAAAATAGATCAAAATATATAAAGCCCATAATTTATATTTTAATCCACTTAAAATAGCTCAATGTTTCAATCAATTTAAACTATAATAATTATGTAATAACCTGATCTATTTAAAATAAAATAAAAAAGCAAAAAGACTTGAAAATTGAAATCTTGCTTGGCTTAAGGTGTGATGGAAATCTCTGAAGGGAGTATGTTTCAGTAAATCCATATTTATTTGAGTTTACGTTTGTATATACCCGTAGATAATGGTAGTTTCCGCAATTACCCAAATTAGCTAGATTGGTAGGATTTCTAAACCGTTTATTTTTTTAGAGGATACGATATCCAAAACCATTTAACTCCCTTCTTTTTCAACTTTATTCATTGGAAACACTCAAAATTCAAGTTAACTTTATGAGCTATATGAGTTAAAAATGGCTTTTGTGGCCTCAACCAATTGATATTTCGTGTTGTGTAGGGTTGTATGATATTGCTACAACAATGGTCGAGATTGGAGGATATCATAAAAATTAAACCTAAAATTTAGACTTTTTTTTGGCAAGTGATTCAAGTCTGTCTCATTAAAGTGATAGGATTATCTTAGAATAGGATAATAACAGTCTTTTTTATATAAAACTTGAACCAGGTATCTAAAAGTATATTTAATTTTTAATAATCTATCGAAAGTTATCACATGTATATTTAATTTTTAATAATCTATCGAATACTGATGGTTACATGTGATCTAATGTTTAATGTTTCCAATTAGCCCCTGGTTCGCTGGGTGTTAACCATTGGCACATCTAATGCGGTTTTTGGCTGCGCCCATTGTCCTCTCGATCATACCTTGTGCTACCATAAAATTTATTTTGATTTTCATTAATTTTTTTTTTATCAAATTAACTAGTGAACATGCAATACAATGATTGATTAGGCATATTTTAGGCATGTTTAAGCACTTGACAGAATTATAGGCCGGGGTACACTTTTCAAAAATTCATGTAAAAGTTTCTCATGATAAATTACTTCTAAAACTTTATATTTTCAACTTTCTAGGAATGACTCCCTTGAAGGAGTGGTAATGTAGTACTCCCAATTAAATTACAATGTAGGCTGTCGTTTTATTTATTTATTTATTTTTTATTTTTTTTAACAATAAATCTAATATACTCTTATAAACTTCTCTTTTAATTTCACTTATCTTGAACCTTCAATCTCAAGGAGGAAAGACAACATCAGATACCTCATAATTACGTTTCTTATATATATATATATATATATATATATATATATATATATATATGAGTGAGATACGTTGAGAACTTATAGTTTCCCGAGAACCTGAGAATTAAATATGGATAATTAACTAATTAAGGACATGATCGTCATCTTACCGATCACATTTCATGTTTTTTTAATTGGAATATTAATAAAAAGTTCTAAAAATTAACATGATAAATCAAATTTCAGATTTAAAAAATAATAATAATAATAATAATAATTTTTGATTTATTTTTTAAAATGGAGATTTTTTTAAATTTTTAATTGAAAAAGGATATTTTAAAAAAATTGCATTTTTTTTATAAAAAAACTAAAAAACTGCATTTTTTTTCAAAAAAACTACAATTTAAAAAAAAGTACAACTTTTTTTAAAACTGCATTTTAAAAAAAAGTTGTAATTTTTTTTTTATAAAATGCAGTTTTTTTAAAAACTAAATTTTTAATAATCAATAAATTAAAAAAACAAGAATAATTTAAAAAAAACTCTAATTTTTTAAACAAAAAAATCAACGTTTTCATGTATTTATGTCAAGATTTCTATATGCATCTTTCTTATACCATAATATTTGTAAGTAATCATATAAAAATCCATTTTTATTTAATAATCCATAAATACAATAGTACAAGTATTTTATTCAATACAAAATGAAATATAAAAAAAAAATACTACAAAATTTCAAAGCGTTTTCATGTCTTTATGTCAAGATTTCTATATTTTCTTTAAGTTGTCATTTTTCACCTCTTTAATAGTTTCCACAAATTCTTGCAAATCTACAAGATTTTTTTATATTAATGCAAGAAAACTAAAAAAAAGTACATGTGTGCATATAGACGTAATTCATATGTGATTCACTTGAATTACATATAATTTATATGAAATTTACTTGTGAGTTACATGTGATTCATATGTGAATCACAAGTGATTCACATGTAAATCATAAGTGATTCATGAAGCTCAATATAGAAGCAATTAAAATAAACCATATGGTTAGAAAAAATAAATAATTAAGATGATTTACATGTGAATTACATGTGATTCACATGTAAATCACAAATGATTCACATGTTCCACAAGCGATTCACATGCGAATCAAATGTAAATCACAATATCTGATAAATGGACCTTTTCTTCCCCATCATTTGAACCTTGAAGTTGAATTCTGAATTTTAGCAGCATTTGTAGATTCATGTTTGTTAGTAGTATTAGGTTGTTGATCCATTGTTGTTCTAATTATTGTCATCCTTAAACGCCACAAAATGACCTGTACTGTAGTGGCAAAATGTAAAAATGATGCATAATTTTAGATCGGTTAAACACTTAAATTTGTATTGATAACAACCAAATATCATCATTTCTTATAACAAGCCTATACATCATGATTTGGTGAAAATCAGAGCAACTTAGGTTTAGTTTAGTGATGTTGTTCATATTTGTAATGTTGATCGTGTATGTGTATGTGATATGATAGTGAAGAAATAGCAGTGCAGTGTGTATTCTTAAAGCTCCTTACAACAATCAAATCCATAGACTTGAAGCAGAATCCACTTAATTTGAAAAAAAATCATGATCACAATCAACCCCTCATAAGTTCAAGCTGTAACACCCCGTTTATTTGATAAATAAATAATCAAATTAATGAATGAGTAGTAGCCCTAAAATTTATAATTATATAGCAAGGTGTTGGTCTCGAGGAGTTAACTATCATGATTTTAGAAATTGGGGGTTAAAAGTGTAGTTTCGTACCGATTTTGTAATTAATTATGAAGACAGGGACCGCTTGATAAATTATCGGGATTTAATTTGAATAGATTTTGGGAAACAAAGGCTAAATGGTAAATTCTATATTCAATTTGTAAGGTTTTCTGAGGGTGGGGGCTATTTAGTAAGTTTTGAGACTTTTTATGAAAAGATTTATGGAAATAGGGGCTAAGGAGTAATTTTGGACTTATTTGAAAATAATTGTTTAGGAAGGGGCTACTTGGTAAACTGTTTGACTGCATTTGAAGAGATTTTAGATGGATGGGGTTAAAAGGGTAACTTATGGATTTATTTTGAAAGAAAGGAGGGAATGAGGGACTGAATATGTTATTATGCAATTAAGTTCACAGGGGGTTTGGGGTATATAACCCGTCACCCCCCAATCTAACCCTAACCCTGACTGTTGAGCGCAGCCAGCATCACCGTAGGTCGTCTAGTCGCCACCATCTCCACCGTAGTTGGACGTCGGTGTTGTCGGGAAGAACCTATGAGACCGATGTTGCTTTTGGGAAGGACCGGTTGGAGGGCTGCGGTTGGGTCTCGACGTTGTAGATGCCACCATTCGGCTGTTACTTCAAGTGTGCTGCCGCCACCTCCATCTCTTCGATCTCTGGTGGCACCGCCACTGGTGAGGAGGTCACAAATCAACCACCACAGCAGTTGTAACTGTTCTAAACCGCTACCTTTCATCTTCCTCTTCTATTTATCCCGTCGCTTGCCACCGCAAGGGTGGAGGTGGTTAGATGCAGTCCGGCGTGCACTCGCATGTGTTGACCTGTAACCGGGCAGAAGACCAAGAGAAACCATCGCCACCACCATGAGGTGGTGGCTGTTATCGCAAACTGTTGCCGTTGCCGCCATATAGCTTCCTTCTACTGCTTTCTGCCGGATCTTGACACCACCAACCATTGCTACGAGTTATGTTTGGGTGTGTATTCGAACAGATCTATTGCGTTTGGTTTTCATTAGGTTGTTGCGGTTTGTTTAGCCGGAAAAGCCAACACCACCACCTACCACCACCAGCCACCACAAGGTGGCTGTGTGTGTGTTTATAACTTTTAGTGTGTGTTTATTTTTGAAATATGCATTGTAAATTGTAAAAAAATGGAATAATGGAAAGAAGCTTAAAACCACCACCGTGAGGTGGTGGCTGCTACCTCTTGCCGCCAATCGAGCTCAAGGTTTGTGATGCGTGTAATCAACCGAGCTCAAGTAAGTTTTCCACAAGATACCCATACATGTTATGATATGTTATGTTATGATATGATTATGAGAATTGCATTCTAGATTAGGGCTAAGGATCTAGGAGGATGCCTTATATGCCTATTATATGTGCTTGTAGACTTGCATGCTAGTACTGGTTGGTCGGTGATAGGATAGCCTCTTTAGGTTATGCCTGATTGTATGAGCCTTTGAATTGCATGTATAGATTACTAATTAGAGGATAGGATGGTTTGATTGAAATATTATGGTTAGATTTTCCATTGTCTAAATGTTGCTTGCTTTGTGATTTATGGGACTCTTAGTAATGTGAGCTAGCTATTAAGTGAATATGCTAAGCCAGATGTGGCACAGGCTGGATAATCTCAGAGTGATATATTTGACCCTATTGTGCAACTCTTGTCTGAGTCTAACCGTTTTAGGGATGGGTCTATTACTCGAAGGATTATCGGATCTCTGTTGTATGTGGCTATATTCATGAGGTAGCTAGTTGACATTACTGGGAATCTTTCAACAGCTTAGGACTGGGTAGGTACGGGAACCTAGGGAAGCCTAGGATATGTTTCAGTGGGTTAGTAGTGAGGCTCAGTGAGACTTGGGTGTACCAGTTTGAGGTGAGACTTGGGTGTACCAGTTTGAGGAAGTGACTTAGAGGATTCGGGAGGATTGTTGAGGAAAGTATGGATAGGTGTGGAAGGTAGTATTGGGCTCGTACTACTGAGAGCACATGATCCGTACTCGAATCGGTGAGAGTCTTGGAGAATCTGAGAAGCTTTGGGGAGAAGTTTGTGACCTGGTTTGGGGATAGAGGATGTTTCAGTTGTTGCAGCTTAGCCATTGGCAAGCGAGCTAGTGAGCGTGACAGGGTGTCAGACCCTGAAGGATATGATTTCCAAGAGGTTGCAGATGCGAGATCGATTTGGAGCACTTTGAGAAGAGGGGTTCATGCCAGGTACGTATAGTAGAGGATTCCGAGAAGATACCCATGACTTCTGATCATCGGGTGAAAGGCCAGCAATGCCAGAGTCAGTGCAACACGTACGAGAAAGTGCACAAGGGAGTTTGTCACTCCAAGGGCTTAGGCTACTACATGTGTGGAAGGGTTGATCATGTCAGCTGAAGGTGATCAGTATTCCTCCAGATGTTACGGGTATGTCATCTTCTTCTGCTGATAGATAAATGTTGGGGATACATATCGCTTTAGGATTGTGAGTGAGTTTGGATAAGTCAGATATCAGGTTGGTTTCCTACTAGTGTTTGGGTTATCAAGGATCATATATGCCATCCTGCATGCTAAAAGGTCCTTGATGAATCCACAAAGGGACGTACCTTGCAAAGCGGGTTCCGCGTGTACCGTTATCATTCCGGATCTTTGTCGAGATTTATGTAGGAGTATTTTTTGGAAGATCCTCGGTCTGGGTTAGAGTGATAGTTCTCCAGTGAAGTCAGCGTTCAGGGGTTCCGTTGTTCAGGTGTGGTCGATAATTGTCTATGTATGAACTTTGGAGCTCAAGGCACTACCGTTGCTAGGACAGAACTGGTAACATGAAGAGGGTAGTGTTAGTTACAGGTATTTGATGCATGGGTGTTCGATCATTGAATGTTCAAGAGAATTGCATTTTTGCATGGATTGTGCTTAGTTAGAGTTCATTAGTGCTACGAGATTGGAAGTGGGAATGAGGACTCGTCAGCTAGAGTAAAGATTAAGGCCTGTAGTCGTCAACATGGGAGGTGGATTGAGGTGGCAGACTGGACCCGATTTCAACTGTACTCATCAAGATTTATGAGGAAGGGCAATCTTAAGGTTTAATCGGTGACTAATCGCTAGCATTGGTAGGAACAGGTTGTCATCGATGGGATACTAGAAAGTGAGAAGGATTAGGAATCCTTCAATTCTCGCGTCCGTGAAGACTTAGTCGAGTCTAAGTGAGGGAGAGACTTTTTATAAAGTTCTCCAAATGTGAGTTCTGGTTGCGCGAGGTGCAATCATTTGGGCACCTTGTCAACCAGAAGGGTATTCTGGTCGATCCGGCCAAGATATAGTCCGTGATGCAGTGAGAGATTCCGAGGTCTCCAACTGAGATTCGGAGTTTCTTGGGTCTAGCAAGTTATCACCAAAGAATTATATGAGACTTCTCCGAGATTGCAGTTCCCTTGACTCGACTGACCAATAAGTAGGTGGCCTTTCGTTGGGGGCCTGAGCAGTAGACAACCTTCGAGACTCTCAGACAGTAGGTTTCGGGAACCAGGGTAGAGCTCCAGTAGGACTCAAGTTCAGTTGTGTGTTAGGTCGAGTGCGTGTTCGACCCAGTATGGAAAGTGTTGTAAGACTACGGGAGTAGCTGTAACATTCACTAACGGTCAGATGGGATGTAAAGTGTTGTAAGACTACGGGGGTAGCCGTATCATTCGTTAATAGGCAGATAATGCTAGGATGTTGTAAGTCTACGAATGTAGCCGTAGCATTCATGAGGATGGTAGATAGTGATAGAGTGTTGTAAGGCTGCGAGTGTAGCCGTGGCATTCACTAGGTTGGTAAATGGCATGAGCGTGTTAGAACGCAGAAGGAACACTAGTACCCACCAGTTCAGGTGCAACAGTGAGGATATGGAAATCCACATATTGGATTTCAGAATTACCCAGATGGATTAGATCTGGTTGAGCCCGTGATAAGACTGTAGGATCGCCACTACAGTTAGGGGATTAGGAAAGCAATGGATTGTATAAGATTTCTTGTGATATAAGGCTACCATTGGTTAGGTGGCAATCAGGTTTAGCCTTGGTTTGATGATGATAGGATTCGATGCATGGACCCGATCGGTTAGATCAGAAGGTTGTTAGAGCCACAGTGGCATGATAACTAGTGGCAACTAGTTCCAGAGAAGGATTTCGTTCAGTAGTCGTGTGAGGCGACCAAGTAGGGAGTCCTTTGGCTCTGCAGCCAGGCCGGTACCCGATATTTCAGATGATTGTCGAACGAATTGAGACCAGGTAGGCCTCGATAGATTTTAGAAATTAGTCGTGTGGCAACATACTACTTTAGGCAGTTCAGTGTTCGAGCAATTTCAGCGTTTGGGCAGTGTTAATATTTATGTTTTTGGTTGCAAGTTCGAATGGAAAAGCTGGTTGACTGGGGAGTGACAAGTCAGTTACAGCAGGATCAACTAAGCCTTGTGATGGGTTTTGAGCATTCTAACACTCCTATGGTGTACATGCAACCCTATAAATCTTGGATCTATGTTTTCTCTATTATACATGAAAATATTTGATATTCCAAGGTTTTAATCCTAACTAGCATAATATGAAGCAACTATACTACAAAGCCTAGTTAGATGACATACCTTTTGATGAGCTTGAAGTCTTGAACTTTAAAAGCTTAGCCCCAATAGTGTGGAAGCCTCAAGTGAAACACAAACCACCAAAAACACCTTAGAAACTTGAGAGCATAGTAAGCATACTGTAAATGACCCACTCTTGTTTACACACACAGTGCCATTTCATGTGCCAAGGACTACTTTATATAGTGTGGTGGATTACGGTTACATTCATGTAAACCCTAATACCCGTGACCCTTCATTTACATAGGATACATGGGTTAAAAACTCCATGGACTATCCATGCAAGCTTAGCCCAACCTAAATGAACTTAGCCCACTCCATATAAATATAAGAGTCCATATTTAATTAGTTAACTTCTGATCACTAAATTAATTCTTGATCAATACTAATTAAATAATATGATTCCATATTAATATATTAGAACTTATAATATATTAATATAAATCATAAACATACTATTCTCAAAAGATTATCCATATAAATTGTTCCGGTGATGTGCAACCCAAATTGACCATGTTACTCTCGGGTCGAATACATACTAATAATAGTTATGGGCTTAGAAATCTAATCCAACACCTTGGCCAAATATAAGTGATCTGCAGGGATAAGTAGGCCTATGATCCCGTTTTATAGTGGGAACCTTGAGCTATCAGAAGTTGAGTAGACAGTTGAGGGATAAACGGACTGGATTCGTCGATGATGATTCAGTATGAGTGGTCCGTCAGGGATTTAGACCATCTCGAGACAACAAATTTCAGACGGAGTAGATGTGATCTTGTTGCGAGGAATTCGTTCATCTGCGAATTTTAAGGCTTTGCAAAGATTGGTCACGGCTACCCGGGGAAGGCTAGGGTGTGACCAAGATGGTGACCATGTCACTAGAGTGGTTGGGTGTGTAAGGAATGATAAGGGATGATTTCGAGGACGAAATCTAATTTAAGTGAGGGAGATTTGTAACACCCCGTTTATTTAATAAATAAATAATCAAATTAATGAATGTGTAGTAGCCCTAAAATTTATAATATATATAGTAAGGTGTTGGTCTCAAGGAGTTAACTGTCATGATTTTAGAGATAGGTGTTAAAAGTGTAAGTTTAGGATTGGTTTCGTAATTAATTATGAAGACAGGGCCTGCTTAATAAATTATCGAGATTTAATTTGAATAGATTTTGGGATACAAGGGCTAAATGGTAAATTCCAGATTCAATTTGTAAAGTTTTCCGAGGACAGGGGCTATTTAGTAAGTTTTGGGACTTATTATGAAAAGATTTATGGAAAAAGGGGTTAAGGAGTAAATTTTTGACTTGGTTTGAAAAAAATTATTTAGGGAGGGGCTACTTGGTAAAATGTTTGATTGCATTTGAAGAGATTTTAGATGGCTGGGGTTAAAAGGATAACTTGTGGATTTTTTTTTTTTTTGGAAGAAAAGAGGGAATGGGGGACCGAATATGTTGTTATGGAATTAAGTTCACGGGGGTTCAGGGTATATAACCCGTCACCCCCCAGTCCAACCCTAACCCTAACTATTGAGTGCAGCCGCCATCACCGGAGGTCGTCCAGTCGCCACAATCTCCACCGTAGCCAGACGCCGGTCTTGCCGGGAAGAACCTATGAGACCGATGCTGTTTTTGGGAAGGATCGTTGGAGGGCTGCAGTTGGGTCTCGACGTTGTAGCCGCCGCTATGCGGTTGTTTCTTCAAGTGTGCTGCCGCCACCTCCGTGTCTTCGATCTCTGGTGGCACCGCCACTGGTAAGGAGGTCATGAATCAACCACCACGATAGTTATATTTGTTCTAAATCGCTACCCTTCGTCTTCCTCTTCTATTTATCCCGCCGCCTGCCACCGCAAGGGTGGAGGTGGTTAGACGCAGTCCGACATGCACTCGTGTGTATTGATCTATCGCGGGGCAAAAGACCAAGAGAAACTATCGCCACCACCGTGCGGTGGTGGTTGTTATCGCAAACTATTGCTGTTGCCGCCATATATCTCCCTTCTACTGCCTTCTGCTGGATCTTGACACCACCAGCCATTGCTACGAGTTATGTTTAGGTGTCTAATAGAACAGATCTGTTGCGTTCGGTTTTCATTAGGTTGTTGCGGGTTGTTTAGTTGGAAAAGCCACCACCACCACTGTAAGGTGGTGGTTGCCACCATCTACCACCACCGACCACCACAAGGTGGCTGTGTGTGTGTTTATAATTTTTAGTGTACGTTTATTTTGGAAATATGCATTCTAAATTGTAAAAAAATGGAATAATGGAAAGAAACTCAAAACCACCACCGTGAGGTGGTGGCTGCCGCCTCCTACTACCACCAGCCACCGTGTCTGGTGGCTGTGTGATTTGCCTTGTCATGTTTGATTCAGTTGGGATGCTTGAAACCCTAATGGGCCCAATGAATCCCTAATGGTCTTAGTGAAAATCTAATGGGCCTAGTGAAATCATAATAGGTCTAATGAACCCTAATTGGTCAAAGGACTGCCTATTGGGCTAAGATGGGTTGGAAACCCTAATTAGGGTTTGGAGAACCATAATGCCAGGAAACCCTAATTTCGAACTTATCAAGACCGGTTTAGAATTATTTAGTGAACTTAAAATATTAATTAATAATTATTGCAAATTAACTTAAGGCTATGTGGGACTTAATAGATTAAGTCCTTAATGGGTTAAGTAGGAAAACTTAACCCTAATCATCATTTTATGTGAGAACCTTAATTTCATTTGGGCCTTTCCATTGGTCTTTGGTAATTGGATTATTAGTGGGCCATCCAAGAATAATCATATGGACTAGAATATGTTGATGGGCTTAGGGTAAGGCCCATATGAGGAGTTGGACCCAATTTGGAAAATTAGGTCATAGATGGGCCATAGTTTAGGCCTTAATGATTATATGGTATTGGGCCATTAGAATGTCAAATGTGGACTTGAATAAATGGTTGGGCCTTAGAGTGAGACCATGTATAGGTTTGGGCCCAAATTGGAAAATTGGCCCATATGTTGAGCTTTGATTCATATTTTAACTTTTGGGCCTTTGGATTGGGCCTCAAGTTAAATCAATCTAAGATAGGGGTAAAGCAGTCTTGTACCCCAAGCTTGGACTTATGATTGTTGTGTTGGAACCCAATTATTAATTGGGTGATGTTTTGATACTGACTGTTCGGGAATCTGTCATCCAACAACTGGGATTGTGTCTACGGGACTTCAACATTGTGAGGTGAGTTACCTTCCAATAGAAGTGGGTCTTCGGCACTAATGCCGACCCACCAGTAGGAGTTGTTGTTAGATGATTGTCTTTGTGATAATTGTCTATGTTTTCTACTACCTGTTATGTTTATGTGCTAGTATGATATGATGTTATGTGATAGTGGTGGTAGCCGGTGAAATAGTCCTCGGTTACCGGTCGATAGGACCGAAGGGGTAGACGAGCACTGATATGTACATATTTAGCTATATTTTTAGTATATATTTTTATTATTTATTAGCTAATTATTTTCAAATTATGGACAAAAGTTACTTAATAGTGTTTAAATTGTATTTTTAGTCCAAAAGATATGCTTGGAAGCAAAAGGAAGCAAGAGAGGCGATCGGAAGCTCGGGAACTGAAGAGAGAAGAAAAAGAGCCAAATCCTGAAGCTACTAGGCGAGTAGGAATGTCTACTCGATGAGTACCCATGAAGGTTCGCGAAGAAATATATAACGTCCTTTTCGTACACAGATTCTACATAGGGGACTCAGCGAGTCGGTTATCTACTCGACGAGTAAACCCTGTTGTGTGAAAACTATAAACAGAAGCCATATTCTCGAATTTAAGTTTTCTCTGGAATCCTTGTGGAATTAATTTGCGACCAAGAAGACATCTGGAGCTTTGGAAATTGTGTGAGAACCCCAATCTTCAATTCTAAGAAGATTCAAGGCAACATAAGGTTACTTTTCTACTTTATCTTTAGATAGAACTATATTGGGATTGTTACAATTTGTTTTTAGGTTTTTATCTGCTGTAATTATGAACTGATGCCTTTAGTCTCTGTGTAGGGTAGATAAGTTTGCTCCTATGGATTGATTTATATTTAGATTGATTGTTTATTGGTGAATCTTGTTAAAGTAAGCTTGTTAAAGAACCTTATGCATTAACCATAACTATTTTCTGTTGATTGACAAGTAATTAAGTTGCATGAACATCTCTTAATTGCTTACCTCATATGATTTTGTAGCACCTGGTTCCTGGTATGTAAATCTTATTTAAGTATTTTCCATTTTTAGCCTTGGACTCGGCGAGTCATAGGTCCGACTCGCCGAGTAGGGACGGGACCTAGGACACGTTTAAGTTGGCGACTCGGCGAGTCACTACTGTTGGATGAAACACTAAGTTTCAGGGGTTTGCACCCTATTTAAACCTCATATCCGCCCCTTGCCAGCCCCCATTCACCCCCAGAGCTCCCAACCCTCGTTCTAAGCTTGTTCCTTGAGAGTTTGAGGCTATTGTGTGTGTTCTTGAAGGTTTTGAGGCAAGAAGGGGAAGTAGATCAAGAGGAAGGAGAGCCATCCAAGCATCATTGTGTTTTTCAGCAGTTTCATTGAGGTATATCCCATTTCCCCCCTGTATCTATGCTTAAGGTTTCATTTAAGACATTCTTGAGCCATCCCCCAAGCTAGTATGTGCATAATGTTTCGTAATAAGTTGATTGGCCTCTAGATCTAGGCAAGATTAAGCTCCAGGAGCTCAGATCTGTTAGCTTTATGGACCCATGTGGCTTGTTCACCCTAGATATACCCTTTTGAGGCATTTTGAACCCTAAAATCCATATTGGTGAATATCTACACGTAAAGTTGGAAACTTTACGTATGATTCATGTCTTAGAAGCCTAAATCTATGAATGGCATGGACTGGAATCGAACAAATCGGTGTACTTAATGGATGCATGGAAACGACTCGACGAGTCGTTCATGTGACTTGGCGAGTCTGCTCGCGAGTCACCGAATTTGTCCCTTTTTGCTGTATCGAGTTTGAGCAGTGAGTCACAGGGTGTGACTCGGTGAGTTGGAAGCTGAACTCACCCATGGTAGGACTTGGCGAGTCATGGCCTGGCTCGGCGAGTCTAAGGCAATCTTCATAGATCAAGAACAGACTCGGCGAGTTGTTCATACAACTCGGCGAGTCTAAGCATGAGTGTTCATTGGATAAAGATGAACTCGACGAGTTGTTCATACAACTCGGTGAGTAGGACGAAGAACTTCAATGTCAGTTTAGAAGAAGAACTCGTCGAGTCATAGCCTAACTCGACGAGTAGAATCAGGGACTCAGGACAATCGTCTGGATAGGAACCTGGCGAGTTGGAAAGCCAACTCGACGAGTCGGGTCAACTGAAAGTTGACTCTGACTTTGACTTAGGGCTTGACCAGGGGTAAAATGGACATTTTACCCAAAGGACAGTTAGCAGTGTGTGATTGAGTATGTTGTGAGAATTGCAGTCGGAGGATTTCCGGAGCAACAACAGCAGTCAGCCAGTTCCCGATCAGTTCAACAGCTACTTTGAGGTGAGTTACCTTCCAGTAGTGGTGGGTCTAAGGCCACAATGCCGGCCCACCAGTAGGAGATGTGTGATTAGATGATTGTCTTTGTGATATTCATCTAGGGTTACTGCTACTGTGTTATGTTGTGTGTTAGTGACAGTAGGGGGAGATAGTCCCCCAGAATACCGGTCGATAGGGCCGAAGGGGCGGTCATGCCCAACCATGCTAGATAGACTGTGATATATGTGTTATGTGGTAGTAGTAGGGGGTGAAATAGTCCCCAGTATCCGGTCGAGAGGACCGAAGGGGAGGCCAACACCCAGATATGCTAGGCAGTATCCGGTTGAGAGGACCGAAGGGGAGGCCAGCACCCAGATATGCTAGGCAGTATCCGGTCGAGAGGACCGAAGGGGTAGGTCGGGCACCCAGATATGCCTGACAAATTTACGTATGTTATGTGATTATGTGGTATGTGGTACTGTGGGGGAACTCACTAAGCTTTGTGCTTATGTTTTACAATTTTGGTTTGAGGTACCTCTTCTTCGAAGGGGAAGGAGCTGGCGCGGTAGCGGCACATCATGCACACACTCTGGTTTACGCATTTACGAGATTCACTGGGATTTTGTACTCTGATATTTTGATGGGTTGTATGGTTTGGCTTTTTAAACATGGTTTACGTTGTGTTATTGTGTGATCAAACAATGTTTTTAATTGTTAATGTTTTCTAACGTAATGTTTTAAAACGAAATTTTCGGACGTGAAAATTGGGTTGTTACAGATTTATGTGAAAACATTGTTATATGCCTAGGAATTGTGAATGTGAAACTAGGGTTAACTAGAGAATGGGTAAATTAATGTGTGAGCTTGTGTGATAAACCATCAATAAGAGGTTAATTGAATTATTAATTTGATTAACTAGTTACAAGTCTTATTTAACCCGAATAAGTAAACTAGGGAATTTATTAGTTTAATCACTTGATATATTTTCTAATGATTAGTAATAGCGAATGTGAATCTAATCACCTTAGTCAGCAACCAATAATAATTAATCCATTGCACTGCCATAAAATTAACCATAGGAACAAATGAATCGAACCTAAATAGAAACCTTTTTATTACTGAATTTAGTTGATTTTGTATTTGTTTTTTAGCTGTTAGTTATTTAAACTGTGTGTTAGTTAGTGTGTTAAAGTTTCTAGTCTTGCAAAACTAGAGAAAATCTTTTACTTTTATTACTTGCTTAGTTAATTCTAGTTATTAGTTTAATTTCCGTTCCTTGAGTTTGACACCCTACTTATTCAACTATATCACTAATAGACAGGTTCAGTGCCTTTGTGTGTTTAAATTTTGTCTTAAAAGTAGGCCTAAAACCTGTGCATTTTTATACACATCAAGTTTTTGGCGCCGTTTACGAGGAACAATTCAAAAAATTAATTCTAATTTCTAGTATTATCGATCATTTGTGTGAGATCTATCTTGCAAAAAGTTACTGCTTTAGTAGTTTAGTTATTAGGTTAAGTTTTAATTTTATCTGTTTTTTAGAATTTTTTTTGTTTAATTTTTTTTTCTGTTTTAGCCTTGAACTCGCCGAGTGCAATCAAAGCTACTCGGCGAGTCCACAGCTGAATTTTAGTTTCGTTTCTATTTTTTTTTGTTCTTTTTACGCGTGTTTCTTGTTTTGATTTTAGGTTTTATATAACTCGAGGATCCAATACACCCCTAGTTCCTCCATATGAAAATCCGAAATCCGCTCTTAGAAAAAACAAAGACAAGGTCGTTGAAGACACTAACTCGTCAAGAAAATCACCTTTCAAAGAACTTAAGTCAGTCTTTGGGAAGAAGAAGAGCAAGAAAATAGGCGAAACCAACAGTCAAAAGAGCGAGGAAAGCAAGTTTGAACATTTTGAAGGAATTCCAATTCGAAAAGAAACCGATACGGATTCCGAATCCGAAGAAGAATGCGACTTTGAAGGTGAACCCGCTAACACCATGGATAAAATCGACGAAGTTCCCATGGGTGAATAGAAGAAAAGGATACGTGACGATACCGACTCGTGACTCGTGCAACTCGTGATTCCTGTGACTGCCACTTTCCAACTAAAAGGCCACATACTTGCTCAACTTAAGGGAATCCCCTTCTACGGGAAAGATAACAAAGATGCTTACAAACATTTGGGCGAAGTTAACGGCGTAGCTGACTACTTCAATGTTCCTAATGTACCTCGCGAAACCGTTTTGCTTCGTATGCTTCCAGTCATATTCAAGGGAGCTACAGAAGATTGGCTGAAATCACTCCTTCCAGAATCCATCACTACATGGGCTAAAATGAAAGAAGAATTTATAGACCAATGTTGCCCTCCTTCAAAGATAACCAAGTTGAAGAAAGCCATAGCCAACTTTGAACAACAAGCTGGAGAGTCACTTTATTAGGCGTGGGGAGATACAAGGGCCTATTAAGGAACTGCCCACATCATGATCTAAATTGTCAACAAGAAGTTTCCATTTTCTATGATGGAGTCAATGTAACAACAGGGTAGCTCCTTGATTCGCAAGGACCTCTCACAAAGAAGCCACCCCCTGTGATCAAAGAACTAATTGAAGAATTCTCTAAACACTCTAGAGAATATCATAACCCAAGAAATGACTTAACTCGAGGGGTGGTGAACTCTATTACTGATGACATGGAAACAATGATGGCAAAATTGGAAAGCATGGATCGAAGGATGACTAGGATGGACCAATCCATCCATGCCATTAGAGTGGGATGCAAAAACTGTAGAGGGACTCACCTTACTAAAGATTGCGACCTTGACAAGAACGGGAACCAGAAAGTACAAGTGTGCTATTTAAGTGGAGATAGGTATGATGATAATTGGGAAAAACCAAAGAAAGAATGGCTACCATATGATGAGTACAAAAAGACAAGGGAGGAAAATATAAGCAAAAAGATAAAGGCTTTTATCAAAAGGAGGAACCAGTGCATGAAAAGAAATCAGATTTGGAAGACATGCTTACAAGATTCGTGGTTGCGTCGGAGAAAAGATATAGTGATACCGATGCTGCAATCAAAGATCAACAAAATATGTTAAGAGAACACCAAATTATGATGAAAGATCAACAAGCTCTGCTAAGGAATCAACAAGCGTCCATTCTCAACATAGAAAAAAAGTTGGGCCAACTTGCACAACAAGTGAACGAGAGACGACCGGGTGGACTTCCTAGTAATACCGAAAGTAACCCAAAAGATGCACATATAAATATCGTGACAACTAGGAGTGGGAAGATTATGACTCCTCTTGCCTCTATTCAACAAGAAGATCCATAGATGGTGCAAGAGGAAGAAGCAGAACATGGAGAATCACAAATTCTTGACCCGACTCGCCGAGTCGAGGTTACGGACTCGACAAGTCCCCCACCTGAACAGAAAAACAAGCCTCCTATTAAGCCATATCAGTCACCACTTCCATTTCCAGCTCGAGCTAGACAAGAAAAGAATGATGTTAACTACTAGAAGTTTCTGGAACACATAAAGGCTCTTCAAATTAATATGCCATTCATAGAGGCGGTTGCACAAATGCCTGAATATGCCAAATTCCTCAAGGAGCTTCTAACTAATAGAAAGAAGATGGAAGAGGTGAAGAAAGTGGTCCTAAACGAGAACTGTTCAGCCGCCATGTTGAACAAAACTACCTAAGAAAAAGGGTGATCCAGGAAGCTTAACATTACCCTGTCAATTAGGAAACTTAGCTACCATTTATGCATTGGGTGATTTGGGGGAAAGTGTAAATCTCATGTCATACTCATTCTTTAAGAAACTCGATCTTCCAGAGCCAAGGCCAATTCGAATGGCAATTCACCTAGCAAATAAAATGGTCACATTCCCGAGGGGAATATGCGGAGATATATTGGTGAAAGTTGATAAGTTCATATTCCCCGCAGACTTCATAATATTAGACATAGAAGCGGATCCTCAAGTCCCGATCATACTTGGAAGACCTTTCCTAAACACTGCGAGTGCTACAGTTGACATGTGAGATTCTAAACTCACTCTTCGGGTGGGAGACGAATCAGTTACTTTTGGGGTTGATCAAGCCATGAGGCATCCAAGGAATAGTGATGACACGACATTCTCGGTTGATATGTTGGAAGAGTTAATGGAGGAATGGAATGAAGATAAGCCCAACAAGTCCACCATCACCCTTAAAGAAGAATTTGATGCTGAAAGAGACCTGGTGGAAATAGAGAGACTACTTGAGGAAGCTAAATATAATGATCTGATCTAAAGTGCAGAACACTCGACTCGCCGAGTAGCCACGACCGACTTGACGAGTCCATTCGAAGAAAATCGTTTTGTCGTGAATTTTACCCATCACTCGACGAGTCCCCTCACTAGACTCGATGTGTTCAACATTTAGGACACAAAAACTAAACTTAAAGCACTACCAGATCACTTGGAGTATTCATTTCTTGAAGATGGCCAACAAAAACCAGTAATTATAGCTGCTGATTTGGCCAAACATGAAAAAGAAAGTCTTGTTGGTGAACTACGGAAGAGGAAAGGTGCTATAGCATGGAAGATAAATGATATCAAGGGAATTAGTCCGACTTATTGTTCTCATAATATTAATTTAGAAGAGGGTGCTAAACTTTTAGTTTAACGTCAAAGAAGACTTAACCTAAATATGCAAGAAGTTGTGAAAAAGGAGGTGGTTAAACTATTAGATGCTGGAATCATTTACTCAATCTCCGATATCCCATGGGTAAGTCCGGTGCAAGTGGTACCGAAAAAAGGAGGAATGATGATGGTGATCAATGAAAATAACGAGTTAATTCCAACAAGAACAGTAACCGTGTGGCGCGTTCGCATCGACTACAGAAAACTAAATGATGCCACATGCAAGGATCACTTTCCGTTTCCATTTATCGATCGAATGCTCGAAAGGCTCTCTGGTCATTTATATCATTGTTTTCTTGATGGTTTTTCGGGTTATTTTCAAATTCTAATCGACCCACAAGACCAAGAGAAGACCACCTTTACATGGCCACGTGGAACATTAACATATAGACGCATGCCTTTTGGGTTATGTAATGCACCATCTACTTTCCAAAGGTGCATGATGGCCATTTTTCACGATATGATTGAGAAATTTATGGAGGTCTTTATGGATGACTTCTCGGTGTTCGGTTCATCCTTTAAAGATTGTTTATCCAACTTGGATTTGATGCTAGCAAGATGTGAGAACACCAACATTGTCCTTAATTGGGAAAAGTGCCACTTCATGGTAAAAGAAGGAATTATGTTGGGACACAAAGTTTCAAGAAAGGGGATAGAAGTGGATTAAGCAAACGTAGACACTATAGCTAAGTTACCCCCTTTAACAAATGTAAAATGGGTAAGGAGTTTTCTTGGACATATGGGATTTTATCGTCGCTTCATTAAAGACTTCTCGAAGATCACTAGACCTTTGACTCAAATACTCTTGAAGGATGCTCCATTCGATTTCTCTTAAGAATGTCATGAGGCATTTCATTTATTAAAGGAAAGATTTACCACTACTCCTATCATGATAGCACCAAATTGGAATCTTCCTTTCGAGCTAATGTGTGATGCTAGTGATTATCCCGTGGGTGCTGTTTTAGGGAAAAGGGTTGATTAACATTTTCAACCTATTTATTATGCAATCAAAACTTTGATCCCAACTCAAGAGAACTACACTACTACCGAGAAGGAGCTGCTAGTAGTGGTATACACTTTTGATAAGTTCCAACCTTATTTGGTATTATGCAAGACCATAGTTTTTACCGACTATTCTGCCCTAAAATTAATTTTTTCTAAACAAGATGCTAATCCCCTATCGATACGTCGGGTCTTACTTTTACAAAAATTTGATGTTGAAATAAAAGATAAGAAGGGAATGGAAAATGTAGCTACCGACCATTTGTCAAGATTAGAAAACCCGCGTTTGGCGGAGTTAGAAGAAGACAAGATTGGAGATGATTTTCCCGATGAGTATCTTTTAGTAATAGCAGGATAGGTGCCATGGTTTGCAGATATAACTTACTACTTAGCAACCGAATACATTCCAAAAGACTTAACACACCAACAAAAGAAGAAATTCTTTTCAGAAATCAAGTACTATTTTTGGGATAAGCCATATCTTTTCTGAAGTTGTGCAGATTGAATGATACGAAGATGTGTATTTGGGAAAGAATGTCGGGAAATATTGGAACACTGCCATAGCGGGCCCGCTGGGGGACATCATGGAGCACATTACACGACTAAGAAGATTTTTGATATTGGGTTTTATTGGCCCATAATTTTGAAATATGTTGCTCAATATGTCAAGGAATGTGTTTCATGCCAACGAGTGGGGAACATATCATCCCGAAATGAGATGCTCAAACATAATATTCAAGTTTGTGAAATATTTGATGTTTGGGGGATTGACTTTATGGGACCTTTACCAATGTCAAGAGGGAATAAATATATCTTGGTGGCGATCGACTACGTATCTAAGTGGGAGGAGGCACAAACATTACCCACTAATGATGCTTGGGTGGTGTTGCGATTTCTGAAAAAGCTATTCTCAAGATTTGGAGTTCCTAAAGCTCTTATTAGTGACCGGGGCACTCACTTTGCAAATGATCAATTAGCCAAAGTATTAAAAAAAGTATGGGGTACTCCATAGATTCTCCACATCCTATCATCCACAAACTAGTGGGCAAACTGAAGTGACAAATAGGGCATTGAAAAGGATTTTGGAGAGATCGGTTGGAGGAAATCGAAAAGAATGGTCGGATAAACTTGATGAAGCACTTTGGGCCTTTCAAACGACTTTTAAAACACCTATTGGTACAACTCCATATAGGCTAATCTATGGAAAGAATTGTCATTTACCGGTTGAAATAGAGCACAAAGCTTTTTGGGCTTTAAAGATGTGTAATTTTGATTTGGCTGAACTTTGAACCAACCGATTGATGCAAATGAATGCCTTTGAAGCACTTAGAAATGAGGCCTACACTAGCTCCATGATTTACAAAGAAAAGACCAAGAATTGGCATGACAAAAGACTAAAGGGTAATAAGGACTTTAAAGAAGGACAAAAGGTGTTACTCTTCTATTCAAGGTTAAACCTTTTTCCGGGCAAGCTGAAAACACAGTAGGATGGTCCTTTTGTGGTGAAACAAGTTTTTACACATGGAGTAGTTGAACTTATATCAAAGGATAGGACTCCTTTCAAAATTAATGGTCATAGAGTAAAGAAATATGAAGAGGGAATTCCAAAACATGAAGGACTTGAAGAAGGGATGCATTTGGAAGAAACTATAGAAACGTAAGGCGGGAAGGAGTCCAACTAACGACTCCTTAAAAAGAATCGCTTCCGGGAGGCAATCCGAGTTTAGAGTTTGCTTTCTTTTACCTTTCGTTTTTTTGTTAGAATCTGCTTTATCAATCTTTCTTTGTGCTTAAAATGATTGCTTGAGGGCAAGCAATGCTCAAGTGTGGGGTTGGTCGCATAAAATTTAAGAACTAAATCTTTTACCAAACAGAACGTAAAACTTGTCGAGTCTATGTATCTACTCGGCGAGTCCATTTTGGAAATCATGAAAAATCGTGAATTCGTGTATCTATTTGGCGAGTAGGCACTTCTACTCGACGAGTCCACGTATTTAACTGAAAAAAAATATTTTCACATTCTGTAAATAAGGGTTTTTAATCCTAATTGGTAAATCACAACTTCATACGCAACCACTAGCCGCTCGTCGAGCATCTTCTTCTCTCAAGCCTTCATCTTCAAATTCTTGCTAATTCTTGCATCTTCAACCAAAAAGGTAACGTCTTATCTACAAAATATTGATAAAGTTCATGTCTTGGGCAGATTTGTGGCTGTAATCCATGAAAAACCGGGTTTGGGGTTTACCCCAATCCTAGGGTTTTGCTCTTTAGGTCGATTTAGGATGTTTTGGACGTAATTTATTGTAGATTTATGCTTAATAGACATACGAAGACAAACCCATGGATTAATTTTTAGATTTGTACGGTTGATTTCTCCCGAATCAGAATGGACTCGCGCAGTTCATACTACTCGCTGAGTCGGTGCATGGACTCGACGAGTCTAGGTTGCAAATGCTCAAAATTTTGATATTTTTAATTTCTCTGTGTTTTGTTTGTGGTGTTCTTGGTTTTGTTTTGCAAGAAATATTTGTAAGCGTGAACAGAGTTCAAGGGGAGGTGGCTATAGGGACCTCCCATGGCTAACTTTTCCACAAATAACTTCCAAATCTTCACTCGCTCATGAGAAAACAAGTTGGAAGCATTAAGACACAAAGAAGTATATGTTCCCAACGAAATTGACTGGCATTGGATGGATCAAACTGGATTGGAGGAAGAGTTGACTCCTTATTTGGTCAAGTCTTTCGAATATGATGGAATGACAATAATTTGTGACGACTGGAGTCGATTGTTCAAGATTCAAGAGCCAGTTTACCAAGAACTATGTTGGGAGTTCTTTTCTACCATCTCCTTCCGAGTTGGTAGTGATTATTATAATCTGGATATCCCTATGTTCCGAGTTGGGAATAGAGAGTAAATCAAAGAAGGAACCAAGCTGGTGGAAGTGGAGCTAGAGGAGATGAGGAGGAAGATAAATATTGATATTTTTATGGTTTTATTTGTTTGGTTATTTGAAACAAATTATTATTTGTTTTGTGTGTTTTGAACTTTTAGTAAAAGGTTAAAGTAGGAGTTTGTTTATTATCACTTATGGTTGTTCTTATCTTTTCGGATTAAATCTAGGATGCATGCAAGGGTCTCAAATGTCAAAGCTAAAGTAAGGGTCGGGTCTAGATGAGGATGTGCAAGTTTTGAGTTTAAGGTCGAGTCCGTTAGTAAACAGGGTTAAAGAGTGTTACTTATTGAAGAAAAATGAAGGAGGGATACTCAATTTCCATTACCAAACGCATTAGAAACGGATTCAAAGCAAAAGATTTATTTTCCAATCAACGTTGTACTCGCCGAGTGCATATTTTGGACTCGACGAGTCCCTTTGCAATTCTACAACTTTTCTGCTAGAAACACTTCTACTCGCCGAGTTGTCATATTTACTCGACGATTTATTCACTATACCATCTCCTTCCGAGGTGGTAGTGATTATTATAATCCGGATATCCCTATGTTCCGAGTTGGGAAGAGAGAGTAAATCAAAGAAGGAACCAAGCTGGTGGAAGTGGAGCTAGAGGAGATGCGGAGGAAGATGAAGATTGATATTTTTATGGTTTTATTTGTTTGGTTGTTTTAAATTTTGTTTATTTGTTTTGTGTGTTTTGAACTTTTGGTACTAGGTTAAAGTAAGAGTTTGTTTATTATCACTTGTGGTTGTTCTTATCTTTTCAGATTGAAGCTAGGATGCATGCAAGAGTCTCAAATGTCAAAGCTAAAGTAAGGGTCGGGTCTAGATGAGGATGTGCAAGTTTTGAGTTTAAGGTCGAGTCCCTTAGTAAAGAGGGTTAAAGAGTGTTACTTATTGAAGAAAAATGAAAGATGGATAATTAATTGTCATTACCAAACACATCAGAAATGGATTCAAAGTAGAAGATTTATTTTCCAATCAGCATTGTACTCGCTGAGTGCATATTTTGGACTCAACGAGTCCCTTTGCAATTCTGCAACTTTTCTGATAGAAAAACTTCTACTCGCCGAGTTGTCATATTTACTTGACGAGTCATTCACTATTCTATCCTCAAGGCTTACATTTTAACTACATTTGATATGGGCCTTACTCATATTCTTTGAAGATTAATTCCTTATGATTTTCGAGACCATTTTCCTGCATATTTGGAGCCGTACCACACAAGATTTGACACACAAGGCATGGATGATCTGTTCCCACGCCTAAAGTCAATTAAAGATGGAGATATTCATGAAGACATATCAACCTCGCCACTACTATCCTAGGGGAGTTTGTTCCAATTCCCTCTTTATTTTTCTTTATCATGCATAACATGCAATGGGGACATTGCATAAATTAAGTGTGGGGTAGGGGTTGGTTACACTACACTAGTTAAAATTAAAAAATTTTGCATTAAAAATTACTAGATTAATTTAGAAAATTTGGTAAAGCAATTAGGATTCCATGCTAGTGTTATTTTTGATGATTGCATTAGGACCCAAATGTTTAGTTGAGCTCATATACATTCTAATGCAGTTGTGGCCTCCCTTATTCTAGTGAAATCATGGGACAAAAACACCACATTGCTTAGTTTGAGGGATGCAATATGTTTAGCATCGTGTACTTGAAATATATCCAGGAAAATTAATTCTTTAACCAATAAAGGTTGAAGTCAAGTGTCCTTGCTTAAGAATGTAGGTTTTGAGTGAAAAAAAAGTGAGTTACATGTGAAAAAAAAGAGAATTACAAGAAAAGTTGTAAGAGTTTTGGATCAATCAAAGTGAAGATCAAAAGATGAAAATTCCGAAGATTTACAAAGTTGAAGATACCAAAAATTAAAAAAGGTGGTGAATTCTAAGAAATCAAGATCAAATTATCAAAGAAGTGAAGAATTCCAATAGCTCCATAGTGTTATCAAAAAGTTGTAATTTTCTAGATTGTGTATGCTTGGGTTGCTTGACCAAAAATACCTTGAGGTTAAGAAAGTTTTCTGGGGATGGATTCGGAGGGATACATAAAATGAGCATTGTTCAAAAGATGTGCGTGAGTGTTTATGAGGATTGTAAGTATTTAGAATTAAGGGAGGTCCTTAGGAAAAATTTAGACATAAATGCATGCGTTGCGGTTTTGGCATAATGGCTGGGTTCAACTGGGATTGTTTTATATGATACAAAAGTCAAGTGTGGAGTATTTTGATATGTGCATATTTTGCTATATTTTTAGTATAGATTTTTATTATTTATTAGCTAATTATTTCCGAATTATGGACAAAAGGTACTTAATAGTGTTCAATTGTATTTTCAGTCCAAAAGATACGCTCGAAAAAAAGGAAGCAGGAGAGGCGATCGGAAGCTCGGAAACTGAAGAGAGAAGAAAAAGAGCCAAATCCTGAAGCTACTCGGTGACTAGGAACGTCTACTCGACAAGTACCCACGAAGGTTCACGAAGAAATATGTAAAGTCCTTTCCGTACGCAAATTCTATAAAGGGGACTCGGCGAGTCGGTTATCTACTCGAGGAGTAGACCATGTTTTGTGAAAACTCTAAATAGAAGCCACATTCCCGAATTTAGGTTTTCTCTGGAATCCATGTGGAATTACTTTTTGACCAATAAGACATCTGGAGCTTTGGAAATCGTGTGAGAACCCCAATCTTCAATTCTAAGAAGATTTAAGGCAACATAAGCTTACTTTTCTACTTTATCTTTGGATAGAACTATGTTGGGATTGTTAGAATTTGTTTTTAGGTTTTTATCTGCTGTAATTATGAACTGATTCCTTTAGTTTCTGTTTAGGGTAGATAGTTTTGCTCCCATGGATTGATTTATATTTAGATTGATTGTTTATTGGTGAATGTTGTTAAATTAAGCTTGTTAAAGAGCCTTATGCATTAACCATAACTATTTTCTTTTAATTAACAAGTAATTAAGTTGCATGAACATCTCTTAATTGCTTACCTCATATGATTTATGTGAAAACATTGTTATATGCCTAGGAATAGTGAATGTGAAACTAAGGTTAACTAGAGAATGGGTAAATTAATGTGTGAGCTTGTGTGATAAACCATCAACAAGAGGTTAATTGAATTATTAATTTGATTAACTAGTTACAAGTCTTATTTAACCCGAATAAATAAACTAGGGAATTTATTAGTTTAATCACTTGATATATTTTGTAAGGATTGGTAATAGCGAATGTGAATCTAATCACCTTAGTCAGTAACCAATAACAATTAATCCATTGCACTGCCATAAAATCAACCATAGGAGCAAATGAATCGAATTTAAATAGAAACCTTTTTATTACTGAATTTAATTGATTTTTACTTGTTTTTTAGCTGTTAGTTATTTAAACTGCGTGTTAGTTAGTGTGTTAAAGTTTATACTCTTGAAAAACTAGAGAAAACCTTTTACTTTTATTACTTGCTTAGTTAATTCTAGCTATTAGTTTAATTTATGTTCCTTGAGTTCGATACCCCACTTATTCAACTATATCACTAATAGACAGGTTCACTGCCTTTGTGTGTTTAAATTTTGTCTTAAAAGTAGGACTAAAACTCGTGCATTTTTATACACATCAAGCACCCATATATGCTAGGCAGTATGTGATTATGTTTATGCTATGCTGTTATGTGGTAGTAATAGGGGGTGAAATAGTCCTCGGTTACCGGTTGAAAGATACCGAAGGGGAGGCAAGCTCCCAGTTACCGGTTGAAAGATACCAAAAGGGTAGGTCGGGCACACAGATATGTGTGGCATGGGGTAGGTCGGGCACCCCGGTATGCCTGACGGTGTGGTAGGTTGAGCACCCCGGTATGCTCAGTAGGCTAGGTCGGGCACCCAGATATGCCTAGCAATATGTGATTGTATGGTATGTAGTATGATGGGGGAACTCACTAAGCTTTGTGCTTACGGTTTTCAGATACTTTGTTTTCAAAGGAAAGGAGTCAGCTTGATCGTAGCGCATTACACCAGGTTTTCCGCACACAAGATCTTTGGGTTACACTCTGATATGGTTTATGATATTATGTTTTGATTATTGACACTTTGGTTTTGACATGAGATATTATTATGAATGTTTTTATACTGATGGTTTTATGTAATAACTTAATTACAAATGAATTTTTTGGCCTGTATTTTTGGGATGTTACACAAGCCCACCATGCAAGTTTCAGATATTGATACTATAAAAAACACGAAACAATTTTGTTAAATCATGTATATTAGAATTGAGCAGTGAAAACATGCATCTTATGAAAGTACTACATACATTCCTCTAAGACATTTGATCAAACAACTTGTTTGCAAGGCCAACCATCCCAAATCAGATCAAAAGACAAAAAAAACATCACACATATGAGCCTTAAGAACACAAGTTCAAACATCTAATTCATGCTACAGAATAATTTACACAATTAGATATCACACATGGTCAATAAACACATTCCCTTTTTTATAATTTTTTATATATGAACAACAAATAAGTAGCAGCAAACAAGTAGTTGTGGCTTTCGAATGTAGAATAAAAGTAAGAAATCAGACCAACCTCAATTCATAATAACACTAGCATCAAAAGTATAAACTATATATTCCAATCGTCAATGATATAAGAATTCAAAAATAGATCTTTACTTTATGATGAATCGATACCTGAATGAATCATGGTGGAAACATTAGTAAATAGATCGTTGAGAGCTTCAATGTGTTCATCGTGTTCATGTGTTACCATATTCTCAGCCATGGCGACAAAACTTTGCACCTGAAGTGGAACAATCAATTAAATTATTAAACTAATAGATGATGAATCTATCGATAAGAAAAAGTGTAATGATCATTTGGTAATAATCAAAATTTGCAATGTTCCCAACTGATAGAAGAAGTAATCGTTGTATGAGTTTCAATAATCCCTGGTAACCGAATTGAATTATTAAACTTTTGGCAGATTAATCCTCTATTAATAACTCTAAGGGAAACGTAAATATTTACCGGTAGAACAAGACGACGGAGCTGCAGATGATGGTAGAGACACTTGTCGGCGGTGGTAAGAAGACATAGATCCGACTACACAAGAGCGAGGGTCTAGATTAGAAGGCTTTTAGATTTAGAGTAAACAACAATTATAGTCCGTGGATTTATCTTCAACATATAGTTTTTGTCCGTTGGGATTATTGTTTGGCTTATGACGATGGTGGTGATGTTTTTTGGGATGATCGGCGGAATCGATTCTCACCGATGTTATCCTGATCAAATGAATCGTCGTCTCGAAGGCGTAAGGTCATGTGTGTGTGTTTGTGTATGTGAGGGAGAAAGAGAGGGGGAGACGACGAGGAAGGCGATCAATTGATGGGGGTGACAATTAACGGAGGCGGCCATGGATTTCAGACGGTGGTTTCATCCAACAATCAACGGTGAAGTTGGCGTGATGAAGGTGTCGAGAAAGAGAGAGAGAGAGAGGTAGGGTGGAGAGTGAGAGAGAGATAGAGAGAGATCGAGGCAGAGTTGACGTGATTAAAT
The DNA here is from genome assembly GCF_052625555.1 of Lactuca saligna. NCBI lineage: Eukaryota > Viridiplantae > Streptophyta > Magnoliopsida > Asterales > Asteraceae > Lactuca > Lactuca saligna. The sequence goes on from NC_136422.1 coordinate 142,575,080, forward strand.
CTGATAAGGGGGAATAAATTACACTATTCCTAAAATACCCCTGAGTCTTTTCAATTAGATGCCCCTGTCCATGTTTGTTTTCACGTATTTACAAAAATACCACAAAGCATCCTAACCCTCTATTATTTTAATCTAATGACCATTGTTTAGTTATCGAGTTCTCCGGCAACTTTGAGTTCTCAAATGATCCTTACACACACACACACACACACACACTCTCTCTCTCTCTCTCTATATATATATATATATATATATATATATATATATATATATAGCTAGGTTATTTTGTTTCTTACATCCATTGTGTTCCCGTAAGCATAATTCTGGACCAATAGATGAATAAAATCAATGGTCATGATCTGAGGGTCTACGATAATACAATAGGGTAACATATATCATATAATAACTCAAATTTAATTAAAAAAGTATTTTAGACAACTAACTATATTTAAAAAAGGAAATTTTCGAAATTAAAGGGGTGATTCTGATTTTAAAAAATTATTTAATTTCAATTCTAATTTAATTTATAATCATAACCGATTATAACTTATTTTATTCTGTCAGAATGCGATTCTATTATAATGAAATTTTGTTATAATGACACTTTGTTAGAATAACAGTTTATGACATCCTTTAAGAATACATAAATAAGAAGAAAACATGAATAAGTACATTATGAAACAATATACAAAATTGATTCTTGAACTAATAATATGTATAATAATTCATTCTGAAAGAATAATGTTGCTAAGATTCATTTTATACCTTATGGCGGAATACATTCTACTATAAGACACTCTTGTTCTCCGTATTTTCTTTCTTTTCCACATGAATGATAAACTCTTCAAAACCTAAAAAGAAAAAAACCTATTAAAATCTAACAAAAACACTAATCTATTCTAAAATAATATTATTGATAAGATTTGCTTTATAAATTTGGCAGAATACATAAACTACATTCTGCTAGAATACAAACATTCTAAAAGAATGGATTTATAAAAATAAATTCTGACAGAATACATACAATTCCATTCACACCTCATACTCAACTTTCACATCATAATAAACTAATTTTTTCTAAAAACAACACAAATTAGGTTTTTTATACATTGTAAGAGAGAAGAAGTAAAAAACAAACATTAATGGTATCCTATTGAGACTTACAAGTTTAATAATGCATAGATTCTTCAAAATCTTGATATATATTTTGGTAGAATACATAATATTTATGGTAGAATAGATGGGTGTGTTAGCAATATTTTCTTGGAAATTTCATCCTTACCACAGACACAACTGGTCAAATATTTCACAAACATGCTAATTGTAAAAATTACTAGAAACTATGTTTTAAATTTGGAATTAGTCAATTAGTGAGAATTTGGCATGAAACATCTCTTGTGCTTTCTAACTATTGCAATTGAGAGATGATATAATAAACTTTTCTGGTCACCAGTGCCATTGTATGTCTCCATTGCAAAAAAGGACACTTGAGGTTCAATTTCTTGTAACACGGGGAACATGTTATGTGCCCATTCTCACACTACAACTAAAAAAAACATGTTATGATTATTACAAGAGCATAATAGTATTCAAATAATCAAATTCGAAGAGGGAAAGTATTAATTTCCTGGTAGATTAGGATGTACAATCGAGTAATTGCATTAGGGCCACGATAGTACTTTTTCATGATGACTGGCCACTCAACGCAGTCAAACATGAGATCCAAATCCGAGACCTTTTGAGGGTATTTTCGTAATAGTTGCATGATCCCCCAAAGTGTGAAAACATATCTAGATTGAAATGACTCCTGATGTGGTTCAACATAAGCCCTTCCATTTGATATCACTAGACAAAAATTTGTAGTCTTTTTTTTCCCTTTCCAACATATCTTTTGTGATTACAGTCTCTTTTCATGGCCTTAGATCCTCATGAATCCAACAAAAATATTCTAAACACCCTGTTTTCTTGGGAGGTTTTGAAGGAATTACTTGAGTTATGGTAGGTTCAATTTACAATGTTTTGGTAGTTTGGACTGAACTCCCAGAGGGATTTTTAGCTATTAACTGTATCATGGAAGATCAAAACAGAAGAATATTAGATTCAAAGCAACATATCATCAAGATTCTATGTGTTTCAAATTTTCAATCCATTTGACAGTTGATTAGTCGTTTTAATATGGAATTATAATGTGGAAATGTAGCATCTCTATCCCTTATATTAGAAAAATAGTTGCCCGCTATTTTCTCTCAAGATCCAACGCATTATTCAACATTTGATTAGTCATTTTATGCATCATAAATTTGGCGTTTCCAGTACAGATTAAAAAAACAAAAAAAGGAGAAATTCAAAAGCATAAGTCGGTCGGAATCAGAGTCGGACATGGGGACTTACGGAGCCGGTAGCATCTACAAAGCGCGTGGTATAGGAACCATCCTAATAGAGTAGGCTCTGGATGATCAGGATCTGCATGCCTGGGTCTCTTATATCTCACAAAGGTAGGCTCCACCCATCGAATCAACTAAATGATGTCATTGTCCGGTATCCTCCAAGGCTACCTCGCCTCCCTAGTCAAAACCCGCATCTTTCCGAGAGCGGTAGTATTCTGCTCCTGGATAGGTAAAGAAACCATCCTACTAGATTCAACCCCATAGGAGAGGCCCAATGAACCCAACAAATCCTGTTCGAGAATGTGGTACCTAGAGCGATACCAGACAAGTAAAGAGCAAGGGTGAAAGGAAGGTGAAGATGAACCTCTATTTGAGTGAGGCACCACATGTAGTAAAAGTTGCTAGAAGGAATCTTGTTACACTCCTGTCTATGACAATTGGTGGATGCGAACAGTCGGTGAAGCAAACAATAGATAGGAGAGTGGAAGGCGCTCTCCTTGGACACCCGGGGGACATAGGTCCCCTGAGCATGGGCCCAAACCTACATAAAGCTATACTCCTACGGATTAGCAGTGATACAGCTATCCAAAAATGCATAAAAAAGAGACTCATAGTTTCCTTAGCAGTGTAAATCCCTAGATGCCTCCCCAGCTCAATGAGGCTGCTAGAGCAGGATATGCCTCCTAGGAAAAAAGAAAACATTGATCGATCAGCCTAGAGCCTCGACTTTTTGTCAAAGTTGAATGTCGAAAAAAACTCCCAAGAACTCCTAGTAGATCATCTTCCAAATCCCAATAACCACCACCATCTATGGCAAACGAAAATCTCGAGACCGCTATCATCCCGAAGTGATCGGGTGAGGAATGATGGTGGCTAAGCATACATGACAGTGCTATCCACCACACTCCCAGAAAGAGCCCATGGAATGCTAACCTTCTTGGACACAAGGGCAATGAAGTGAGAAATGAAAGTACCCCGATCAGGAAGGTCATCGAGGAACTGTAAGAAAGGAAGCGTTGGCTAGTTAGGAGGTAACTGACCTGCAACCTTTCAACCTCGTCTCGACATATCTATAGCAAAATAAGGCAAGAAAACAGTTAGAATTAGGATAACTTAAAATGAAAATGGGATTAAGATAAGGAAGACGCGCCAGATGCACGTTGCATGCGAGTGCATGCTGCGCAACGCATTTGTGCGACGCTCCCCAAGAACATGAAGAACAGCAGACATGGCAACGTGCTTTATCATCCAATTTTCAACCTAAAAATCAATTAGGGATGTTTGGTTATTCCTCTAGAACACGTATAGGCTTCTCATTTCGTCCGGAACAACACCAAATTCTAATTGTTTAGTTCAAAATATTCAAAATTTAAAACTTTAAAATGAGAATCAATAGATGAATTAAACCCTAAATTGAGTATATATTAAGTAAAATCGGTAGTATAGGATGCTATATTACTCATCATTTTCACAAAATAAAACCGAAATTCGCAAATTGATAAAATCCTCTAAAAACCTTTAAAAATTGGAAATTTAGGCCACAATTTGGGTTAGGGTTTAGCATAGAGATTACATAGTACTAGAGTGATCAAATGAAGTGAAGAAATCGATGAAAAGAAGCAGACGTGCAAATTGTGCGTCATGCGTGTGGACCCCGATAGCGACAAGGAGATAAAGATAGAAGGAATGTTCGAATGAAGCCAAAAATCGACTTGAATACTGATCTGCTATCTATACGTGACACACGGATCATGTGTCTAATGTGCACAAGCAAGATTTGTCCTTTATGACAATTTTGACCCTTTGGATTCCCTAAAATAATAAAAGCATTTATCAGATGGATGTCAAGAATCCTTTCTTGAATGGTGATCTTCATGAGGAATTATACATATTTCCTCCCCCTGGTATTGCTCACCAACCAGTTGAAGTTTGTCGACTTCGGAAGGCTCTATATGGCCTCAAACAAGCCCCTCGTGCATAGTTTGAGAAATTTTCTACGATGATTACTTATCTTGGTTTTCAACCAAGTAACCATGACTCGACTCTTTTTATTCGATGTACGAATGCAGGTCGGATTATTCTTTCCTGATATGTAGATAACATAGTTATTGCTGGTGATCATCATGATGGTATAGAGTCTTTAAATCATGATTTGGCTCACTATTTTGCTATGAAAGACTTGGGATTGCTTCGTTATTTCTTGGGGATTAAAGCTGCTCAATCTCCAAAGGGTTATCTTTTATCTCAAACGAAGTATATTTCAGATTTGTTTGAACGTGCATGACTCATGGATAATCGAACAGTTGACACGCTTATAGAGAGTAATGCAAAGTACTCTCCAACTTATGGTGACCCATTATCAGATCCAAGCCTTTACCGTACCATTGTTGGGAGTTTGGTTTACCTGACTGTTACTAGACCGGATATTGCTCATGCAGCTCATGTGGTTAGCCAGTTTGTCACTGCTCCTACTACTATTCATTGGAGAGCTGTTCTTTGTATTTTGAGATATTTACATGGTACTCAGTTCCACACTCTTATGTTACCATCTTCATCATCTCTTTAGTTGCGTGCCTATAGTGATGCAAATTGGGATAGTGATATTTATGATCGTAAGTCTACTACTCGGTATTGTGTTTTCTTGGAGATTCATTGATATCGTGGAAAAGCAAGAAACAAGATGTTGTTTCTCGATCTTCTACAAAATCTGAGTATCGAGCCATGACTATTGCGCACTTGTGAGATTGTTTGGTTGAGATAGCTTCTTGCAGATATGAGCGTTCACATCTCTTAGCCTACCCCTTTGTATTGTGATAACGAGAGTGCGATAATGATTGCCAAGAATTAGGTGTTTCATGAGCGCACAAAGCACATTGAGATTGACTGTCATTTCACACGTCATCATCTCCAAAAGGGCGTCATCTCCCTTCCTTATATTCCTTCCTCTTTGCAGATTGTTGATATTCTTACGAAGCCGTTGACTGCTCCTCGATTCCATTTTCTTTCTGACAAACTCTCAATGCTTATTGTTGTTGCATTGTGAGTTTGAGAGGGGGATGTTAGCTTAATAAGATTTTGGGCTTTATTTTATATTGGGTTTTATGTTTGGTTCTTTTTGCTAGGAAACTCTAATTAGTTTTTCTATATATTATGTCTTTCCCTTTCATTTTATTTATACTTTTCGTTGATAATAATAAGAAACCCTAACTGTTATATGTTCTTCACTTATTAATCCAAATAGTTAAGTTTGCATGTAGGTTAACTATTTTTATTTTTGACTTGTGTCAAAATGACAATCGTCGGTCTAACTTAATTTGAATTATAATTTATTTTTAACTGATCGTAAATCATCAAAACATATTTACTTATCCAACATCCTAAATCATTTTGTTCAAAAATTAAATTATAACCGCAATGATATAGTTTTTGTAATTATATTTGGAAATCAAATTAAAAAATTAAAAAGAAAAATCCAAAAAAAAAGTTTATGATCAATTGCCCCGGGCCATATCAATATAATTGATTTTGAGGCAAACCACTAAATCGAAAAACAGTCTATTTTTCTGCCTTCAATCTTGAATAGAAAACATCCAATATCAGTCTTTCTAAATTATTTATCAAACTAAACACCGGAGATTCCAAAAGAAAAAAGAGAATTTACAATTGCGTTGAACATGGAGTTACTCAAAAGTTTCAAAAACAAGATTCAGGAACCCAATGTATACGAAATGCAGGCACCATCCAACCAGCTGCTTGTTTTGGTTAACAAACTATGGGGTTTATACTTTATACCTTATACCGCACCCATAGAATCCCACGACACTTTACCCTTTTTAAACACTTACACATGCACTACAAGTTATTTTTTCATAATTAAACCTCACCAACATTTCCAATTTTGTCAAGCTTTTAAGAGCAAAAAATGGACGTGTTTATCCCAGAAGAATACATGGTGAAACGACGAATGGAGAAGAAGGCTGCTGCTTCTGGCAAGGGTGGATCAATGAATGCCAGCAATAACAACAACAATGGCGAAAAGATGACAAGAAAAAGCCACTCCCCATCACATGCGCTTAAGGTTCATCAAAACGAGTATGGATTTGGTGAAAATCCAGTTTTTCATTTTTGTTTTTCGCCTTGATGATCAAATCGAACAAACTTTTTTGTGAGTAGATATTATGGTATATGAGAATGTAGTAACGAGATTTTGTAAGTTTAGTATAGTATATGAGAATGTAGTATCGTGTATCGAAATTATGAAAAAAAAAGTTATATAATCGCTTGTTTTTGTTATAATATAATCGATCATATTAAATCTTCCTGAGTAATTCATTGATTTAGTGTTAGTCTTTTTTTTCTTTTTTTCAAAATTTAAATAAATTATCCGTTCTATAAGCTGGATAAAAATCAGTAATTGTACCATTGTAAATTAATTTATTAAATTTAAAACCATACGCGACATTATATTTGATTTCTCTCTTTGCAAATAAAATCTAATTATAACAAATTAATAATTATTACATCCTTACTATTTTGTATCTATATATGATATATCTATAATATCATTAGTAAAACAATATTACAATGTCATGACTAAGAAAAAAGAAGAAAAGGAAAATAACCCTCTTTCTTTTATAGTATGACATATCGACATTTTTCATTTACAAGAAACCAAAACAAGGGGATGCAACGTATACCACCCATCCATTTACGATATATATATATATATATATATATATATATATATATATATATATATATATATATATATATATATATATATATAGTTATTCACTGATCATATATAAGTATAAACTTACGAGCTTTATCTTAAGTAATTAATTAAGACTTAATTAATCACCTGATCACAAGTCAAACTGAGTCGTCATGCATGATCACCTTCTATTGCTTCTTTTCAAGGTCATGTTCTTCATCCAAATCGACATCATCAGAAGCATTAGGATGAACAAGATCGATAAGAAAATCAAACACATCAGTGGTCATCACCGCAGATACAACATCTTCTTTGTGTAGGGTTCTTCTCTTTCCTTGAATGGTCATATTCCAAGATCTTTTAGTCAATTCTTCGATGAAAAGCTCACAAGCTTTTGAAAACACAAGTGGCGCCTCTCCTGAAATCATCTTCACGTCTACACTTGATTTCTTCATGATCTTCTTGATTCTTGCTAATGGTAACAAATGGGGCCCAGTTCGCCCTGATATCCCTCCTCCTGATAAAATCCCAGAATATGCACCAGCTTGCCTCATCTCAAACAAAATGGCTCAATGGTAAATACGAAATAAGATCTTGTTTAGATGAATCAATAGAGATGTGGAATGATTCTTTGTATAAGGGTTTCTTGCTTTTGTGTCTAAGGTTATGAGTGTCGAGATTAGTTTATGAACAAACCAAACACATATGGTCAAAGTGGAAATTAAAATAATATAATAGAAATTTTGACGAAAGAAAAAGATGATATGATGAAAGATTATATTATGAGATTATACACCAAAGTTTTGTTATTTATACATACAATTAATATATGGAAAAATTATTATTAAAAAGTAGGGTTTGAGAGTTGCCGGCCGGGTTCGCCAACTTGCATGCTTATAGAGTTATAGTCTTGGCCGGCTGTGTCACTAAACCGAATCAATTTAATCACTACACGTTTTTTTCCATATTATTATTATTTTGTGGGAATATTATTTTATTTTTCTTATTTTGTTGAACTCCAATTGTGAGAGATAGAAATATCGAGAAAGAACGTATGTGGATTAATGATTAATTACTTTCGAACATATTCAAATTGAAAAAGGGAAATCTTTTGACGTATTAAACTTTTGGAATAAACCAAAACTAGTTAAAATTAGTTTTTTGTGATAGTTAGAAAGAAAATACCCAAAAGTTACATGGATCTAGCCAATTCTGGACTTTTTGTTTATGTAAATCTAAAATTTAAGCATATCTTTAGAATCATTTAAGTATATTTTTGCCTGATCTTGTCTCATATTTCTTTCCAATTCATATGAAAAAAAAAATGAAATATCTAATAGACAAAACTCTAAAAATAGTCCAAAATTATCATTGTGATCCAATAAGTTTTGAGCCTTGCACCATCGATCTAAAACTTTGATTTGTTGCGAGTTTGATCCAATTTGAATTGATTTTTTAAAATGATGAATTTGCCATTTAATTTTGTTTTTATTACAACAATATTAAAAAATAAAATAAAATGGTATCCCTACCCTACCCCACTCCTCCCCCCCCCCCCTCTCTCTCTCTCTCTCTCTCATTGTCACCACCACCACCACCCTCAATCACCAACACGAACGTCAGTCACTACCGCCACCAATACCACCACCGTTGGTCAGGGACGGACGCAGAAATATATAGTAGTTGTTGCTGGGATGAATAGGTGTTGCCGATACATGAAATATAATTAAAAAAATCGAAAAATCGAAAATTTTAACACTGCGACCAGAAAAGTTAGGGGTTGCCGGTGCAACATCGGAAAACCCTTAAAACCATCCCTGTCGTTGGTCACCAACAACCGTCACCGCCACTGTCAATCACCACCGACACCAACGTAACATAAAATTTCCATATCTTAATAACAAAACACTCATGATTTCATATCTACAGTTCCAAATTGAAACTCAAGAACCACCACTACCACCCTCATCTGATGAATTCAAACATATTTTTTCTAGATCTAGAAAAATAGAATATTAAAATTTCCTTGATCTACAACCTCAAAATCAAGAACAACCATATTTTTAAACCCCTAAGAACAATCAAATTTGTAAAAAGAACAATTAGATAAAGTGTAGAATGGATGAGATAATTACATGTCAAACAAAATCACACTACTAATGAGTTGGTCAAACAAAATCCATGGCGGATACCTCTAGGGTAATGAAACCGCTCTATAATCTTTAAACAAAGCAATTTATCAAGCATACGGTGTGCTCAATGTTGATGATGGAGCTCTTCAATCTCCTTACGAAGCTCTTTCTCAGTCTTCTCAACTTAGATGGTTGCTATCTTTCGATGTCTCATTCTCTCTTTCTCTTTGATCATCTTCCTCACAAAACCTAACATCATCATGTTCGTCACAACAAACCTAGCGTCACCGAGAATCTGCTAAAAACCCTAATCTCTAACGGCTCATCGAATAAGGAAAGTGATAAAGGTGGTGGAGGAAACGTTGAACTGTGGTGGCGAAGTTGGTGATGGTCTCTTTCGAAAATGGTTGTTGTGGAGATGATGAACTAAGAAGCTGACGACGATTTGTTGATATTCCACATCCGACGACGTTATCCCTTGATCACTTTATGACAGTGGTTTTAGATGTTGGCATTGGTTCCTAACGAGAATAGTGGTGATTTTTGTCGGTTCGGTGGTTTTTGGCGGTGTCCGATGAGATAGGAAAGAGAAGTTTTTGTGTTTTAAAGATAAAAGGTTTAGCTCGGGTGGGGTTAGGTGTAGAGAGAGAGAGAGAGAGATGGTGTGGGGTTAGGTGGCTTTTTCTTTAGTTTTTTTATTTATTCAATCAAAAAATTAACAAAATTAATAAAAAAAACTTAAAAAATAAAAATATATAGTCAAAATTGTCATTATAAAATAGTTCAAATCAAATTGGATCAAAATTACAACTAAATAAAAAGTTAACCTCTGTTTTTAGTTCAAAATATTTTAGATAAGGACCACATGAACTATTTTTGTAGTTTTTAGTTCAAAATATTTTAGATAAGGACCATATGAACTATTTTTGTAGTTTTATCTGTCTATCCATTGATAAGTAGCCCAAAAATGGAAAATTTATATTCTTGACCAAAATACACCGTGTATTAAGGTTAAATTAATCCAATGTTGAGATTTGTAGATGAAAAGTATAAATGAAACATTTCTTTTCAACATCAAACCTAATTAGAACACAGAACTATAATTTTTGGCTGTTTGTGATAACGGAAAATTTAGAAAATATTGATAATTACTGATAATATGAAAGCTTGATTAAAATATTAGTTAGAGTCAGAAACTTTCTCTACAATAAGTTTATTAGTCCATGTAAAATCGTTTAATATTCTATCTAGATGAATAAGAAATTGATTGAATTATGTATTTTGTAACATTTTGTATTGAAGTAAATTACAAAAAAATTTATTATTAAATTCGATGATTTATGAACTACATTCAATGGAAATAGCATACCATACCATTATTAAATTCATAAGTGATTCAAACTTCCGTAAAACTTTATATTTCAACAATATGATGTATAAAAAATATACGTTATAACGATATAAAGGAAAAAATATTGTTTATGACGATATAAAAAAAAAAAAAATCTTTCAGACCGAAAATATATCATTTCTAATATATGTTGTAGTGAAATAAAGTTATATCATTGTATAGATGAAATTGAGACGAGATCAATAATATATTTTAATTTATACCGAATATTATGTAATAAAAGTTATAAAGAAAAATCACAATAAGTAACTTCGGATAAATATTAAAAGGATAATAAGATAAATGTTGTTTTATAGTTTTTAGTATTTATAATGTTTACGACATCTTCAATAGTTAACATTTTAAAGATTTATTATTTCGAACATACCAAATTGCTACCAACGTTTATTTATATAAGAAAAGACTATTGTTATAAACCATATGTAACTATTAACATTCTCAAAAGTTTTATCTAGAAATTAACTATCTTTCTCATATATTATATAAATTGTTTTTATATAAAATTTTAGATTTTAAGTATATACCATATTTAAAAAAATATATATTAGTTGATATTAGTCTTTTAATAAATAAAAACAATAAAATAATATGTTACAAAAATATTTTGTAATATTTAGTATTTGTATCATTTTAACAATTAATTATTTATGACATAAGTTTTTATAAAATATAATTAAATCTACTTTTCATATTTAGTTAAATAGATTAAATAATAAAAATAACAAAAAATTATTATCTAAATATATATGAAAAATAAAAAGATTATAAACGTAACGACTAAAATAAACAAAACATGATTAAAAATTCAAAATTTTAGAAATTAATAAGTAGATAGAATTAGAATATCTTAAAACAAAAACTTTTATTGCTCAATTGTATCAGCTATTGTTTTTTTAAATGTCAATGTTTCAAGTCTTGTTTAAAAAATAAATAGATTTAAAAGTAAATTAGATTTCGTTATACAAAATAATAACTTTTTCAAAACCTTTTTAAATAGTTAAAAGAACATTAGAAAAAACAATTTTTTTAGTAGTTGTGTGTAAAGGGTAACTTTTAAAAGAAATTATCTTAAAGAAGTTAACATGTATTCCACAACTAATAGAATTTCATATGACAATTGTAGTTACCAAACATTAGTTTATTTATTTATTTATATGGTATTAAATATAATTTGGTTCTTCAACTTTCAATTTGATACATTTTTAATTTGTTATGCTTAATGATATTTATATGTAGTATCGGTTACTTTTAATAATATTATAATTTAAATTATATTAATATTAATCTATTATATATTAAATTCATTTTTTTGTTTCAAACTAGTACCGAATTAAAATTATTATTTTTATAATAAGTTAAAGCTCAATACATCTAATGAAAATATATAATACTGACAATTTGATAAAAAAAAATATATTATTAACAAGATATGAGTTATTGTAATAAAAATTTATTATGTATATTGGTATAAACCTAATAGATACAAGGGCCATCTTTTAAAAAATATATATGCATAAAGTATTTGTTTATTAAAAGAGAGCAACTATTCATTTTGTTCATGTTGATCTCTTTTATTTTTACGAAATATACCATCATAATTGTTGTTTGTATTTATCATAACCGTTTTGACCGGCTATTACCTGTCATACTCGATCAAAAGGGTTATGATAAATACAGACAACAAGTTTGATAATGTATTGCGTAAAAAAATATCATTAAATTATTTTATATTGTATCTTTTTCTCTACTATTACTGAGTAATGTTTTCAACGTCTTGATGTTCATATATTTTAAAACTTAATTATTTAATAATAGATATAATAATTTAATTGATATTTGAAATTTATCATTTTCCAAACATTGCTTATGCCCAAAGCCAATGACGAAGGAAGATTCTTTCTTGAGATTTAATACAAATAAAATAACAAAAACTATTTTCCAAATAATGCAAAAGTAGTTATTTAATGACCTAATCATATCCATTATTAAACATGTTTATTTTATTGACTTGGATTCGACTCGATGTCTTTGTTGTAGTTACCACAATAAAGAGGTTCATCGTCTCTACATCAGTTGTGAGGTGGCTGGTCAAATTTGGGTTCGTGTTTGTCGATGGTGTTATATCTTATATTTCCGGACTTGACTCCCAAAAAACATGTTTATGTGGGTAGATTCTTGAATCGTGCATACTATAAAAAATCTGGATTTTGATGCAGTTTTCATGGTGACCATTTGGATACTTTGACCTATCGCAATGCTCTGGTTTTCAGGTGCAACAAGTTTCGTAGATATTCTAATTTTGAGAAGATTGTTGCTTTCTTGTTTAAATGGTTTATTCATAAAAATATAAATATTAAAGTCAATTGGGTTTCATGGTAACAAAACTTGATTCAAGCTGTCAAATTATAATTGTTTGTTCACTTGTTTCTTTCAAATGGGTAAGTTGGTGTATCTTCTCCCCTTCGAAAATTAGATCTATTTTTTATTCATTCTCGTCTATCAACACAAGTCCGACTTACAACAATAATATTCAAATATGAAATCATAAAGCATAATCATTGTCTTATCAAAATCATTACAAGCTAACAAAATTTAAATTCTATTTGAAGATAAATATAAATTTAATATAAAAAAAAAAAAGTTAAAGAAGAAAACAAAAGTAAACAAACATCAAAATCATCTCCCACAACCGAAGTCACCTGCCGATTAAACATTGAATTTGACCAACTCTAAATATTAAATTTGATGTTCACTTTTTGGTTTATATATGATAGTTTAATACTATATATTTTGTATTTTAATCGGTAGGCCAATTAGTTTATATAATTTAAAAATATAATGATATTTTTTTATGATATGTTTAAAGTTTGTATTTTTCTATGGGGAGTTTAATTAAATATAATCAACAAAATCTAGTAGTCAAAGTTCTTAATGACAAAATTATAATCTTTTTTGTTAAAAAGTGGAAATATTAAAATGATACAGCGTACCTGGGGGGATATTCCATTTTTGGAAGGCATATCACCGCATATGTCGCATCCACCCCTTCAAAGGGCAATTACATCCCAATTTTAGTATCCACAAAATTAATAAAAGTTTTCATAGTTTATTAAAAAGAAAAATGTCTATGTAGAGTTAGATACTATCTAATTATTTTTAAAAACTTTATTTATATCGGTAAATTAATATAAATGAAAATATGATCCAACTTTGTAAGCATTGTCATTTACGTCAAGTCTAATAAAATAAAATAAAGTTAAAATAGATAAAAATGGCCATTTTCTCTTTTAATTTTAATTTTAGATCTAAAAGACAAAATTTAATCTATGTGGATGTTTGATCATTAAGAGGTTGGAACGACCTTTGTGCAGGTGACTATGCTAGCATTCCATAAGCTCATTTCGGCCTCTAAACGACCTTTGAACAAATGTCGTTTGTTTTTTTGAAATGAAAATGTTTAAAGTTTGCGGATCACCTTTATAACCTTCTCTAGCAGAAGAGATGGACTAAACGGCTGCAACATGTAATAAAAAGTTTTTTTTTTTTTTTTTTTTTTTTTTTTAAACTTCTGCAGAGTACTGCAATAAGTTAAAGTAACGTGTGAAGATGTTTGATTTTGAAGCAGAAGGTCAAGTGCTACGCCACACAGTACACGAGCAACAATTTTAAATCAAAAGTCTTTTGAAAAACAAACAACTGCGAAGAGCCAAGTGTTGCTCGTGTGTTGCGCGGCGCAACACTAAGTGGTTAGAAGAGGGTTTTTTAAAAAATAAACAGAACCTAAGTATTCTAACATTCTCTTAATCATTAAGAGGTTGGAACAATTCATGCAACATTTGGTGCAATTTACTATTTTCTCTTTAAAATTGATTTTAGATCAAGAGGCAAAAAGGTAATGTAAGGGGTTGTTAGGGTCATGATTCTCAATCCCATCTAGGATCTTGGATGTCAAAGATATCTAAGGATCCTTAAACCTATCCAGGATCCCGGATCTTAAAGGAGTCTCAGGATCCCGAACATACATCAGGATCCTGAACATCGCTATTATTATTTTCTAACAAGTTTAACGACTATATTTTTTGTTTATTTCTCACATTTACAAAATTGTTCAATTCTCAGCGAAGAAAGGTTCCAACCAAGCTTAAGAACTGGAAATATCAAGTCAAAGCACGTGTAAATACCAACTCAGCAGGATCCTGAAAATATCAGACTTATAGTTACTTAGCCTAGACTATAAATACACTTGTAAAAGACACACAATGGGCACAATCTTTTGACACCTTACAGACCTAGAGCTAGGCAAACACTTGTAATCGTATTTTTATCATCATCTCTGTAATTTACATTCAAATCAATAAGATCATACAAGGATAATCATTATCATCTCCTAAGGTTTTATGTTGGAGATCTTAGCAAATATCAATGACTTTCCTTGTAAACCACTCGTGTTATTTTTATCTCAATTTAGTACTCGCATTATTCACAACACCACAGCCTCTCATACATCATGGTTGATATCCACTTAGTCGATTTTTCACCAAAAAAATTTGGCGCCCACCGTGGGGCTGTTGTGTTCATAATTCTCAAAAATCATGTCTACATAATCAACTTTGACCTTTTCCTCTACTCCCCCCATTTCCTCAAAGAATCTTCCACCACATCCAAGCAGGCCTCCCTGTTAGAGGAAAACTTCGGATACCTCTAAAAAGAATACATCTCTGATCATTAGCCATGGGAATCCAGGATCCCTGGGATTCCATGATCCTCCTGTTCTGATCTTTAACAACGAACCCTTCTCTATGGTGAAGGTGGTAAGAAAAAAAAAAAGAATCAATAACAGGAGAATAACAGAACATTACTCAAAGAAATGGAAAGAATAAGAACAGAGATCCACAAACCGCATGAAACCAAGACACTAGTAACTTACTAAATAATAATGCATTTAATACTAACTCTAAGGATCTTGATGCATGCATAAGTCCTATCATGTTTAGGGAACTTCAACAACTGAGACAGATGATTTCGAGTGTACCAGGAATATCCCCCCATCCAGCTATACGATGAAACCACAGATCCTAAAGAACATATCACAAAATATATAGAGAGAATGGAGATCATTCCCATTCCACTACACTTAAAAGAAGCCTATTTATGTAAAGGATTCAGATCGACTCTCACAGGACCAACGTTAATATGGCTTTGTAATTTTCCTCCTTATTTCATTACTTATCTTTCTCATTTATTTAATCTTTTTAATAACCAATTTTCTTGTAGCGTGACATTCGAAAGGATCATTAGTGATTTTTATCGATTACTCCAGGATCCTAAGGAATCCCTTAGAGATTCTGTAAACCAGTTTGGCAAGGAAGCGCTAAACATTCCTAATATCGACATGACCACTGTCGTGGAGGCTTTTAAGATCATATAAATCAAAACCATGTTCCAAACCTGATCATCATAGAGTTAATGTCCTGGAAGATGAAGGAGAAGAATATGGATTCCCTAGGATCATTGACTATTGTTTTTCTATGGATGTTTCAGGATTAATCTTTGCTATGTAGGATCTTGGAGAAAAGGCAGGGTATCGAAGTAAATGAGACAAATTGAGTGGCTTGAAATACAATTCTAAATGGTGTACATAACACAATGATTTTGGCCACATCACTAAGGATTGCATAGCCCTCAAAATGAGATTAGCTATATCCTAAGCAAAGGATATCTTAAAGAGATCCTATGAAGACAAAAAGAAAGATCCAAAGAAAAGGAGCCAGATCATGAAAAGATCCTTGAAAAAACAGGACCCCCTCCTTCATACGCCAATATGATTAACGTTATTTATAGGAGTTTTGACAATTATAGAACTTCTTACTCTGCAGCAAAAACAAATGCTAGGCGGAGAAAAAAGAATGACCCCGGAAGAACACAGGAATGAAAGAAATCACCTTCGATGAACAAGATAAAGAAAATATTCAGGATCCTCGTCATGAAGGATTGGTGATAACTCTCTACATCACTTTGTCAAAAGGATCCTGGTGGACGGAGGATCCTCAATGAACATCATAATCTTAGATGCTCTGACCAGGATGAACATTCCAGAATCCGAGATAATCAAAATATCCTCAATACTAATAGGATTTAGTGGTGAAACGAAACTTTCTATTGGAGATATCACTACTAGAAAAACAGTCTTTTAGGACGCGCAATGTGTGTTGTAAAACGCTCAGACAACGCGCAAATGCGTGTCAAGGAAGGCCTTGTTATAACGAGAGAAGACACGCTTTTGTGCGTTGTCTATTTACAACACGCTGTTATGATACACAATGCGTATCAAGGAAGGCTCTGTCATAAAGGAAGATGACACGCATTTGCGTGTCCTAACCTTACAACGCGTGTGTTTATGACACGCAATGCGTATCAAGGAAGCCCCTGTCATAAATGAAGATGACACGCATTTGCGTGTCATAAACTTCAGTAACCATTTTTGATATGCATTTACGACACGTCTTTATGATACTCATTTACGCATAATACAAAAATATGTAAACAAAGATATACCAAAATAATCAATTTCATCCAATAACATCATGTCAAAAAATGTAATACATTGATATTAAAGGGATTTGATTGTACATTGTTATTAAAAGGTTTTCCCTAACTATATAACCTAATACTACATTGCTATAAAGGGGTGCCTTCTTGTTTCAGTAACTCGTCATTAAGTTGTCTGAAGAAGCTCTAAAACCCTTCATGTATCCAACCAATCATCATGTCTCTTAGCTTCAATATCAATCCCAACTCTTGATCAAGAACAACACAGAAATAATCATGTCAATTGTATAATATCAATATCAACTAATTAATAATACATAGTTATAAATATTACCAAAATGTCAATTGTATAATATTAATATCAACTAATTAATAATACACAGTTGTAAATATTACCAAAAGATGAGATCCTCATATACAAGCAACTTATAAAGTTATAATATGCACTGATTAAATAAGAGGAAATTGAAGATTATTTAGTAATGAGCTAATTTCAATTTATCAAAAATAGAAAGTCCTTCAGATGCTTCTTCAACTATAACCTGATTTAGATACAACAAGTGTTGTCAATATGTTGACTTTATGGACATAAAATATTGATTAAAAGTACTTAATGTAACGCCCGCAGATCCGTGCTAGTCAATTTATAGGCAATAGGGGTCGAAAACGACTTTTCTACAAAAAGATTATTTAGAATAAATAATGTTAACCAAGTTGTAGAATATGTCACAAGGTTTCCGTACATATAAAGAACGCCGAAATCCGAGTTATAACGAAGAAGTTATGACCCGTCGAAGTTTCGCGTCGGAACCGGCACGGCGTCGGGAAGCGTAAAATAGTAAATTTATGATAGAGAGAGATTTAGCCTTAGCGCTCTAAACGAAAGTCGTAGAATATGTTAAACTAAGAACATCGATAAAAAGAACGCCCAAATCTGACTTCGTATGAAGAAGTTATGATTTTTTGAAGTTTCGGATTAGCGGTGTACAGCCCGAAATTCGAATTTTAGATCGATTGATTTTTAGCCGACACAACCTAAACAAGAATCGAAGATCTCGTTGTTAGTAGCGTAACGATAAAAAGACAGACGAAAATGGACATCGGATAAAGAAGTTATGAGATTTTAACGGACCAATCCTGTCCCGGCCTGTTAAAAATATAACTTTATAAATAAAGTCAAAATTAGCCGACGGAGTCTAAACGAAAGTTGTAGAGTACGTCTCCACCTACGCGTGGATATAAATAACGTCAAAAACGGAGTTCGTATGAACGAGTTACAAATTATAATAGCATATTTACGTATTAAAATAAAGTATAAATCATGTATACGTACACATATATATACATATGTATATATCATTAGAAAGGTATCGACGATGCGGTCATTATAAGACTAATGTTGAGTTCTTTCGACATTAGTTTAGTACAAATATCATTAAATCCATTTAAAATAGTATTATAGAGGGGTGTTTAGTTGTTTATATAACTAAAAGGTCATTAAGTAATTATGGAGGGTAGTTTTTGAAAATTCAATTAGTATAAATAAGAGCCTTGGGCTCTCATATTTCTTGCACCATTCTCTTGATTCAAGAGTCTTTCTCTCCTTATCCCCCGAGCATTTCGGTCCCTCGTGATTCGACTTCTCTTTCTGTAGTTTTAGTATAGTAAGGTGAGCGCTGAAGCGCTGCACGAATCTTTCTTAGAAAGATTCAGCAACGAAGTTCTGCCCCTGCAGAGCCCAATTCCTAGCTAAAATCCCCTTGAAAGTTTCGTCAAAGGAAATTATTTTAAAGTAAACGAAGCGCTGTCCGAGTACCGAGTCACCACCTTCTCAGGTGAGTGCATAGTCCCTTTCATCTTACACATAGATATGAAGTATTTTATATAAACTACGTGCTATGTGTGCATATTATCTGAATACTTGCTGTCTATGCTGGATGAACGTTTTATACATGTTTTAAAGGATTTAAACTGTATACGTATTTTATATATACGAATATGTTGGGTATGATGATGGGTAGATGAATGATGAGAGATAGAAGATGACGTGAGTATACGTTGGCAGCTATAGACTTAGTGCCTATGGGACAAACACCGGTAGCTATGGACTTAGTACCTGTTAAACGTTGGTAGCTATGGATTTAGTACCTGTTGGGAATTGGTAGCTATGGACTTAGTACCTGTTGAACATTGGTAGCTATGGACTTAGTACCTATTAGATAAAGATTGGTAGCTATGGATTTAGTACCTGATGAATAGACCATAGCAGCTATGGAATTAGTGCTTTATGAACGAACATTGGCAGCTATGGATTTAGTGTCAGTCCTATAACCCTGGAGGTAAGGGACTTCGGAATAAACGAATGTAGGATAGATGACTCTTAGGTTAAATCCTTAAAGAGTAAAGAAGATAATGGGGATGGGTAATTGGGTTGATTGTTTGATTGAACATAGTAATTATATTATTGTGGGTTGAAAACCCTATGTACTCACCAGGTTTCCCAACCTGACCCACTCAGTTTATGTATATCACAGGTGACGAAGTGAAGTGACATTACACTGAGAGATTTAAAAGAGATGTAGATCACTAGTGTAAATCATTGTAAGTTCTGTTTATGCTTATGTGTCGGTATTAACGATGACATCCCAAACATTTTAAAATGAAATAAATACGTTTCTTCGAAAATGTTTTAATAACGTATTTACCATGTTTTTCTGGGAACAAATTCCGCAACCTTTTTATAAAATGAAGTACTCTGATTTTTATAAAGCATAAATAAAAATCGGTCTTTTCTGGCCGTGATTTTGGGGATGTCACAGTTGGTATCAGAGCATTAGTTTAAGCGAACTAGGAATATGGATTTATTTCTAGACTTAAACTTAGAATGCTAAGCGATGATTGTGAGGTGTGAGCACTAGATTATTTTAGGAATTGTGCCTAAAATGCTTTTATGTGCTAAATACTTGTGCCTGATATGCTGTTATTTGTTCGGATCTATGGTCTGTTGCCGACCGGATCTGGAAACCTAAAGTGTGTTTAGGATTCTAAGCGTTTAACTACGATATTAGAACTAGCATATAAACGTTTCGGAGTGATAAGGATGATTTAAACGTCAATCCTAAGTAAAGATCTAGATTCACCATAATCGGTGTAGAGATCAAGATGGCAAGAACCCGTAGCGGAAACGTAAATGCGAATGGGAACCGAAACCAACCCCCAGTGGTTCAGCAAATACATGTTGTTGAAGAAGTTGCGCCTGAGCCAGTCACCATGGCTGGAGTTCAAGCCATGATTCGGGCTATGTTAGCTGAACAAAGGGAAGAAATGAGATAGATGTTGAATAGGGACGAACCTACCGTACATGTTGAACCGACGGAGCCAGTTCCCGAGCAATCTGAGGAAGGGAACTACAGCCGCCAATTGAGTCAAGTAGGGACTCAAGGTGAGCAAAGGGATGGCCCAGAAAGGATAAACAACAAGGATGGGCGGATGTACAAGAATTTCTTGGGTGTGAAACCACCAAGCCTCTCAGGAAGCCCGAAGCCGGTTGAGATTATGGATTGGATCCCTGAGATGGAGATGGTGTTTGAGAGCTGCAGCTGTAACGAGAAACAGAAGACTGTCTTCGCAGTAAGACAGCTGAAAACTGGAGTCTTGAGATGGTGGAAGCTATTGGCAGATACGATGCCACAAGGAGAAGCCTTAAGGATGTCGTGGGAAGAGTTTTTGGAATAGTTGAAAATGCAATACTGCTCGGAGATAGATCTGATAGACTTAAACAACGAGTTTCAGAACCTGAGGAAAGGGAAAATGAGTGTTGATGAGTATGCCACCGCATTCACTGAGAGGATGAAGCTATTTCCCTACTTGGTGCCTACCGAACTCTACAAGATTGATAGGTTTGCTAATGGATTGCCCACTGACTTTGGCCCAATGGTCAAAATGGCAACTACTTTGAAAGCAGTTGTTAGGGCAGCTAAGAACGTAGAGGCCCAGATAAGAGAAAAGGGTCTAGAAAAAGATAAGGTAGGAGAGAAGCGGAAGTTTGAAGGATCTTCGAGGCCGAACAAGGAAAGCAAATTCTCAAAGCTTGGAGGAGCAAATGGAGGTGAAGCAAGATGGTGTGATAGATGCAAGAAGAAGCATGGTGGAAAGTGCAACGAAGAAGTGACTTTTTACAAGTGTGGGAGGACTGGTCACTATTCCAAAGACTGCACGCATAATGACAAAGTATGCTATAGATGTGGAGGCAAGGGGCACATGTCCAGAGACTGCCTAAGGAAAAATAAAGCAGCAAGACCAGAAACGCCACCAAGGCCAAGGGAATTTCACATGATCCTCGACGAAGCAGAGAACCATGCGAGGAATCAAGAATGAGGACTTCTTACCCGAGGATCGGATTATGCAGTAGTCATAGTTTCGTATGATGTAGCCTAGTAGAGGCGTAGTCTAGGGTGAACTTGAACACCTATGTAATCGTTTCAATAAATGATATAAAACCTTCGTTTTGTTATCTGATGTGTTGAATGATTGTATGAATTGCTGCATGGTGACTTGGGAAACTGCGAGACAATACTTGGGACGAGTATGAGTAGGTGTGAATGGTAGTAGAGGCCTATACTACCGGAAGCACAGGACTCACACTTGGATCGGGGAAAGTCACAAGGTTACCAAGAAGCTAGTAATTGATTTCATTTTTTTCAAGTATGTCATTACCATCATTTCGATAATGACTAAAAAGATTGTTGATTTCCGATCCTAGTGGTCATACCAAATTGAGTCCGACTACGATGAGTATGTTGCGTGGTTCAGGGAACCAAGTTCAATGTAGCGTCCGACTTTAACCAAACAATTGAAACCAAAGCGATCAATAGAAGTATCTCGTTCGTTGTTAAAGAAGTTGGTAGCCAGAAACGCTACATGTTAAAGTGTGATTATATCACATTAGAACATGAAGGAAGGCATAGTCTATTTTAGAATTTAACTCTAAGAGACCTAAGTATAAACGTGCGTCACATGATGATAGGTCATAATTTGAAGTCTAGCGTGAGGTAGAGAGCAGGTGCACGATCGAGTACTGCTTACAGTCAATGAGTCTAAGAGATAGACTTGAAGGAATATAGAAGTTATAATTATTACCTAGGATGAAGAGATGGCGTATGGAGTCATTATACGAGCCCTGTTTCGTTGATGATTCCGGGACGTAATCATCCTATGGGGGAGATAATTGTAACGCCCGCAGATCCGTGCTAGTCAATTTAGAGGCAATAGGGGTCGAAAACGACTTTTCTACAAAAAGATTATTTAGAATAAATAATCTTAACCAAGTTGTAGAATATGTCACAAGGTTTCGTCGGAACCGGCACGGCGTCGGGAAGCGTAAAATAGTAAATTTATGATAGAGAGAGATTTAGCCTTAGCGCTCTAAACGAAAGTCGTAGAATATGTTAAACTAAGAACATCGATAAAAAGAACGCCCAAATCTGACTTCGTATGAAGAAGTTATGATTTTTTGAAGTTTCGGATTAGCGGTGTACAGCCCGAAATTCGAATTTTAGATCGATTGATTTTTAGCCGACACAACCTAAACAAGAATCGAAGATCTCGTTGTTAGTAGCGTAACGATAAAAAGACAGACGAAAATGGACATCGGATAAAGAAGTTATGAGATTTTAACGGACCAATCCTGTCCCGGCCTGTTAAAAATATAACTTTATAAATAAAGTCAAAATTAGCCGACGGAGTCTAAACGAAAGTTGTAGAGTACGTCTCCACCTACGCGTGGATATAAATAACGTCAAAAACGGAGTTCGTATGAACGAGTTACAAATTATAATAGCATATTTACGTATTAAAATAAAGTATAAATCATGTATACGTACACATATATATACATATGTATATATCATTAGAAAGGTATCGACGATGCGGTCATTATAAGACTAATGTTGAGTTCTTTCGACATTAGTTTAGTACAAATATCATTAAATCCATTTAAAATAGTATTATAGAGGGGTGTTTAGTTGTTTATATAACTAAAAGGTCATTAAGTAATTATGGAGGGTAGTTTTTGAAAATTCAATTAGTATAAATAAGAGCCTTGGGCTCTCATATTTCTTGCACCATTCTCTTGATTCAAGAGTCTTTCTCTCCTTATCCCCCGAGCATTTCGGTCCCTCGTGATTCGACTTCTCTTTCTGTAGTTTTAGTATAGTAAGGTGAGCGCTGAAGCGCTGCACGAATCTTTCTTAGAAAGATTCAGCAACGAAGTTCTGCCCCTGCAGAGCCCAATTCCTAGCTAAAATCCCCTTGAAAGTTTCGTCAAAGGAAATTATTTTAAAGTAAACGAAGCGCTGTCCGAGTACCGAGTCACCACCTTCTCAGGTGAGTGCATAGTCCCTTTCATCTTACACATAGATATGAAGTATTTTATATAAACTACGTGCTATGTGTGCATATTATCTGAATACTTGCTGTCTATGCTGGATGAACGTTTTATACATGTTTTAAAGGATTTAAACTGTATACGTATTTTATATATACGAATATGTTGGGTATGATGATGGGTAGATGAATGATGAGAGATAGAAGATGACGTGAGTATACGTTGGCAGCTATAGACTTAGTGCCTATGGGACAAACACCGGTAGCTATGGACTTAGTACCTGTTAAACGTTGGTAGCTATGGATTTAGTACCTGTTGGGAATTGGTAGCTATGGACTTAGTACCTGTTGAACATTGGTAGCTATGGACTTAGTACCTATTAGATAAAGACTGGTAGCTATGGATTTAGTACCTGATGAATAGACCATAGCAGCTATGGAATTAGTGCTTTATGAACGAACATTGGCAGCTATGGATTTAGTGTCAGTCCTATAACCCTGGAGGTAAGGGACTTCGGAATAAACGAATGTAGGATAGATGACTCTTAGGTTAAATCCTTAAAGAGTAAAGAAGATAATGGGGATGGGTAATTGGGTTGATTGTTTGATTGAACATAGTAATTATATTATTGTGGGTTGAAAACCCTATGTACTCACCAGGTTTCCCAACCTGACCCACTCAGTTTATGTATATCACAGGTGACGAAGTGAAGTGACATTACACTGAGAGATTTAAAAGAGATGTAGATCACTAGTGTAAATCATTGTAAGTTCTGTTTATGCTTATGTGTCGGTATTAACGATGACATCCCAAACATTTTAAAATGAAATAAATACGTTTCTTCGAAAATGTTTTAATAACGTATTTACCATGTTTTTCTGGGAACAAATTCCGCAACCTTTTTATAAAATGAAGTACTCTGATTTTTATAAAGCATAAATAAAAATCGGTCTTTTCTGGCCGTGATTTTGGGGATGTCACACTTAAAAACTTACCATGGGTAATTTTGAAGGAGAAAAGTTCCCCTTTTTCTACTCCCTCAATAAAAACTTAATTGGTGAATATCAAATGTGACATAAACCCTTAAATCAAAATACATAGCTGAAAAAAATCCACCTGATGGATGAGAAGGTATGAGAGCATATGCAAGATAATGAGAAGTCACTCTAGATTACCACCTGAACTACTCGAAATTATTTGTAATATATTTTAGTTAAAAATCAATAAAGACTACCTAAAACCTACCAAAAATAACTTCTAATCATCATAAAATTTCAAACACCAACATTGTTTATATGTGGAATTAAAGAACATTGGAGCGCACCTCCAAGCTTTTGAGCTTCCTTGATACATTCAAAGCAAGTGTTGTCTTGTTTGATCCCCTAATAATTCTTCCCTGTAATGTACAGTTTGGTTGCTATTATTCTAAGGTTCACTGTTTGGTTGTTATTATTCTAAGGAATCAAATCATAATGAAATGAAATTCAAATATTTAAAATTTTATATCAAAGTATATATTCACTAAAGTATTTTGTTTTTTTATCATATATGATGAAGGGTTGTTTTTCTTTTATTATATAGAAATAAGGGTATTTTGGTCTTTGATAAAAAAAAATGAATGGAATTCAATTCCTTCCACCCTTCACTAGGAATATGGTAAAATCCTTCAAACATCAAATTTGAAGAATTCCATCCATTTAATTAAATTGTTTTTAATTTTCATAATCTATGAGTGTATTATGGTCTTTTAATAATAACAAAGAAAAAATGAATGGAATTGAGTTCCTTCAACTCTTCAAGTGTCAAACGGTTTAAAGCAAGATACATTGCCCTCTTTTCATACTCTTTCATACTTCACAATTTCCAAAAAGAAAAAAGTTAAATCAGAATATTTCACTTCCATCCTTTGAGGTTTAAAAAAGTAGTCAAAACAAAACTCATTAATCATTATTATTACTTGTCTAACCTGTTAACAATCATATCCTCACCAACTCTAGTGGCTAAGCAGAGTGAACCAGCAACTCTATTGGCATTTTGATCAATTATTTTTTATTCATATTTTTGCATCATACTTTATTCATCCATTAAGCAAAATAACAAAATTGCCCTTTGACCAAAAATGTTAAAAGACAAGAAGATTACCTCAGTAATTAACATTGTTGACAGCATAAAGGGTAGCCCCTGCAACCACTAGAACATCGCCCTTGATAGGGCTACTTCCACTTTCTAAAATTATACAAAAATACTAATTAGAAGTAGAGTTAAAACTATACATTGAATTCACATATTATACAAATCAACACAAAACATACGCCCAGACCTGGAAGGTTGCCCTGGCACATAACCACTGGTTGAAAATGAGATAATACATAACATATAAGTTATAACCATAGGAAATAAAGTCAAAAGAATAAAAAAACAAGCATAGGAAATAAAAAAAGTACCTGATCTGTTATATGGCAATTTAAGAATAGGTTCATCATCTCCAATATCCACATCAAACACTGATTTACAAGTTTTTGTGGTATCAGTAGAAAAGAATAATAAAAAAAGAAGCATAGGAAATAAAGTCAAAAGTCAAAAGGCTCACCATAATTATATTGTACCCCATAAAGAACTGGGCGCTTCATGTCATTGCCAACATCAGGCCCATCAGTTACTTCCCCTATCTAAAATAGGCAAAAGAAAATGCTAATTAATGAGAAATCTTATCATCACACCTGATGATTAGAATCAAATCAGTTAGTTCATTAAACATCATTCAGAATAATACCTTATCCTACGTTTGATTCTGCATATTCCATGCATATACAACACCATTATAAACCGTTCTGGTTCCGTATCCTACATTCCAAGAATTTTCAATTCTAGAAAAATAGGGTGGATACCCACTTAGGCTCACCCCTAAGTCCCATCCCATCCAAAGAAAGCCATTTGAAATGGTTTTGGTCCCTAAAGTTAACATCCATTAGTCCAAAAAAGAAATATAATGAATAAACGGTAATGGACTTGTACGGATACACAAGAAATTGACTCACAGTCATGAACATATATCTCTTCTGATGCAAACCAGATACAATGAAAATTATAGAGGAACTTTATATATGTATGTATCGTAATTGTTGAAAAGAGCGGCAGCAAGATATAATCGATCAGAATGACAACATGGAATCTCTCAGTTTATATATTATGTTGCACGTGCAACACTTATGAGATCTGCCATCTCAATCTTCCTCATACATATAGGAACAACCTTAGGATCAACATCCCCAGTAACAGTTAATCTCCCATCTTCTGTATCCACATGGATTGTTTCAATACCCTGAAGTCCAGATAACACTACTAGAAAACAACAAATAGAATACACTAAAATATAATACGGTTGTATAGAAAATCGTATTATATAAACAGTAAATACAACTCATTTACTCATTAAAAGCACTTTATTATCGTTTACTCTATTAATATCACTTTATTATCAGGCATTGTGTATTTGTTTATTGGTTTCGATAGCAATTTTGTTCTTGCTTCAATTAGGCGGGAATGAAGTAATTAACCCGCTATTTTTCATCTTCCCATAT
Source organism: Lactuca saligna (assembly GCF_052625555.1). Classification (NCBI taxonomy): domain Eukaryota; kingdom Viridiplantae; phylum Streptophyta; class Magnoliopsida; order Asterales; family Asteraceae; genus Lactuca; species Lactuca saligna. The sequence continues at coordinate 142,602,239 of NC_136422.1, forward strand.
TCTAGGTCATCCACTGTTATTTCCATATTGTCTTCCCAAAACATTCATGCGAGCAACACACGAAAATCAATTACTCTATCGTTGACACTTCGGTTTCCCAAAGCCATAATTTGCTTAGATCCTAACGACAACACTAACTTCATCCCTTCAAACGACTCGAGTTTCTCTGTTTTATCGCTTCTCTAATTTATTACTACTTTGATGATTTAAAACGTCACAAAAGCCTTTCGTGCTTGAAACGGTAACTTTCACTTGTTCAGCAACACTTTACTTATATTCATAACAGATTTTTATTAGTGTTGGATACAGAGAAATCTTTGAATTTTTTGTAAGATTGAACACATATTGGTTAAAATTGAATATATGCATTTATTAACCTAATGTTTCAACATATGCACAAACTGATTGTAACTGATGATCCTTTATATTCCTTAGTTGGTGGTTGCTACTTAGGGACGATAAATTTCAATCAATAGAGTTCTAGAGAATGAGGACTCTTTTTATCTTCTATGCCGACTGATCTATGGATTTGACACTTCAATATTAAATCCTCACGTCTGTTATTTGAAAGCTTGCTATTTTATGCACATTTCTTGTATGTTTGTGTGCGTATGCGCATCATTAACTTATATTTGTGGTTGTGTTTGCAGATCTGTATCTTCATTGAATTCTTTCATCTTTTGGAAACTAAACATTGCTAGCAGATAGATGAGTATTCCTTTTATGCAAGAGCTTTTTGCTAATCAAGATCCTCTTTCAAGTCGATCTTGATCAGTTAATTATGCATTTGATGTTGCATTAACATCCCTCCTCTTGGTATATTTTGTTTAATGATATTATATGTAGGGTTTACTACATGTAAAGAATGATTTAAATTCTAAGATATGTGGTATAGACCATCATGCTACTTAGAAAATTTGAACTTTCGGAAACTACCATGATAGTATTAGTAATATTTTAAAATGTCCCATGGTCTTAATAGAAATTTTAGACAATGTAAAATAATGATGGAAATTTAACAAGTTTTGTCACTATCTTTCTTAGGATTAACATGTATTATAAATTGATTAATTACTCTAGTTAAATGCTAGTATCATCTAAGAGGCACAATTCAAACTATTGTGATTTCTTCCTTCAAGACTGTTGTTAGATTGACAAAAACAGATCAACAGAGTACATGATGAACTTCATGTGATTGTGGGATAATTTTTTTGTTTATTAAAGAATTGTACTTTCATATCTTATTTTTACAACATTCACTACTAGAAAACAACAAATAATACAAACATAAAAGAAAGATATTTGAAAGTTTTGTTTATGGAAAATGAGATATATAGAAGTAGGATGCTATATTTTGTGTTTTATGATGCAAGTTTGCAGATTTCAGGGTCCTGGTGGAGGTTACTGTTATGGAGGCTTTGCATAAAAGTTTTGTGAATGATTTTTTAAGAAGATACACACATATCCCCCTATATTTCATGTTGTGGTATTTTGAGTTAGTTGTATTTGCTTATATGTTTTCATGGTATTGCTTTTATGTTACGGAGAAGTTTGTACCCTTGCATTGCTATACATGAATGTTTCTTTAAGAATGGTGGTGAATTAAAAATGAGTTCTTGTCATTTCTTGCATGGTGGTAAATTGAAAATGAGTTTTTTTGACTTTTTCTTTTTCACTTGCTTTATTCATATCATTAAATTGTCTTATAATTGGGTTCATATTCATGGAATTTAGATATTATATGTCTCACACAAGCATATCTTTTCTATACTTATGAAGTTGTTAATGGCAGGAAGGTCCTATAATCTGAGTTTTTTCCATATTGTTCCTATTAAAAATGAATCAATGATTCTTAAAGTATTAGGAACTGATTGAGCATAAAGTATAACATTGGGAAGATATGTCTCAGTCTCAGTCACAGTCTTAGGTATGATCTTCAAGAGGCTTATAGTTTGTTATTTATCTTTATGATGTTAACAAGATTTTAATGACTTTCCTAAAAAGTTATTTGGGATTTTTGAGAGTATTAATCCTAAGTTTTCTTGTTTTTGTAGGCATACAATGAATCAACCACAAAAGGAAAAGAAAGATTATGGTTAAAGCCAAAAGAATATTCAACAAATTTAAGAATGTTTAATGTTTAATGTATTGAATGGTTCATTGTAATTTTTTTATGTTTCTAAAGATGAAAACATGATCATAGTTCTTTTATATGTCCCATATTATTTTTCTTATGGTTGGAATTGAATCATATTTATGTGCATATAGTAGGGATGGAATGTAATCATATAAGCTGGAATGGGTGGCTGCTTATTAGGGTTATAACGGGTTAGCTACTGGTTAGGGTGTAATGACTTGGAGGTTGGCTGCTGATTAGGGTTGGAATGGGCTGGAATTGTAATAGGATTTTATATATATATATATATATATATATATATATATATATATATATATATGTATGTGTGTGTGTGCGTGTGTGTGTATAGTACGTTTGTTTTAATGATACAAGTATGGTTATATGCATGTATTGTATTGCTTTATGACTGTACATATAATACGTTTGTATTAGTTACAAGTACGGTTATATGACTGTATTAGATTTCATAGATTGTACTTTTATTGAAATATAATGGGATATAGAATACGGTTAAATAGTCGTACTCTGTATGGTATTTTAATCTAATACTCACCTCTATTAGTACGGTTCATTATATGTATTATATTTGAACTTTTAATAGTATTAGATCATTGTTTTTCTAGTAGTGACGTTAACATAACAGTTTGATCGAGAATTATTTGCAACACCGTTATTAGGAACCTGCTCTCCTCTCGATGGTTGTTTAACTTGGTCACGATGAAATCTAGCAATAAACACAAAGATATGAAAGTTTTCAACCCACAATGAACAGAACCTTTTGCCAATGCACTCTTATTCTCAACCTTCAAAAACCAAACAGCTATAAAATGCTTACCCAAGATGGATTTTTTCCTCGCAAATCACAAAATAAACATCCGATCCTTGCTTGACACATAACATCCAAAAGTGCCCTAGAATCCATATATTTTGGAAAGTTTGTAATATAATATGTAGTAGAATTTTTTTTACAACAATTTACCCTTAGGGTTATTAAGGATGAGCTTTAAAACCAGACTGGAATCAGACTGGTTCAGAATCAGAACCGAATTTGCTATATTTTAATAACCGATATAACCGAATTGCCGGTGCCAGTGCCGGTTCCGGTGAAGTCCTGGGTTTTTTTTTTTTTTTTCATAGTTCCTAGTTTTTTTTTTTTTTTTTTTTTTTGTTATTTTCATACTAGAACTGGTTTTTGTGATTTGCAACAATAAAATCAATAGACTTTCACCTACGTCAAAAGTAATAAATTACAAGTAAATGATACGTCCGCTTTTATACAAACCAATATTCCATTCAACTAAAACATCAATAACAATTTTCATTATTAACATATATATTTCAGTGGCTATAATGTAATAGTAAGTAGAGACTGTAGAGTGTATTTGTTTTGATCCCCACCAAATTTATATATGATTCCTCACTACACCACAACTTTTTAATACAATAATATTAAATAAACCAATTTAAATGGTAGGTTAATCAGTGTACTTGTCATGAAAAAATGAACTTCAAACTAACCAATTTTAACAACTACGAACACAAAGAGTTTCTTTTTTCGATCGTGATTTCTAATTCTACAGCGTTTGATCTCCTTTTTATTGCCTTGAGCAGCCGATTTTCTTTCTTTTTTGTTTAGGGTGGCAGGCTTAAACTAGGAATAGATTAAGATAATGAAAAAATATTTCTAAAAAAGATTTGCATGTATTTTTTACTAAATCCGGTCCGGTCCCAGTTTTTTAACCGGGTTTTGTAGAACCAAACATGTGTTAGAACTGGTACCGAGTTTTCTAAAAATGAAGAATCGGCCACCACCTCCCATATCTTAGATGTTATTTGTTTTTTGGAAAAAATCTTTTCAAACATTTTATTGTTGCGCGGCACAGCACACACGAAACACTTTTCATCTCGCAGTTGTTTGATTTTCAGAAGCTTTCGGATTAAAAAACTTTTGCGTGTGTTCTTTTTGGTGCAGCACTTGTTTGGTCTTTTCCTACTTCTTCTTCTTCTTCTTCTTTTTTTTTTGCTAAAATATTGATTATATATTTATGAAATCTTATTTCATTTTTTTTGTTTGTTCTTGTTAAAAAAAATTCTTTTTTTTTTTTTAATATTGAATAATAATAATTTGTTAATTAATATCATTATTTTATGCTAAAATATCATTATTTTTTTTGTTAAAATATCATTATTTTTGCTGAAATACATAAATTTTTGCCGAAATACATAAATTTTTGCTGAAATTTTATATATTATTAAATTTTCGGTATTAAAAAATTATTTTCGGATTATAAAATCAGTTTATTTTAATTTTTTAATATCTGCAGCAGTATACAGATGTTAAAAAAAACAAACACGTTTCTTATTACAGTCTGCAACCGTTTGACCCATCTTTTCTACTGCAGAGGGTTGCAGAAGTGGTCCGTAAACTTTATGAACTTTTAATTCAAAAAAACAAACAATACCTTCATCTCTTTTTATGTTAATGCCATTCCCAATATCAAAATTCTTCCCATGGAGTCAAGCGCAAAGAAAAAAATTCAGGTGAAAACGTACCCACACCTACACCACAAACCAATGCTGGTGCCGTCAATGGAGTCAACATGTGATGATGTCAGCAAGCGCAAGAGCTATGTTTTTTTCACACACAAACTTTTTAATCAAAATTTTAAATTTTATCCGTTTTAACCGATACATATGAGATTTAAATCTAAACCAATTCATTGTACGAATTATCATTAATGAATTTCAATGATTCAGCCAACACAATGATTTAATAACTGGAGGTCTTTGATATGAGATGTAAATCGCAAACGTCCCTACCAAAGGCACGTTAAGATATTGGAAGGTATATCATGTGGACAGTGGTAAACAGTGAAAGCCACATATATGTTTTGTGAAGACTCATGGAACCCTAAGCCAATGGTCCACACCACCATGTGTCTAATTTGATTCATGGTGCGTGTTGGAGTGCACCACCAGGCTATGGCCCATAGGGAGGAAGTCACCACCATATATAATCAGTTGATGCTGACATCCATTTTTTTTGGTAATTATGTTGGCACATGTTCGATGTAATGAATAGTTTTGGGTTGAAATACATTATAATGAAACATATATTGTTTTCTAAGTTATGTGAATTGTGAAACATAGTGAAACATTTCTATGTGGGTGAAAATAAGTGAAGTTACGTTTCTGAAAAATGATATACTTTACTTTTTCGTATTTTTAGTTTTTTAAACTTATATAAAAAGTATGAAATTCACTAAATAACCTACACCATTTAAATAAGTCGGATTACGTTGTTAATATGTATTTTATGAATTTTTTTCTAATTTATATAACGTGTGAAATCACATTAAATAAAGTATATTATTTAAATACTTAGATTTATTTTTATTTAGATGGTCCAGTTTGTTTGATGAAATTGCAAACTAAAGTATGATATTTTTATAAGCTATCTAAAGTGTGAAATTTCATTTTTTTTAAGCCGGGTTCAATAACATATTGAAATACTGGACCTATAATTTGATTTAAATGACGTAGTATATTAGATGAATTTCATATTGTATTCAACATGAAAAATGTAATTGTTTCTGTAAAAATATGCAAAACAAGAATCAACCAATTTAGTAAGGATTGTGCTATTGTATTTAGAATCCTATTCAAGATTCTAAGGTGCAAGACACAATAATTACAAGGAAAACCCTTGATGGATTTGATGACTTGTAAACCCTTGATGGATTTGATGACTTGGGTAAACAGACAATCATGAACCCTAGAATCTCAAATTTGGAGATCTTGTATTTATACATGAAATTATGATGGATTCAGTGACCTGGATGATTTTTGAAAACAGTAAATCCAATTGGAATGCTCAAACTCATCAATGGTAGAATCATATATAAGCTTGGATTGAGATGGATTTGGGGAAATTTATGGATAACTATGTGATGATTGATATCTAAGAAATAAATGACATTCATGAACATGAATTGACAATCTAGAGATGATAATGGAACATGAAGTTCTAACTCTAGTGATTGTTTTGGCCCAAGGGAGATTTGAGAACATGGAAAATGGAATTGAGGATTTCATAGTTACATTATGTACTTACAATGAGATTGGTTGTGGTTTTATGTACTTAACAACATCCAATGGAGTTTTGAATGAATTTGTAATGAGTCATAAAGGTTGAAATGCATACATGAACAACTTAAGCCCTTAATCCTTCAAATTGTGTAATTTTAAGAATTATGAGCTTATCTTGTAAATGAGGACTTAATGAATTAAGTTAAATGTTTTGACATGATAAAACGTCATCTAGTACTGCTTGGAAACATTTAAAGCTGTTACAGTTAGTTACCTAAAAGACTAAAACCATCCAAGCAAGTGTAAACCTCAAATAGTGAGTTTTTTGGTGTGTTTGGGTTGCCTTAGGACAGGACCCACATGGTCAAGGGCGTTGCTCGGGTTAAGGGGCAGAATGCCAAACTAGACCAAAATCTAAACTTTAGTATTTCTCATAACTTTTGCATATAGACTCGGATTTACACACAATTTTCGTCTATATTCATATTTTCGTATAAGGAATGATTTGAGACAAGAATTTCTAGAAATAGAATTCATGAGGGCATTGTAATGCCTCAAAAATCACAACAATTTTAAACTTTTCAAAATAACCCAATTCATAAAATGTTTACAAAATCATTGTTTCCAAAGTGTTTATCAATATCAGAGTATCCCCAAAATCATAAGACCATAAACCATGATGGTGTATATAGCCACGCCTTCGCCTTCATGAGGTCATCATAAGTACCTGAAACAATAAACGAAATCGTAAGCCAAAGCTTAGCAAGTTCCCCCAAAGTACCACAATATAAACACAACAAACACTAACATGCATAAATGAGCCTTTAGCCTGACCGGACTGCCTCGTAGGGCCTAGAGCCTATCTAGACCGCTCCTGAGCCTTCGGAATGACCGGACTGCCTCTCAGGGCCTACAACCTATTCAGACCGCTCGTCTGGCCTTCGACCTAACTAGACTGACTCTCAGGGCCTACAACATATCCTAACCACCCCAGGTATCTTGGCCTACAACACAAAGTAGGACTGCCTCAACCTAACCAACCATACCATGTCGACATACACATAACAGATAAACATATAATCTGTCAACATACAACAAGAAGATCTACAAATCACTACTGCGTGCTAACATCCTATATACCAGGATAACAATCTAACAGTTCTCTATAGCATAATCGTATACTATTATATAATAGGATATCCAATCCATTGGGTCGACCTTGGTGCCTTCGACCCACAAGTACAACGAGGAAGACTCACCTCACAGTCTGAACAATAGTTGATGAGGTCCCAACTCCGAATCTCAGCTCTAACCATCACCTGTTCATACAAATGGCCAATTCTCAAACACAATCCAAAATAACCATAATACCCTTAACTCCAGCTTAGTCAACATGGGTCAAAGTCAAAGTCAAAGTCAACAATTCAATACAGCTGAGTTGACTCAGGCCTCGTACGCGGTGCGTACTCTGGAGGTACATTAGGAGTACTAGCGTCGAAGGTATTAGGTACATATTTACATACATGTAACGTACCCTGCGGTACGCCCAGTGTATGCAGCTGCCCTCTTCTTAACTCATCCATCCCTTATTACTTCGACTTAATGCTGCCAATTACAGATCCAAGGCTAAATTATCCTCAAGAGTCATAAAGTTTCCAACTTTATGACTTTTCATGTCCATTAAGTGCCCAACACCAAATATCCCAACCTCTTAATCCATTAAGACCATGCATAGGAAGAAACTAGTGTCCAAGATTACATTTTTATGACTCAAGAGGCTCCAAAACCTCTGAAAGGACAACTCAAATTGATTATAGTAACTCCTACTCATAATAACAAGCTTAGGGGACCAAAAGAACATAAAATCAAGCACAAAACAAGATTTAAGTATAACTTCACCAAGTTCAGAACTTTATACCTCCAAGAGATGCCAAATGATGATGTGATTTTGGATCTAAAGTGCTTCACTCCTCCAAGATGGTCTCCACTTTCTTCCTTCTTCTTCAAAGGCACAAAACACAAACTCCAGCTCAAAAATGCTCACAAAGAAGATTAGGGTTTGCAAAAACGTTTTGAGAGGATGGAGGCTGATGAAGGGAACCATGTTTGAGAGTTAATGATGAATAAATACGGTCCAAACCCTAAATATTAGGGTATGGGACTTCACCATGTACGCTCATTGTACACAAATATACGCCCAGCGTACGTGACTTCGCCCCATGATTCTAAAAGTGGCCATAATATCCCCTCCAATCCATAAGTCTTTTAATTTAAGGACCAAAATGCAATAAATCTCAATATAAGGGTAAAAAAAGGAAGAATCTCAAAACAAGATGTTACAATTCTCCTCCACTTAAATCAGACTTCTTCCTCGAAGTCCGCTGCTGCCACTAACCTAGGGTAGTGTTCCTAAATCTCCACCTCGGGCCACTCAAACGGTCTTCCCCGGAACCCAATCCAAACTAAAAGTCAGATCATTCAGGAGATTGCTTTCCCATGCTATCCTTAACCTAATCTTAACGAAACTCACACACCCCAGCTAGTAATGAATCCTTGGCCCACTAACTTTTAGCACTGAAGCAAACCATCGCAATTCTCCTAAAATTTGGAAATCCAATACCTCAACTAACTCTTAAGTTATCTAAACTATCTCAGAACGCAGTTATTTCGAGTTCACTTTACAATCTGAACCAAATGGAACCATTTTGACCTTGGCTTACCTTGTTAATACTGCTGGGAAACATGACTTCTGAGCATTTACTGTTGCTGAACCCTTCATCCGAAAACAAGGCGGCTCCCATTACAAGCCTCAGCTAGATAACCATTATAGACGAATATGAACAACATCAGCTTATTCCACAACTTCCTAGCTATAAGACCTAACTCCTAGCGAGAGCCACAAAGCTGGGGACTCTCAAAACTACAATCACCGAATCAACTTGTAATGCCCCAAAAATCCAAGGTAAAAATTTCATTTTTGAATTCAACCATAAACACCTTTTAACATATCCAAAACATTTAAATAATGTAACAAGGTAAAAACAGTTATCAGAGTAAAATCCCACAATCACAAAGTTGTGAAAACATGGTTGGATGCATTGCGATCAAGTCGGGCCCTTCCCTTTCGAATCGGAAGTACCTGAAACAAAACCAAAAACTATAAGCACAAAGCTTAGTAAGTTCCCCAAAATACCACATACCATACATACAATAGAGAATGCTATGTGCCAACCATAGTCTTGTCATTGTGCCACGAGCCATATCATGGTCTTTCCTTGCCAGCCCGTGGCTAAAACCCTAAGTCTTACAGATAAGTGCCAAGAGCCACCTTCTGGTCTTCCATACAATTATCATTAAAACAACTAGCATACTATCTACATACACAAACACACACACACACACATATATATATATACATATATATATATATATATATATGTATATATATATATATATATATATATACACATACATACATATAACTATCTACTTATCTGCCAGGGTCCGATCCCTGTTCTTGCATATAATTTTCTAGGAGCCACCACTGGGTCTTAAATATAAATTCCAAGGGTCACCCTCTGATGTTCCTTTAACATTAGCCAATGGGTCAGCATTGGTGCCTTCAACCCATAGTATAGTGATGAGACTCACCTCTAGCTATCGAACCACCCAAATGAATATCTGATAGCTGGTCTGGAAATCCCCACACTATCATCAAAATAACATCCAATTATTAATTGGATCTCGACCTATAACCAAGATTCTAAGCTACTTAGCCTGTAACTAGGTTAAAAGACCATTTTGCCCTTTATCTAACTTGGCTCGAGGCCAAGTCCCAACTCATCTACTAACGAGGCCCAAAACCTACTTGGAAAACCAGGGCCCAAATATGGCCTACTCTTCCAAATTGGGCCCAAAACCCATCATGGGCCTAAATCCATAAGAAGCCGAACAAGCTAGACCCAAGTCCAAATCAGAATTTTGATGGCCCAACAAGGTCGAAGCTTACAAACCCAACTATGGCTGACTTCCGAGAACGTACAACCCAAAAGCCCATATGTTGAGTACGCGGGGTGTACTCAGCTCGTACGCTTAGTATATTGTAACGCTCGATATTTTACCAATGTATTATTTATTCTTTTGAGTTAGTTATTTGTATTGATTTGGGCTTGGATCCATTGGATCCTTATTAATTGGACTTAAGGATGCCGTACGTGCGGCGTACCCCACTGTGTATGCATAGCATACTGATATCAGATGGTCGCGCATGCCATGCATGTACGCGCATCATACTAAAGAGTACGCTCAATGTATGCATGCAATCCCCAAAACTCTAAATTTTTGGGTTGAGCCATATATAAAGAACATTATGTCTTAAAGACCAGCCTCCCTCTCACTCTTAAGCAGCTCCCACAAAACCCTAATTCATATATTGTGTGTTCTTGTGTTTGGAAGGCCTCTTGAGAGCATTCTTGGTGTTTTGATTCATTCTCCAAAGAATTTAAGGGTGAAGCAAGGTTGTAGTTCAAGGGAGAAGGTGTAGATCTGGGATTATTGCGTCATTTAAGACCTTTTCAAGGTATAAAGTTTTGAACTTTCCTTATGAATACTTAGATCTCTTGAGTTGAGTTTTGGACCTCTTTGGTCCAAATAATGAAGATTTATGGTTTAAAATCATTTCCTAAGCTTAGGGTTGCCACCCTTGGTGTTATGAGGGTCCCTAAGTCAGAAAGTCTCCATCTTGGAAGTCTTGTAGCATTTATGTATGAGTTTTGTTCATTTTTAAGGGAGTAGGTTGTTATATTTCAAATTTGGGGGCATGCAAGTTGCCAAGTAATCGATTTTATGGGTTAAGACCCTTCAGTGGACTTAGATTTGTGTATTGAGCTTTAGATCTTAAGGGATTTGTAACGACCCAATTTTCACGTCCAAAAAAAATTCATTTTTGATTAAGCGATTTACAAAACATTTGTAACAAAATATCATCCGATCATATCATTTAATAAAAACATGTCTCGTATCTGAAAATCGAATTGTAAAAACATAATAATGTTAGAGTACAAATCCCAGAATATCTCATAATGCAGAAAACAAAGAGTTTGTGTATGATGTGCCGCTACTGTGCCAGCTCCTTCCCCTTTGCTGAAGAGGTACCTGAAACCAAAACTGTAAACTGTAAGCATAAAGCTTAGTGAGTTCCCCCATCGTACCACTTAACATGCAAACACATAGCATACATACTGTCGGGCAATTCTGGGGTGCCCGACCTACCCGGTACGACCATTCTGGGGTGCCGACCTACCCATGCGGCGAATATGGGGTGTCGTACTACCCATGCGGCCATTCTAGGGTGCCGTCCTACCCATGTCAAGCCATTCTGGGGTGCTGAACTACCCGTCGGTCCTAACAACCAACCCTCAGGGACTATTCCACCCCTTATTGCTACTATCACATATATCATAACATAAGCATACTATCAGACATATCTGGGGTGTCTGACCTACCCTTCGGTCCTAACAACCAAACTCTACTACTATCACATATAACATATCATGCCAGAATATAACATATCAGCACATATTATCAGACGTATCTGGGGTGTCTAACCTACCCTTCGGTTCTAACACCCGAACTCTACTACTATCACATATAACATATCATGCAACAATATAACATATCAGGTTGTAGCAAACCTAGATGTTATCACAAAGACAATCATCTAATCATACAACTCCTACTAGTGGGTCGGCATTGTGGCTGTAGACACACCGCTACTTGAAGGTAACTCACCTCGTAGTAGTTGCTGATCTGTGCGAGAATCCTCTGACTGCTGCCACTGCTGCTCCGAAAATCCTCCGACTATAATTCCCACAAAACACTTAGTCATACACTGCTAACTTGTTCTTAGGGTAAAATAACCATTTTACCCCTGACCAAAACAAAGTCAAAGTCAACTTCTAGTGACCTGACTCGCCGAGTTGGCTTGCTAACTCGCCGAGTCCCTATCCTTCCATCTGTCCTTATACTCGGCTCTACTCGTCGAGTTAGGCGATGACCCGACGAGATTTCCTTGTAAATGAACATCAACTGAATCCTCATCCGACTCGCCGAGTTGTATGAACAACTCGTCGAGTTCATCTCAACAGATATACAGGTCCTGTCCTTGACTCGCCGAGTTGTATGAACAATTCGTCGACTTCATCTTCATCCTTAAGATGTTTGCCTTGGACTCGCCGAGTCTGCTCATGCACTCGCCGAGTCCCATGAACTTCCAAAACAATGGCTTAGTCCAAAACGTTGGTTCACTCCTCGGGACCCCCTTAAAACCTTTCCATACTCAACTGGGTCCTTATGACCCTCAACTGATATGGGACAAAACCTTGGACTCGCCGAGTCCAAGAATGGACTCGTCGAGTTGGTCATAACCACTCACTAAATCTTCGATTTCTGATGTACAACCTTTGATCAAAGATAGATCTGTTCTTCTAGAATCAATCTAGCACGTAAAGTTACAACCTTTACGTGCTTTCATGGGACTTTGAGCTCAAAAGGTCCTTAAACAAGCTCTAACAATGCATGGGGCCTTCTTTGAGTGCAAAAGCCACTCCTTTCCACCTTGTAACCTCTCTAAGGACCTAGATCCAAAACACCAACTCCAAACCATGCTTGAAATCATGGTTGGTGACCTAAATGGCTTACAAAAGCTCTAAAACTCCACAAAATGGTATCTAACAAAAGAACAAACAAGGTATAGACTTTATACCTTCTGTAGGCTGCAAATGATGCTCAAACTTGGATCCTTCTAGCCTCCTCTTGATCCTTCAAGCTTCTCCTTCCTTCCTTGGGTCACAAAAGCATCAAAATCACTCCAAATGCCTTAGATTGCTTCAATAATGGCTAGGGTTTGCTTTGGGGATCTTCTGGGAGAAAATGGGACGAAGGAGGCCAAGTTAAGGTGTTTAAATAGGGTGAAAACCCTCGAGTTAGGGTTTTTGTCCAGACAGGGCCTACTCGCCGAGTCTGGGACCTGACTCATCGAGTCCACAGCTTAACCCCTTACCTCATCACGCTTCTACTCGACGAGTTGGTCCTTCAACTCGTCGAGTCCAAGGTCAAAATGCAAAAATATAAATAAGAGAATACGTACCAAGAACCAGGTGCTACAGGATTAAGCTCTTTTTGGGGTTTTGGCCTAACAGGGGAGTACGTTGGGCATACAAGCTCGTACGCACAGCGTACAAGCCATGTAGCCTGTACGCTAAGTGTACAACTGAGTATGCCCCGCATACTTAGTGGATTTGGGTTGTTATCTTTTGGGCCTCGGTTTGGGATATTTTCTTAGAATTGTGTATTAGCCCTCAGTGGGCAATCGAGATTCGACTCTTGGGTTAGGAAAATGCATTTGGACCTTAGGTTACGGGCAAAATGAAGGGATTGGGTCCAATTAGAAAATGGGCCGTATTTTGGGCCTTGTGAGATTAATTATCTCTTTTGGGCCATTGGTTATAATCTAGAGCTTCTTTTTGGGCAAGGGTATATTAGGCGTAAAAGGGTCTTTTACGCCTAAGAGAGAGAGCTTGTGGTTAAGTGATTTAGATCTCGAACTTAATTAGTTTTTATTTGTTAATTAATAGCTTGGGAATCGTAGGACCAGCAGTTGAGGATCATCCGTGTCATTCAACTTGTGAGGTGAGTTTCCTTAACGGGTTTAGTGGGTCAAAGGCACCAAGGTCGGCCCATGTTTACATTATGTTGTTAGTATGCTAGTTGTCTCCGTGTCGCTTGCATGTGTTGTGTTTATATATTTTTCTCGGTCAAGGCCTAATCCTGGGCGGGGCCTAATGGATATCTATATGATATGTATCTTTGTGATTATTTCATGTGTATGTGTTTATTTGATATATATTATTGTATCTTTGGCGGGCCCTGTTTTACCGAGCTCAGCTCGATGCCGAGCGGGGCCTGATGTAAGACGTGAACCGAAGCCGAGCGAGGCCCGATGACGGGTAGGGCCCACTATTTTTTATTAAATGAAGTGTATGTGGTAATTTAGGTGAACTCACTAAGTTTCATGCTTACAGTTTTCAGTTTATGTTTCGGGTACTTCTGGTCCCAGAGGGAAGAGCTCGGGATGACTGCATCGCACGCACCATTAGGATTTTGTTATGATGTTTTACTCTGATTATGACAATTGATAGACTGCTTTATTTCAAATGTTTGGATGATATGGAAAAGTTACAATTTTATCTAATATTAAATCGGAAATTTTTGTGACCATATTTATGGGCATTTCATATACGCCATCTGGGCTAGTACGCACAATGTATCAGCTGGGTACGCCCAGCGTACTCGACAGTTTGCCATCCTACTCCATTAAGCACTTAATCGGTTGAGAACTCAAGCCAAACTCTTAGATTTAGTCCTAAAGAGGAACTTATCACGTAAATTTGGAAACTTTACACTCATGTGTGGCTTAATGGGAATCAAAGCTCAAAAAGAGCTGAATAAAGGTCTTAATACTTGGATGAACCAGGAACATTCATAAAGTTTGCATTTTTGTGAACCTAGGGCCTGAATGGAGCTTAGATCTAGCATCCATTGCTTATAGAATATATCAAAAGCTCATCTTTACTTCAAAGGACTCAAAAATGCCCAAGAAACACCAGAAGGTAGATCTAACATCAATTATCATCAAGGTGTGAGCTTTTACCTCAAAAGATTGCAAATGAGAAGGTGATCATGGATCTACAAGCCCAAGCTACTCCTCCAAGTGTTCCTCCTCTTCTTCTCTTCTTCTCAAGAAACCAAAAAACACACTTTTAGGCTCAAAACACACCAAATGCTATAGGGCTTCGATATAATTTGTTGAGAGGGATGGAGGCTGCAAATGGGGAGGGTTCCAAGAGTTTATGAGGCTTAAATAGGGTCCAAACCCTAAAATTTAAGGTTTACATCAGACTTACATACGCCTAACATACATATGGTATGCTTAGCATACAAGGCTGGTGGTCCACGATCATTTGTGCCTTGTATGCTCAACGTACACCCTGTACACCTAGCGTACTCGGCTTTGCCCCAAATCCTTGATAACTTCGAATGGCCATAACATCTTCGTCCTAAGTCTGATTCTGAAGATACTTATATCCACAGAAGGGTAATGGCGGAAAGGTAATGAGAAGCTCTACACTTCTATTACCTCATCCTTTCCATAAAACTTCCCGAACTAAAATCCAAATTTCATAAAAGGCCTAAACTGTCACTTTACAGATTTACCCTTAGGCTCCAAAGCGTGAACTAAACTTCCAGATCGCCTAATGTATGATACCTATATCCCGAACGGTCTAAATCCCTCTTCCCTGAAGGCCCGAAGCCTTATGATAACTGGTCATTAGGTCATGGCCCCGAATAATGAAACGATTTGAAACCGGGTGTTACAACTCTCCCCCACGTAAATCCGATTTTCTCCTGAAAATCATTCCTTACTATTTCCTCGATACTCCAGACGACTAGAAAACTTCTTCCCAAACCCCTGAAGAATAATCGCTATTATCCTACCCAAAACCCAAAATCTGAGATCCTAAGACCCTGCCTGACTCCCTGGCAGACAGTCCACTTCGAATCACTAATAATACAACTCCATTTCGTAATCCAACTAATCATAACCTTTCCAACTTCTGAATATGTAACATCCCAAAATTCAATACCAAAAATTTCATTTTTAATATAACTAAAACACTATTGCAAATCTGTTTAAACATAGAAAAGCATTTCAAATAAAACATTAATCTGAGTTTATTCCCAGAAATCACACATTGCAGGAAGCTTAGTCCCTAGCTCCTTTACTTGAAAACTTGAGGTACCTAAAACCAAAACTGAAAACTGTAAGCATGAAGCTTAGTAGTTACCCAAATACCACATACCATACATATCAACATACTGCCTAGCATATCTGGGTGTTGGCCTACCCATTCGGTCTCTTTCAACCAAATATTGTCTAGCATAAAAGCACATAAATCAAATAACGTTATACATAACCATGAGCCATACATATATCAAAATCAATAAATGTGCTATGTGTCAATACATAGTCTTGCCATTATGCCACGGGCCGCCACATGGACTTTCTTGCCAAAGTCGGGGGCCACCCCTCGGTCTTACATACAAGTGCCAAGAGTCACCTCCTAGTCTTCCATGAAAGTATCACAAAGACAACTAACATACATACTACTCTACTTAGCTAATTAACATACAGTGTGCCATGAGCCACCTCCTGGTTTTTCGTACATAATGCCTAGGGCTAACCCACGGGTCTTCCTACAATACATAATAGCATACAACATGTCAGGAGCTGTGTGACATCCCCAAAATCACGGCCAGAAAAGACCGATTTTCATTTATGCTTTTTAAAATAATTTCAGAGTAAATCCTTTTGATTTGAAAGAGTTGCGGAATTTGTTCCCAAAAACAAAACATGATAAAACAATGTTTACCAAAGCATTTCATAAAAGAAATGTATTTTCATTATATAATCAAAACTCGGGGTGTCATGTTCCGATACAGACCAATAAGCATAAACAATAACATTACAAGTCATTCAACAAATATATACATATGCAGACTTGTAAACAAAACAACTTGATGGTTCATCCATCTTACGCCCTTGCGCCACTTCCTGTAATACAAATAAAACTGAGTGGGTCAGGCTTGGGAGCCTGGTGAGCATATAGGGTTTTCAACCCACAATAAATAAATTATATTTAATTTCACCAACCAATCACTATCCCGATTACCCATTCCCGTTATCCTCACTTTACGTCCCTAAAACAACATCTATCTCAAGGGACCTTATCTAGGATTTTCATCGGGACGGACATTACTGCTAAGGGGTTTCCTCAACAATAGATATCCTAAAGGCAACCATGAGGGGGATAGAGTACACCGGTGAACACATCGTTTACAACACCTACAGGTTATGAACCTGCTAGCGTTCCACGAGACTGTCTAGAAGGAGTCTATGGTCGTTATCCATACTCCGCTGAATAACTAGGTCAACAACAACAACATCGAGGCCTCTCATCTGTTTATTACACACCAACTATCTACCCATGTTCTACCCAACATATTAGTAGATAAAAATATATATTTATATACATAGTTTAAAACCTGTATAGCATTTTCATCCAATACATACTTCACATAACAGATGAGGCATACCCACATAACACGTATTTCATAGAAAACAAATCAGATCTATGAGATTGAAGAGAGTGAATATACATTCACGCACATAACAACAAAATTATACACATAACACGTATTTCGTATAAAATACTTCATAATTATGCGTTAGAAGAAAGTAACTACACACTCACACATATAAACAACAATATACTTAATACACTCAAATCATACTTGTATTATTATCGTGTTTATGAAAGGTAGTATACACTCACTTGATCAGAAGATGATTGGACAGCACTACGACTTGCAAAAGTAGTAATCCTCAGTAGATCTGGAAGATCTCTACAAAAGTCGAACTTCTCGCGGGCAGAGCTTCGGCTCGGAAACCGCACTTCTCGGGATCTTCGGGATCTTGGGACTTGCTTCGGGACTCGAGGATATTACCGGGGCTTCGGGGTACTTCTGGCACGCAAATCGAGGTAAAATGGGAGAGAGAAGAGAGAAAATAGCAACCCTAAATGGTTGTCCATTCAAATCTATTTATAGGGCAAATTTGGCCCTTGCCACGTCGTGGCAACCTTTTTCTACGTCCTGGGCTTGGTCGTCACTGCATGCGTCATCCCAAGTTGCATCTGGGGGCCTCCCGGAGGTGTCAGGACACTTGCCACGTCGTGGCACTGCTTGCCACGTCGTGGTCTCTGACAGTTTTGGGGTTTCGCACCCTGAACTTCAGAAATTCATAACTTTCGCATACGAACTCCCTTTTCGACGTTCTTTATAGCGCCGAGAATGTGAGATTATGCTCTAGAACTATCGTTTAGACTCCATTGGCAAATTTTGACTTTATTTTTAATATATTATAATTATATTACTTATATATTATTTTTAGTAGGCCGGGACAGGAAAACTTTGTTCGAAATTCATAACTCCTTCATCTGAACTCCGATTCTGTTCGTCTTTCCGTCGTTGCACTACTATCGATGAGATATTCAATTCTCATTTAGATCACTAAGAATCGATATCTATCTACCTTAAGTCCTTAAATTCACTATTTACATCGTGCTGGGTCGTGCCGGTTCTATCGCGAAACTTTGACAGGTCATAACTTCTTCGTTATAACTCGGATTTCGTCATTCTTTATATATTCGGAAACCTCGTTTCAACTACTAAAGCATTATCCATAAATATAGGCTTTGTCTAACATTTCATTTTGACGCTTATTTTTATTCTTAATTAAATTAAGACACACAATTAAGCACATAACACATAATACTCAAATAATACAGTTCTATTATTTCAAAACGGGTTACAAAGGTTAACCTAGACTATTATATCAACATTAATGACAAGCCCAGAAACACAGGTGTTATAATTCTCTCCACCTTAGAATGATTCCGTCCCCAGAATCACACATCAACAAACAAATGCGGATAGCAACTCATCATGTCACTCTCCGTCTCCCAGGTGAGACTCGGCCCATTCGTGTGTTTCCATCGGACAAGCACTAACTCGACCATCTTGCATCGCAACTTCTTAGTCTTTCGGTCAACAATTGCCTGGTTCTTCAATCAATATTTTGTTCTTATCGATTCTCAACTCCGAAAGTGGAATCATGTCGGGAACTTCTCCCGTGAACTTCCTCAAATAACACACATGGAAAGTGTTATGAATTCCATTCAGTTCTTCTGGTAGTTCGAGCTTGTAAGCTTGGTTCCCAATTCTCTGAAGAACTTTAAACGTTCCAATAAACCTTGGACTTAATTTTCCCATTTTTCCAAATCTTATAAGTCCCTTCCACGGCGAGACTTTAAGCAAAACCGAATCTCCAACTTCGAAATTCATCGGTCTTCGCTTGTTGTCAGCATAGCTCTTTTGACGATCCTGAGCTGCTAACATTCTTTCCCTAATTATTTTCAACTTTTCAGCAGTTTGATGAACCATCTCCGGTCCCATAAACTGCTTTTCCCCAGCCTCAAGCCAAAAAGACGGCGTATGACACTTTTGTCCATACAAAGCTTGGTAAGGTGCCATCTTAATGCTCGAGTGAAAACTATTGTTATAGGAAAATTCTACCAATGGTAAATGTTCATCCCAATTACCTAGGAATTCCAAGGTACATGCTCTCATCATATCTTCAAGTGTTTGTATCGTTCTTTCACTCTGACCATCAGTCTGCGGACGGTAAGCTATACTTAAACATAACTTGGTACCCATTTCCTCTTGTAGACTTTTCCAAAACCTTGAGGTGAAACGACTATCACGATCTGACACAATTGTTAGCGGAACACCGTGAAGTCTCACAATTTCCTTCACATAAGAATTCGCAAGCTTTTCCATAGACCATTTCTCCCTGGCTTCTATGAAATGCGCACTCTTAGTGAATCGATCGATGACCACCCAAATCATGTCGTGACCATTCTTTGTTCTGGGCAGTTTAGTGACAAAATCCATAGCAATGTCTTCCCACTTACCCATAGGCACAGGTAAAGGTTCTAAACTCTCATACGGTTTCTGGTGTTGTGTCTTGACTCTGGCACAAGTCACACACTCGGCCACATACTTTGCAACATCAAGCTTCATTGTCGGCCACCAGTAGTACGGTTTCAGGTCCCTATACATTTTAGTGCTACCGGGATGAATCGAGTACATGGTTTTGTGAGCTTCTTCCATAAGAAGATCTCTGACTCCTCCTGTCTTAGGTATCCAAATCCGATCCTGGAACACCTTCAGTCCATGACTGTTTACACTGAACACAAAAGTTTTGCCCAAACGTTCCTCCTTTCGGTCATTCTTCTCAGAAGCTTCACTTTGAGCTTTCTTTATACTTTCCAAAATAGTCGAGACATATTCAATTCTCAACGCTCTTTGCCTTTTTCTCTCAACATTGACTTTCTGACTGAGAGCATCAGCAACAACATTAGCTTTAGCAAGATGGTACAGTATCTCACAATCGTAGTCCTTGAGTAATTCTAGCCAGCGTTGGTGCCTCATATTTAACTCTTTCTGATTGAAGAGATATTGGAGACTCTTATGATCAGTGAAAAGTTTGCACTTCGTGCCATAGAGGTAATGCCTCCATATCTTCAGAGCGAAAACTACCGCTGCCAACTCCAAATCATGAGTCGGGTAGTTCTTTTCATGCTCTTTCAGCTGTTGAGACGCATATGCTATCACCTTTTCTCTTTGGGTCAAAACACAACCCAACCCAACCCCATACGCATCGCTATAAACAACGAAGTCTTCAACTCCATCGGGTAGAGAAAGTATCGGTGCCTCACATAGTTTCTTCTTTAGCTTCTCGAATGCTTCTTTATGCTTATCATTCCAAGCATAAGTAGCTCCTTTGTGGGTCAAAGTTGTCAATGGAGTAGCAATTGAAGAAAAGCTTTGGATAAACCTTCGGTAATATCCGGTTAATCCTAAAAAGCTTCGGATCTCTGTGGGACTTTTCGGTTGTTCCCACTTCATTACAACTTCAATCTTCGCTGGATCAACCATTATCCCTTCTTGGTTGACGACGTGACCCAAGAATTGGACTTCACGAATCCAAAAATCACATTTGGAGAACTTAGCATACAGCGTCTCCTTCTTCAAGACTTCTAACACTTCTCGCAAGTGTCTGCCATGCTCCTCTTGGCTTTTCGAATAAATCAAAATGTCATCTATGAACACTATCATAGATTTATCAAGGAACGGATTACAAACTCTGTTCATTAAATCCATGAATGTTGTTGGAGCATTGGTTAGTCCAAACGACATAACCAAAAACTCGTAGTGTCCATATCGGGTTCTGAATGCAGTCTTCTCTATATCCTGCTCTCTTACTTTCAGCTGATGATATACTGACCTAAGATCGATCTTCAAGAAATAGCTCGAACCTTGCAATTGATCAAATAGATCATCAATCCTCGGCAACGGATATCTATTCTTTATTGTTGCCTTATTCAGCTCTCGGTAATCAATGCACATTCTCATACTTCCATCTTTCTTCTTCACGAATAACACCGGAGCTCCCCAGGGTGATGAACTAGGTCTAATGAAACCTTTGTCTAATAACTCCTGAAGTTGCATCATCAACTCCTTCATCTCCGTCGGTGCTAATCGATAAGGTGCTTTTGCAATTGGCGTTGTTCCTGGTAACAAGTCTATTCTAAACTCTACTTGTCTATCAGGTGGTAATCCAGGAAGATCTTTGGGAAATACTCCCGGATAATCACACACCACAGGAATACTCTGCATCACCTTCTTTTCCTTCTTAGCATCACTCACGAATGCTAAATATGATGTACATCCCTTGGTCAAACACTTTCTGGCTTTCATTAGGGAAATGATTCCAGAATTCACTCGGCGTTTTTCCCCATACACCATAAACGATTCCTTCCCAGTCGGGTTCACTTTAACTATCTTCTTCTTGCACAATATCTCAGCATCATTGGCACTAAGCCAATCCATTCCTAACACGATGTCGAAACCATTAAGTTCGATATGTAATAATTCTTCGTGAAACTTATTCCCATTAAGGTCGATTAAGATGTTTTTCATAAGATGACTAACAGGTACAAACTTGCCACTACCAACTTCGACTAATAAAGCATTATCTAGTCTATCAACAGGCAATGCTAGTTTTCTACCAAATTCATGCGATATAAAGGAGTAGTTGGCTCCAGAATCAAATAAAATTTGGGCAGGCAAATTATTAATGAGAAAGGTACCTGAAGCGACATCAGCTTCATCTTTAGCGGCTTCCAGTGTCATCTGGAATGCTCTCGCCTTTGGCTTTGGCGAATGTTGGGTCTAGCTGCCTCCTTCTTCTTTGGGCAGTCCCTCAACATGTGTCCCTCCTCACCACAACCATAACAAACTTTCTTACTGAGGGTACATTCATTAGCATAGTGACCTGGCTTTCCACACTTGTAGCATGTGGCCACTACCTCACATTTTCCGTGATGCTTCTTCTTACATTTTTCACACCATTTCGCTTCGCCTCCACTTCCCCTCGAACCAGACTTTGAGAACTTGTTTTTCTTATTGGACCCTGAAGTTCCATCGAACTTCCTCTTTTCACCAACTTCTATCCTTTCCAGAACCTTTTCCTTCTGTTGGGCCTCCACATTCTTAGCTGCACGAACATCCGTTTTCAGAGTAGTTTCCATCTTGACTATCGGACCAAAGTTGACAGGCAGTCCATTAGCAAACCTCTCAATCTTGGAGAGTTCCGTTGGCACTAGGTATGGAAATAATTTCATTTTCTCAGTGAATGCCGTAGCATAGTCGTCTACGCTCATCCTCCCCTTCTTCAAGTTTTGGAACTCATTGTTCAGATCAATCAGATCTATCTCTGAACAATATTGCACCCTTAACTGTTCCAAGAACTCCTCCCATGACATTTTCAAAGCTTCTCCTCGTGGCATAGTATCTGCCAACAACTTCCACCAACTTAATACTCCAGTCTTCAGTTGTATGACTGCAAAGACAGTCTTCTGTTTGTTGCTACAGTCGCAACTTTCAAATACCATCTCCATTTCAGAGATCCAATCCATTATTTCAACAGGCTTTGGGCTCACAGAAAGACTTGGCGGTTTGGCGCCCAAGAAATTCTTGTACATTCGCCCATCCTTGTTGTTTCTCCTTTCCGGATTGTTCCTTCATTCTTCTTGAGTCCCAACTTGACTCATAATGCGACTATTGTTCCCTTCCTCCGATTGCTCGGGAATCAATTCAGGTTCCTCAATAGGTATGATAGGTTCATCCCTATTGTTATGCAACATTTGTCGCATCTCCTCCCTTATTTCGGCTAACATAGCCCGAATCATGGCTTGCACTCCAGCCATGGTGATCTGTTCTGGTTCTGCTGCTACGACAGGTGCTTGCTCAATCACTAGTGGTTGATTCCTGTTTTCATCCACGTTTCAAACGCCACTCCTTGTTCTCACCATTTTAGATCTACACACCGAATAAGGTGAAATTTTAGATCTTCGTTCATGATAGATTTCAAATCATCCTTATCACTCTGAAACGATTACATGCTAGTTCTAATATCGTATACATACGCTTAGAATCCTAAACACATAAACCTTCATATCCGGTTGGCAACAAACCATAGATCCGAACAAATAATATCATATATGGCAACATATAACATTTAGCACATAAAGCATTTTAGGCAACTTTCCTAAAATAAACTAGTACTCGTGTCTAAAATGTAACAAACACACATCTAAAAATTTCACTTAGCATTCTAAGTTTAAGTCTAGAAATCCTAAAAATTCCTAGTTCGCTTAAACTAATGCTCTGATACCAACTGTGACATCCCCAAAATCACAGCCAGAAAAGACCGATTTTCATTTATGCTTTTTAAAATAATTTCAGAGTAAATCCTTTTGATTTGAAAGA
The DNA here is from genome assembly GCF_052625555.1 of Lactuca saligna. Lineage (NCBI taxonomy): Eukaryota > Viridiplantae > Streptophyta > Magnoliopsida > Asterales > Asteraceae > Lactuca > Lactuca saligna. The sequence continues at coordinate 142,626,039 of NC_136422.1, forward strand.
GTTGCGGAATTTGTTCCCAAAAACAAAACATGATAAAACAATGTTTACCAAAGCATTTCATAAAAGAAATGTATTTTCATTATATAATCAAAACTAGGGGTGTCATGTTCCGATACAGACCAATAAGCATAAACGATAACATTACATGTATAGCATTTTCATCCAATACATACTTCACATAACAGATGAGGCATACCCACATAACACGTATTTCACAGAAAACAAATCAGATCTATGAGATTGAAGAGAGTGAATATACATTCACGCACATAACAACAAAATTATACACATAACACGTATTTCGTATAAAATACTTCATAATTATGCGTTAGAAGAAAGTAACTACACACTCACACATATAAACAACAATATACTTAATACACTCAAATCATACTTGTATTATTATCGTGTTTATGAAAGGTAGTATACACTCACTTGATCAAAAGATGATCGGACAGCACTACGACTTGCAAAAGTAGTAATCCTCAGCAGATCTGGACGATCTCTACAAAAGTCGAACTTATCGCGGGTAGAGCTTCGGCTCGGAAACTGCACTTCTCGGGATCTTCAGGATCTCGGGACTTGCTTCGGGACTCGAGAATATTACCGAGGCTTCGGGGTACTTATGGCACGCAAATCGAGGTAAAACGGGAGAGAGAAGAGAGAAAATAGCAACCCTAAACGGCTGTCCATTCAAATCTATTTATAGGGCAAATTTGGCCCTTGCCACGTCGTGGCAACCTTTTTCCACGTCGTGTGCTTGGTCGTCACTGCATGCGTCATCCCAAGTTGCATCTGGGGGCCTCCTGGAGGTGTCAGGACACTTGCCACGTCGTGGCACTGCTTGCCACATCGTGGTCTCTGACAGTTTTGGGGTTTCGCGCCCCGAACTTCAGAAATTCATAACTTTCACATACGAACTCCCTTTTCGACGTTCATTATATCGCCGCGAAGGTGAGATTATGCTCTACAACTCTCGTTTAGACTTCATTGGCTAATTTTGACTTTATTTTTAATATATTATAAGTATATTACTTATATATTATTTTTAGTAGGCCGGGACAGGAAAACTTTGCTCGGAATTCATAACTCCTTCATCTGAACTCCGATTCCGTTCGTCTTTCCGTCGTTGCACTACTATCGATGAGATATTAAATTATCATTTAGATCACTAAGAATCGATATCTATCTACCTTAAGTCCTTCAATTCACTATTTACATCGCGCTGGGTCGTGCCGGTTCTATCGCGAAACTTCGACAGGTCATAACTTCTTCGTTACAACTCGGATTTCGGCATTCTTTATATATTCGGAAACCTCGTTTCAACTACTAAAACATTATCCATAAATATAGGCTTTGTCTAACATTTCATTTTGATGCTTATTTTTATTCTTAATTAAATTAAGACACACAATTAAGCACATAACACATAATACTCAAATAATACACTTCTATGATTTCAAAACGGGTTACAAAGGTTAACCTAGACTATTATATCAACATTAATGACAAGCCCAGAAACATAGGCGTTACAAGCTGCCTCCCGGTCTTTCATATATAATGCCTAGGGCTAACCCCTAGGTCTTCCTACCATGCATCAAATAAATGGGCTGACATTGGTGCCTTCGATCCACACAAACAGTGTGGAGACTCACCTCACACTACTGAAGTCCTACGGATAAACATAAGTCCATGCTTTGGGTAAAAGAGTATTTTACCCCCAACTTACCTTGATTCAAGCTTAAGGCCTAATATAAAGTCCCAAAAGTCAAAAAATGAACCAAAGCCCAACATATGACCCAATTTTCCAAATTGGGCCTAGAACTCTACATGCTCTTGCCTTATGGCCCAACCATTTATTCTAGTCCAAACATTTGGCATTTAAATGGTCCAATATCTCATAGTCATCAAGGCCCAGTTATGGCCCATCTATGGCCTAATTTTCCAAATTGGGCCCAAACCCCTCACATGGGCCTTACCCTAAAGCCCATCCAAATATTCTAGTCCACATACTTGATCTTGGATGGCTCACCAATAGCTAAAACACCAAAACCCAATAGAAACGCCCAACTCAAGGCCCAAACAAAATTAGGGTTTTCACTTAAAATGACGATTAGGATTAAGTGTTCCTACTTAACCCATTAAGGACGTAATCCATTAAGTCTATCACCCCACTAAGCCAACCATACAATGTAATCGGGCATAAGTCATAACATTAATCCCATGGTCCAAAGCGCGGGTCCCGACAATCCAAAACTCATATGTCCAAAATTAGGGTTTTCTAAACCCTAATTAGGGTTTCAATCCAATTGCATGCCAATTAAATTATTTGTTAAGTTTTTAGATCAATTAGGGTTTCATTATGTCAATTAGGGTTTTATTAGGTTGAGAACCACCCACTGCCACCTCGGGCGATGGTGGTCGAGGGCGGCTCACGGTGGCAGCCACCACCTCATGGTGGTGGTGGTGGTTATTATTCTAAACCAAAATCTATCCAAGCATCTAAAAGAAACAATTCAATCACACACGAAAGCACACCACCACCCAACATGGTGGCTGGTGGTGGAAGAAGGTGGAAACACGGTGGTGGTGGTGGGTTTTTCGGCCAAAAATCGCAAATAAAAATCACAAATGCTAAAAAAACGCATACACACCCCTTGACACACACACACACATCAAATTACATCATAAAACGCACACACCTAGTTGCGAAACTCAAACACAGTCGTCCTTCCCGATGGCATGCGGCGACGATGGCGTCTGGCAGCAACTCACGGTGAAATAGTCGCATGGCGGCGACAATAACGACGAGACCCAACAACAGAAATTTTGATAGGTATTCCCACAATCACAGCGTTGGTCTCGATGGTCTTTTCCCAGCAACACACGACGTCCGGCGGCAAGATCTGTTGAGGAGGTGCCGACAGCAAGCTAGCAAGTGGAGGAATGGCGGTGAATGTAGCGGGGAACGGAGCTCGCGGCTCCACCAGAAAATGACCACGGTGGTCACAACACTCAGTTCATCCTGCCTTCATGGTGGTTGTAGTTTCATCCTTGACTTCGCCGGCGACAGAAGTTGTAACGACCAAAAATTTCAACAAAATTTAACTTTTCAAAAACAACCCATTTTAATCATGTTATTACAAAAAGGTTTTCAATACATTTATTATCAGAGTATTCCCAGAACCATATCATAAATCACAAACACGAGGGGTGGTACGATCACGCCTTTGTCTTGCCACGGTCTCCTGAAGAACCTGAAAGACATTAAACCACAATTGTAAGCCCGAAAGCTTAGTGAGATACCCCCAAAATACCAACCACATATACCATACACATAACATGCTATATCACAACAAATCGCAGAACAACCATGGATATCGTGTCTACTGTGTGACTGGTCCGCCGTGTCGGCCTTCAGCCCACCTGGTCCACCCTCCGAGTCTAGTCATGTCCCTCGAGTCTGCAGTATGGTTGGTCCGCCTGCACCGGGCCTTCAACCCACTTGGTCCACTCTCTGAGTCTACAGTATGAATGGTCCGCCCGCATCGGGCCTTTAGTCGGCCTGGTCCACTCTTTGAGCCTCGGCATGTCTGGTCCGCCCTCGTGGGGCCTATAGCCTATCCGGACCGCTTGTTGGGCCTTCAGAATAACCGGTCCGCCCTGGGTATGTTGGCCTACAACACAAAGCAGGTCCTGCCTCAACCCAACCCCAGTCAAACAACCATGTACACATAACATACAATCATATAACCATTTACATTCAATCAAACCGATCTAGCAGATGATATAACACAACATACTCTAAGCAGGATACCAACCTAACCGGTCACTAGCATAGCATCACCCTATATACCAGGATACCGACCTTAACCAGGTCTCTAATGAATACCATTCTAACTACCAGGATGCAAACATAGTAAAACAGCAACATAACAACAATACCCGGATTACAATCCGATAAAGGGCCGGCCTTGGTGCCTTAGACCCTGTTGATATAGTGAGGATAACTCACCTCGTAACTGCTGACTGGAAAGATAAGACCGAGATGCTCCGACCACTGACACGATCTCTACCACTATCTAGCACCAACATTGAACTCAAACAAAAGCCAACTATTACCAAAATGCCCTTAGAAGTCAACTGGTCAACTCTTGGTCAAAGTCAAAGTCAAAGTCAACCTTCTGGCTGACTCTACTTGCCGAGTTGGCCACTTAACACGCGACCTGAGTCGCGACCCTACTCGCCGAGTCAACCCATGGACTAGCCGAGTTGCCCTTTAAATTAACACTTTGAACCTCGAACTTTCACTCCTGTACTCGGGATGTTACAGAAGTAATATTGGTGCAAGCAACGACGAGGAAGTGGCGGCCGAGAGGACTCCGGAAAGATGGTGGCGACTGAAAAATGCCGCTAGGGTTAGGGTTACACGATGCTTATATATGAAGGCTACATATGAGGGTGACGGATTTAAGCCCGTCAATTATAAAACCTGACTCATAGTTACACATCATACCCCTCCCTCTCAATTCTTTTCAAATCCACTCTATAAATTATCATTCAGCCCCCAACAATCCAAAACCTTTTTAGTTTAAGTCGAATAGTTACCAAACACCCCTGACTTCTGAAAATCTTTACAAAATAAATCCCAAAATTACACTTTAACCCCCGAAAATCAAAATTATATCATTTGGCTCCCCAAAACCAACACCCTGCTAAATATTATGGATTTTAGGACTACTATTCATATATTAATTTATCCATTTATTTATTTAATAAACGGGATGTGTTAATTCTCCCCCACTTAAATTAGATTTCATCCTCGAAATAATTCCTTACCATTCCAGTCACGCCAAACCACGGAAGTGACTTGGCCACAATCCTGAGCACGCCCTAGCCTTTACAGGGCAACCAAAACCAACCTTCACATGGTTCTAAAACCCAAAGATGAACGGATTCCAGGCATCATGATCGCATTACTCAATCTGAAATCTGAAGTCTCGAGATGGTCTGACTCCATGACAGACCGCCCATACTGAATCATTATTGATGAATCCAGTCCACTTATCTCTCAACTAACTATTCAACTTCTGATAACTGTAGGTTCCCACTAGAAAATAGAATCACATACCTAATTATCCCAGCATATCACTTATACTTGGCGAAGGCTCAGATAATCCTTCGAGTAGAAGATCCATCCCTGCAACGGTAAGACTTGGACAAGAGCTACGCAACAGGTTCAAATCAATTACTATGAGATTATTCAATCCCACTTTGAGTGACTTAGCATTAACCAAGCAATTCAGATACTTCTCATACACACAAAAACCCAAATCGCTAATATTGTTGTAAACAAGGAAACTGTTTGAAACAATATGCTTCCTCTAGGCTGCTCTCTAAAATCCACCAAGGCCTCTCTGGTCTCAATTCGTTTTCCAGTCATCTAAAATACTAAGTTCCTACCTGGCTACTGAGCCAAAGGCTCCCATACAGTCTCCCCTCGCGACTTCTAGATGAAATCCTCATATGTCTATTGTTTCCACTAGTTATCTTGCCACTGTAGCTCTAACGACCTTCTGATCTAATAGATCAAGTCCACACGTCGAGTCCTGATGTCACCAAATCCAATGCTAAAAGTGATTGCTACATGACCAAGGGTATCCTTATACCATAAAAGACCTTAAACGATCCATCGCTTCCTTGATCCCATGACTGCAGTGGTGTTCCTATGGTCTTATCACTAGCTCAAACAGGTCTAATTCATCTGTGGAGAACTGTAAACCAATCTATAGATTTGTCATGCCCTCACTGTTGCACCTAAACTAGTGGGTACTATGGTTTGTTACGCGGTCTAACAACACTCTCATGCTATCTACCAACCTAGTGAACGCTACGGTTACACTCGTGGTCTCACAACACTCTAGCACTATCTACCAACCTTGTGAATGCTACGGCTACACATGCGGACTTACAACACTCTAACACTATCTACCAACCTCATGAATGCTACAGCGACACCCGCAGACTTACAACACTCTAGCACTATCTGCTAATCCCATGAATGCTATGGCTACACCCATAGATTTACAACAATTTAGCACTAGCTACCAACCTCGTGAATGCTACAACTACACTCGCAGACTTACAGCACTCTAGCACTATCTTCCAACTTCGTGAATGCTACGGCTACACCCACAGACTTACAACATGCTAGCACTATCTGCCAACCTCAGTCCTACCAGCAATCCAACTATGCCCATCCTGAATCGAACTTACACTCAACCTAACACTCATCTTAACTTGAGTCCTAATTAGACCTCTAACCTGGTTCCCGAAACCAACTATCTGATGCCAAGGAAAAAGAGTGAACCAAATGTTGGAACGTGTTCTTAACTCCCAACTCACCCAATCCTCAACCTAAACAGCCACTCAGCTGCCTTTCTCCCTAACGGGGATGCGAAACTCATCCTAGTTTCATACTTATTTCTGCTCTTGAATACCTGATCGATTCTCCCCCACTTAGAATCAACTAGGTCTTCACGGCACATGAGAATTGAAGGATTCCAAATCCTTATTGCTTTATAACAATCTATTGTTGACAACATGTGCTTACCAATGTTAGCGATCAATGACCAGTCAAATCCTAAGATCATTCATCATCTGAAATCTTGAAGAGTACTCTTGAAATCGAGTCCAGTACGACACCTCAATCCACCTCTTATGTTGGTGACTAGAGGCCTTAAACTTTACCCTGGCTGACGAGTCCTCATTCCCAATTCCATCCTCGCTGCACCACTGAACTCCAACCGAACACAATCCATGAGAAAATACAATTTTCTTTAACATCCAATAACTAACCACTTGTGCATCTAACACCCGTAACTTTCTACTATTGATGCTCTTCCTAGTAACAGTAGTGCTAGAACTCAGAAGTTCTCCTATAAGACACCATTGATCATACTAGAATAGATAATGAAACTGCTATATCCCATCGATACGGGTGGACTAGATCAATGAAGCTAACCATGAGCATTCCACACAATACCCCTGACCGATCTCTACCACTAATCGAGAGAACACTAAACACCCCGATCCAACAAAAGGGAAATGACCTTTTACTAACTACTTAGTAATTCATGGTATGCGATTGGCATATTACAATATTTGATTACATAACCCAATAGGAGCAAATAAATAAACCAGGGATACAATTAGCCAACCCACTACAATATTCCAAACCAAAGAAAATCTCACACAACAATATGCAGATAAAAAAGAAAGAAGGAAAAGCTACATATCCACAACATCGTATGTTAGAGTCCTGACTTCTCTTGTCTGACATTGCAGGGCCTGAATCCTATCTGTTGGGGCTCCTACCCCGCCCTCTCGACCACTAGATACTTGCGAAATAGCCAGAGCAGACACCTTCACTGCTCCTCCCCTCCTCCTCGGACATTCGGCCTTCTTGTGGCCCACCTGATCGCAGTGAAAACATAGTGAGCTTGCCACTTGAGAAAAATCTCTACTAACATGACCAATCCAACCACACTTGTAGCAGCCTAGACCCCTGGAACAACAAACTCCCTTGTACGCTTTCATGCACGTGCTAAAATGACTCAGACCCTGTTGGCCTTTCACTCGATGATCAAAGGTCTTAGGTCTCTTCCCAGGACCCTCTACTATACGCACCTGGCATGAACCCCTCTTCCTAATGTGCTCCAAATCGATCTCGCATCCCCCGACTCTGGAAGTCATATCCTTTAGGGTCTGACACCCTGTCACACTCACTAGCTTACTTGCCAACGACTGAACTACAACAACTGGAACATCCTCTATCCCAAACCGGGTCATAAACTCCTCCCAAGACATAGTCTCCAATTCAGAAAGCATAATAAATCACACAATCAATTCCCAATAGCTTCTTGCCGACTGATACAGGAGATCCAAGGCGAACTGAACCTAAACTACTATGGGGTAGGGGCTAGTGTGGAAAACACCCTCCATCTCCTCAATCTAATGTGAACTCAAAATATTAGCAGTCCTTCCGTCGACTGGCTCACCACTTGAGCCGAGACCTAATCCTAAACTAGAACTGCCTCCCTGAGTGCTCATCTCCAAACTGAAACTCCATAAAACCACTGGTCAAGCATACTCAAGGATTCTCCTCCCCGAAGTTTCTCATATTCTCCAAGACTCTCGTCGATTTGAGTATGGATCATGTGCTTTCAATAGTACGGGTCCAATACTACCTTCCACACCTATTCATACTTTACTCAGCAATCCTTCTGAATCCTCTAAGTCACTTCTTCAAACCATTATGATAATACTCACTGAACCACACTACTAACCCACTGCAGCATATCCTAGGCTTTCCTCGGTTCCTGAACCCACCCAGTTCTTAGCTGTTGAAGGATTCCCATTAATGGCAACTAGCTACCTTATGAATATAGCCACATGCAACAGAGATCAGATAATCCTTTATGTAAAATACTCATCCCTAGAATGGTTGGACTCATCCAAGAGTTTTGCAATAGGGTCAAATCCATCACTAAGAGATTATCCGGCCTATGCCACACGCGACTTAGCATATTCACATAGTATCTAATTCACATTACTAAGAGTCCCACAAAGCACAAAGCAAGAAACATTTGGACAATGGAAAAACTAACCAACATACCCCAATCAAACCATTCTATCCTCTAATCATGAATCTGTACTAGCATGCAATTCAAAGGCTCATACAATCAAACATAACTTAAACATGCTATCCTACCACTAGCTGATCAGTTCTAGCATGCAAATCTACAAGCTCATATAAGCATACAAACGCATCCCTCCTAGACCCTTAGCTCTAATCTAGCATGCGAATCACATAATAATACCATATCACATAACAAACATGTATTGGTATTTTGGTAACCACTTACTTGAGCTTGGTCGATTGCACGCATCATACCCCTTTATTTTCTTAGAGATTATTTGTATAAAAATGATTTTCTTTTGAAAATTTTCATACCATGTCCTAAGTTTGAGTTCAAACGCACCCGAAAGTATGTATGAATCCCTCAAACCAAGGCTCCGATACCAACTTATAACATCCCAAAATTCAGGACCAAAAAATTCATTTTTAATATAACTAAAACATTATTGTAACTTTGTTCACACATAGAAAAGCATTTCAAATAAAACATTTATCAAAGTTTATTCCCAGAAATCACACATTGCAGAAAAACGCGTGTGTATGTAATGTGATCGTCCCGAGCTCCTTTACCTGAAAATCGGAGGTACCTGAAACAAAAACTGAAAACCGCAAGCACAAAGCTTAATGAGTTCCCCAAATACCACATACCATACATATCAACATACTACCTAGCATATCTGGGTGTTGGCCTACCCCTTCAGTCTCTTTCAAACGAATACCGTCTAGCATATAAGCACATAAATCACATAATGTCATACATAACCATGAGCCATACATATATCACAATCGATAAAGGTGCTATGTGCCAATACATAGTCTTGCCATTATGCCACGGGCCGCCACATGGTCTTTCTTGCCAAGCTCGGGGCCACCCCCTCGGTCTTACAGACAAGTGCAAAGAGCGGCCTCCTGGTATTCCATGCAAGCATCACAAAGACAACTAGCATACATACTACTCTACTTAGCTAATTAACATACAGTGTGCCAGGAGCCACCTCCAGGTTTTTTGTATATAATGCATAGGGATAACCCCCGGGTCTTGTTACAATACATAATAGCATACAATATGTCAGGAGCCACCTCCTAGTCTTTCATACATAATGCCTAGGGCTAACCCCCGGATCTTCCTACCATGCATAAAATAAATGGGCTGACATTGTTGCCTTCGACCCATACAAACAGTGAGGAGACTCACCCCACACTACTGAAGTCTCGTGGATAAAACTCTAGCTGTTGGATGACAGATTCCCGAACTGTAAACATTAAAATAACACCCAATTAATAATTGGGCTCCAACACATAACCATAAGTCCATGGTTGGGGCAAAAGACTACTTTACCCCCAACTTAGCTTGATTCAAGCCCAAGGCCCAATCCAAATGCCCAAAAGTCAAACAATGGATCAAAGCCCAACATATGGCCCAATTTTATGAATTGGGCCCATACCTGTTGGGTCAATATTTTGGTTTATACTTTGCTTTTCTAGGAAATTGTATTTTTATGTAATATCTTATGTGTTTACGGTCAAGTTTTTGGCCAAGGGGGTGTTTACTGTCGTAAACATGTTTACGGCCGTAAACCCCGTTTACGGCCCATGTTTCCCGTGTGTATATATATAGGGGTGAGGGGTGTGAGGAAAAGGAGGATGAACTCCAAGGAGTTTAAGTGTGTGCATTCTAAGGTATGAGAGAAACTTGAGAGAAGAGTGTGTGTGAACTATGTGTATGGAGCTTCAATCATTTCATTGAATACATCATAGTTTCATCTTCTTCTTCTTCTCCTTCTCTTTTATTTGATCTAACATCATATGTTTGATTGGGATTTCGCATCATCAAACGGATCTGATTGATACACAAGCAAATTAGGGACTCACAATTGGTATCAGAGCTCGGATTGTATCAGTCAATTTTGTCAGATTTGGAGCTTATTTGATCTTATTTTTAAAGGATTCTTGCGTTTTTGGATAGATCATGGCAAAATAAGGGGGGTTTGTTCTTTGCGTTTTTGATAAAAACGAGTTTTTGATCGAGTTTTGGAGCAAAAAAGGTGAAAAATCGCGTTTTTCCATCGTAAACAGTAAACCCCGTTTACGACCGTAAACTCCGTTTCCGACCGTAAACCCCGTTTCCGACCGTAAACCCCGTTTCCGACCGTAAACCCCGTTTTCGGCTAAATACCCCGTTTTTAGTTCTAAGACTATATTTTTATTTAAAAAAAATTATTATTATTATTATTATTATTATTATTATTATTATTATTAATTAGCTTTTAATTTTTTTCTTTAAATTTCTAAATTGACTTTGACTTTTCAAGTTTAACCTTTGTCTTTTAACTTTGATTTTAAAATTTTCAAATTTAGGTTTTCAGTTTGATTTTTAAGTTTGACTTTTAAGTTCGATTTTAGTTTTTAGTTGTGTTTTTAATAGTTTTTGAAGTTTACGAGGGAATTAAAGACATGAATGAGAGTTGTGAAGAGATGTTAAGACAAAACTTCAACATGTTCGATTATATCCATGGAGAAATCCTGGAAACTCAGTTGCAGCGATTTACTACACTCACTACTGAGATGAATATAGCTGGGATCTTCTTGTCCAAATCTGAGATAAACAAAAAGCTACTGAATGCTCTTCCGAAATCGTGGGATATGGACGGGGCTGACATCAAGAAGACAAAAGATCGCAATCGTCTTAGTCTGGCTGATGTAATTGAAGAACTTGACACTTTGAATTGTCGAAAAACAATGAGTTCCTCAAACCTCCCGGTCAATGAAGTTTCATGTTCCCAATCATGTGAATTTTCATGTACGCTATCTAGTGAAGATACGATTAAATTTCTTCGGGAACAAATTGATTTATTAAAAATGGAAGTTAAGGACCTGAGATATAAAGGATATCAACTCAGGAAAGGACAGAAACCCCTGAAGGCTGAATTAGAAGCAAAAACCAAGGACTTTAGGAAACTTCAGGAAGAGTATAGCAACAAGTGTGAAAATTATGATTATATTAAGAGACAACTTGCTGCTATAACCGAAGAACTTGACGCCTTAAAAATTAAGTGTGGAAAAACAGATGTCGGTTTCAAAAATTATACTACGTCAAGTCAGACAGTTGAGTCCTTATATGAAACCCAATTAAAATTCAAAGAAAATCAAAACAAGGGTCTAGGGTATGATAGTGTACCTCCTCCTTATAATCATAACTACACATCCATCGCTATGACACGGGACGAAACTGACAGGGAGCCACATCTTTGATATGGCAAACGAGATGGATTTGTGTCATGAGGAGTTATTAATGTTGAAAATACTAATGTTTCTACTTCATGTGCAGGTAAAGTAGCAGAAGGTGAGAATAAGGAGAGCACTACTGAAAAAACCAATGACTCCTTGAACTCTGAATCTGTTGCTTCGAACTCAACTGCTTCTGATCAACCTGCTGTTGAGAAATACACGCCACTAATTCCAACGCAACAGAGTTCTTGTTGCAAGTGTGCATGTGGGAAAAATCAGAGACATGGCAAGGATATGCCACCAGGGGCAGTAAGAAGCAATTTCCCAGTGAAGAAAAAGACTTGTTTTCACTGTGGAACACCTGGTCACATTGCCCGAAATTGTCCAAATCGCGCATACGTTCCTTACTACGCACAAGGCTGGCAGAACGCGCCAAGAGGGAGATACTCCAAAAGATACCCCTCGAGATCACGATCAGACATTGATGACTGGAATGCCAAGAATGCAACTCCCAAGGCTAAGAATCAAACTCCAAAGGACAAGAATCAGAATCCCAAAGGCAAGAAGGGAATGCCGGCCAAGAAGCCAAATCAAAGAGATGCTTCCGTAAAGCCAAAATCAAAGTCATCTCAACGGCAAACATCAAGATCAAAAGCAAGTACTGAGCCACCCATCAGATCAAAAAAGAAATGGGTTAAACCCAACTACAAATGGGTTCCAAAGGCTCACTATCCCAAATCTCCTAATGCTTCTAACGTTTCTACATCTTTTGTTTGTGATAAACAGGATATGTCTTGGGAGAAAGTACCGTGCAAGGATGAAAAAGGTCAACCCAGTTTCAAAATGGATTGGGTTCCAAAGACCAACTGATCCCGCTCTGTGTCGGAGTACCTATGGAGGCATATCATCAGACTTCGGTTTGTTGGTAGTATTTGTTCCAGGCACATGATAGGAGGCATCTCTCAACTGTACAACACTTAGAACATTGTTTGGGAGAATGTGTCCTTTGCGGGAAAGGAAGAAATGAAGAGATCACAAACGGGGTTAGTGCTTAATGACATGAAGAATTTTCGGATCTGTTCTGAGTTTACGCGTGCTGTTCTCAGACCTTCTGGATGCAAATTCAATCAGTGACTTACGGTTTGTGTTTTCTTCTCTATACTCCTGAGTTTTTCTTAAGCTGATTCGCTTTAAAGACTAATTTTTGTTTTAGGATAGTTTAAATTTACGCATTTACTTTCGTTTCTCTCATATGCACAAAATTAGGGGGAGAAATAAAAACAAAACAAAAATTAGAAAATTTTCAAAAATCCAAAAACATTAGAAAATCAGAAAATCAAAAATATGTTGGTTATGAAATGTGCTTGAGGGAGATGTTTTGGGAAGTGATATTATCAAGTGATAACAGGCAACCTGAGTTTGCGTAACGTACCCAAAGTTGAAGGGTCTATGCTCTGGTTTGATGCATCGGTAGGCACGAAAGATTCTAAATGGACTTGACTAGGCAGAGTTGAACTTAGGAAATTTATTGACCTGACAAATCTTGACCTAGTTAGATACGTTCAGCCTGACAATACGACGCTCGGATAGGTTGAGCAGGGAGATATATATATGGGAATCCACTCTTCACATTAAATGAACCCATACTTGGAACCGTGGTTTAACTTTTCCTCGATGTGCGGATTCTATCCTTAATTCCAGTTGGATGAGGCGACTGCTAAATTCCGATAAATTAGGTCTGTAGAAAATCGTTTTCTTTCTTTCTGTCTGTTAGTCATATGTTGTCTCCTTTGCGTGACTTCCAATCCGACCTGGTACACAACATATGCAACTCTATTTCTCTGCATGTTATATATATATATATATATATATATATATATATATATATATATATATATATATATATATATATATGAAATTCCTCTTATCTGTTAGCCATATGTTGTCTCCTTTGCGTGACTTCTAATCCGACCTGGTACACAACATATGCAACCTTCTACTTCTCAACCCCTCTGAAGTAATAAGTAATAAGTAATAGAATTCTGAATCTTTTTTCTCTCTTAATGATTGTCTGCTCACCCGGTGTAAGGAGTACTCTGGAAGTTCTTGATGGCTGGGGTATATCAGGAAGAGGGAAACACATTCTAGTACACTTAAAATTAAACTCTCAAGGATTGTCTATAGATCTCGCTGCTCAATTTTGGTGGACAACAATATCCCTGGTCGTCGTCAGTTGAATGGTCCTTAAGATATAGTATCTAAGAACATAGGATCATATATAATATCTAGGAACTTAGGATCACTTTGTCTTACAATTATTAGTATGTCCTAAAATTGTCACAATTTTTCGTGTTTAAGTGGATAACAATACCGACGATCGACCAGACAAAGACGTGAAGATAGAAGGTACCAACAAGTGGATTAAGGCTGTTTAAAAACTTTGATCCCAAATCATTCTTAAAGTTAGATATCATTTTATTTTTGTTAAATTTGTTCATAGTTTCTTTTAATTTAAATATTAGGGGAGAATTAAAAATTCAAAAATCAAAGAAAAATCAGAAAAATTAAAAATCCAAAAATAGTGTTATTTCTGTTTTATTTCTTATTCAGAAAAATCAAAAATCCAAAAATATTTTTGCTTCTATTTTAATTTGTGCGCTAAGTTTTCTTTTCGTTTTGTTTTGTCTTGAAAAGTGATTTAAGGTATAGATAAGACTCATGGAGTTTGTGTTGAAGATTTCTTATCCAAAGCCTCGTCCGTGAGCATCGAAGAATTCACATTCGAAGGATCAAGAAATGAAGATTATTCTTTCAACATTCAATCCTTCAATCCCAGAAGCAAGGTGAAGCTGCAATTGAAGATTATGCGACGGATTGCATTGAAGCCCCCTCAATCAGTCTGTTGCTATCATTGTACCTGCTAAAGTGATCTAGAAGTTCAGTTCTCCCTGATGTTCTCTCTGAAGATTCTCAAGCTGAAAGTGCATCTTTCAAGAATCAGTACGTAAAACCTCCTCACCCAACGTGCGTTCAATGCCAAATTCTGAAGAAAAGCCCAACCGCTCAAGATGAAGTCATTCATTGAAGATTCATCAAGTTCATCTTGAAGTCATGAAGAATTTGAAGATTAATGTTGAAGCCAAGTTCCCAATTAAGATTATCAAGAAACCCAACTACTTTTTAGGGGGATCTTGTTGGGTCATTTAAGAAAAGAAAAGAAAGCTATAAACCAAGGGGGAGGTTGTTGGGTCAATATTTTGGTTTATACTTTGCTTTTCTAGGAAATTGTATTTTTATGTAATATCTTATGTGTTTACGGTCAAGTTTTTGGCCAAGGGGGTGTTTACGGCTGTAAACCCTGTTTACGGCCCATGTTTCCCGTGTGTATATATATAGGGGTGAGGGGTGTGAGGAAAAAGAGGATGAAAACCAAGGAGCTTAAGTGTGTGCATTCTAAGGTGTGAGAGAAACTTGATAGAAGAGTGTGTGTGACCTATGTATGGAGCTTCAATCATTTCATTGAATACATCATAGTTTCATCTTCTTCTTCTTCTCATTCTCTTTTATTTGATCTGACATCATCCATTTGATTGGGATTCCACATCATCAAACGGACCTGATTGATACATAGGCAAATTAGGGACTCACAATACCTCTACATGGTCTTACCATAAGGCCCAACCATTTATTCTAGTCCAAAAATTTGGCATTCCGATGGTCCAATATCTCATAGTCATCAAAGCCCAGTTATGGCCTAATTTTCCAAATTGGGACCAAACCCCTCACATGGGCCTTACCCTAAAGCCCATCTAAATATTGTAGTTTATATACTTGTTCTTGGATGACCCATCAATAGCCCAAACACCAAATCCCAATAGAAAGGACCAACTTAAGGCCTAAACAAAATTAGGGTTTTCACATAAAATGATGATTAGGGTTAAGTGTTCTTACTTAACCCATCAAGGACTTAATCCATTAAGTCCATCACCCCACTAGGCCATACATACAATGTAATCAGGCATAAGTCATAACATCAATATCATGGTCCGAAACGCGAGTCCCAACAATCCAAAACCCATATGTCCAAAATTAGGGTTTTCTAAACCCTAATTAAGGTTTACAATCCAATCGCATGCCAATTAATCAATTGGTTATGTTTTTAGATCAACTAGGGTTTCATTATGTTAATTAGGGTTTCATTAGGCCGGGCGGCAGCCACCACCTCATGGTGGTGGTGGTTCTGATTCTAAACAAAAACCTATCCAAGCATCTAAAAGAAACAACTCAATCACACACAAAAGTACACCACCACCCTACATGATAGCTGGTGGTTGCAGAAGGCGACAACGTGGTGGCAGCCACCACCTCACGGTGGTGGTGGTGGTGGTGGATTTTCCAACCAAAAATCGCAAATAAAACATCACAAATGCTAAAAACAATGAATACACGCCCCTTAACAAACTCACACATCGTATTATAGCAGAAAACACACACACACCCGGTTGCAAAACTCGAACACAATCGTTCTTCCCGGTGGCATGCGGCAACGATGGCATCTGGCAGCAACTCACGGTGAAACAGCCGCCTGGCGGCGACAGCAACGACGTGATCCAACAACAACAATTTTGACTGGTATTCCCACGGTCACAACATCGGTCTTGGTGGTCTATTCCTGGCTACACATGACGTCCGACGGCATATGTTGTTGAGGAGGTGCTGACAGTAAGCTAGCTGGTGGAGGAATGGCGGTGAATGCAGCGGGGAATGGAGGTCACGCCTCCACTAGAAAACAACCACAATGGTCACAACACCCAGTTCATCCGGACTTCATGGTGGTTGTAGTTTCATCCTTGACTTCACCAACGATAAAAATGATGGTGGTGCAAGCAATGGCCAGGAGGTGGCGGATGACAGGACTTTCGAAAGATGGTGGCGGTTGAAGAATGCCGCTAGGGTTAGGGTTACATGATACTTATATATGAACACTACATATGAGGGTGACGGGTTTAAGCCCGTCAATTATAAAACTTGACTCATAGTTACACACCCTACCCCTCCCTCTCAATTCTTTTCAAATCCACTCCATAAATTACCACTTAGCTCCCTACAATCCAAAACCTTTCAATTTAAGTCCAATAGTTACTAAACACCCCCAAACTTCTGAAAATCTTTACAAAATAAATCTCAAGATTACACTTTAACCCCCAAAAATCAAAATTATATCATTTGGCTCCCAAAAACCAACATGCTGCTAAATATTATGGATTTTAGGACTATTATTCATTTATTAATTTATCTATTTGTTTATTTAATGTTATACAATCTCTTGTTGTTTCCACTGGAACAGAGTCACTTACCATTCCTTGCTGCCGGAAACTTTTCACTTGATAGAAGGCTTAGATAATCCTTAGAGTAAAAGACTCATCCCTACAACGGTTAGACTCAAACGAGAGTTGTGCGGTAAGGTCAAGTTAATTACTCTGGTATTATTTAAGCCATGCAACAAGCGACATAACCTATTCACTGAATAACAAGTGACTCTAGATAAGATTCCCTATCACTAGCACCACCTTAGGCTCATTTTTTTGCCCCATAGTTACATTCCAGATTCCTAACTGGTTGTTGAGACTAATAACCTCACACAATCGCACCACGCGACCTCCGAACGAGGGTCTTATCAGGCATGAGATGTCCTAACTAGCATGCCATAATGGCTCTAGAAAACCTCTTGATCCAACTGAACATAACCAACCGTTAAACCTGTTGCAACCAAATCCACTTTTCTATAGGTGAATGCTACATGCCTAGTTGTAGTCTCATATCATAACTGGCCTCAAACGGCCCAAAACCCTCCTTACTTCCATGAATGCTAGGACCTTCCCACGGTCTTATGACCTAGCCTGCAATGGTCTAATCCCACCTAGAGGAACTACATGCCAAACATAGATTTACCAGGCTCACACAGTTGCTAAAGAATCGGGTGAATGCTATGGGCCAACCCGTAATCTTACAACACTACCATACTACCTATAATCCTAGTGAATACTACGTCCACCCCGCAGTCTTACAACACTCCTATACCATCTACCAATCTAGTGAATGATACGACCATCCTACAGTCTTATAACACTCCCTTGCTTCTATAGTCACCGCCCATGATCTTACCGCTCATCTGCCGTTCCAACCATAATCATCCTGAGTTGAACCCGCATCTGACTATAACCCAACCATCCACATACTTACCATGTACCACTACTGAATGTGTGAAGAGACCTGAATATCCATTCCTGTATAAACCCATAGACCAAATGATACTCCCCCACTTGGATCCGATTGTTCTTTTCTATTCCTTAAGGTCTGTTGGATTTCCAACCCATCTTACAATCACTACAGTTCAAATTGTCGACAACCTGAGCTTACAAGAACTAGAATTCCATTACTAGCCAAACTTAGAGATCATACACATTCCAAAACTAGATGAATACTTCCCGAAATCTCAACGAGCTCAAAAGTCCAAAGCACTTTCCACTGATTCCACTACAGGTCCTAGACAACTTATTGAATGACAAAGAAAAACTTCACAAATGTCGAAGCGGGTACCCAACTGATTCCACGACCTACTTGCACTCAGAGAAATTCCCATGTGAACCCGACATGCCCAACTTGCGAAATCCTTGCTAAAACTACTAATGATTGAGTCGACTACTGATCTACTCTCACTTGACCCAACGATGCCCAATGTCTCCCACATCGCAATCCAAATCTGTCTCACCTAACATCCCCTAAACACAGCTCTCGGCATGCAAAAATGGATTATGAAGATCCTCAAGATAAAATGTATAGACTTTCATGAAGAAAACTATAATCCTAGGCGAAGACTTACATACACCCCACATAGCATCTCATACATAAACATACAATCATGAATATAATCAATAAGAACATGAAGGAAGAGAATGTAATACATACCTGCGACATCGACAGATGGAACTCGAATCCCCTCAATTTGTGACTACAATGCTTGGTTACTTACCACAAGAACCTCCACCACGCCCTCATATCCATCAGTAATCCTCAGAGTGGCTGGTGCAAGTGCCCTCACCCTCCTCTCATCAACCCCGGATAGTCGACCTTCTTGTGGCCCACTTAGTTGTAGTGAAAACATAAAGGGCATGTCCACTGGGAACAATCTCTGCTGACATGACCAACCCTGCCATACTTGTAGAAACCCATAGCCCTCGATGGAAAAAAACTCGTCGTGCTGCTTTCCGCATGGGATACACTGAATCCGGACTTGCTGTCCCCTAAACCACTAGTCTGAAGGCCCTGGCCACTACGCAAGACCCTCAACTGCCTGCACATGATCTGGCTTCCTCTTCCCCAAGTGCTCCAAATCAATCTCCCACCCCCGGGCTCTCACGTTCATATCATTCAGGGTCTTGCACCCCAACATACTTACAAACTCTCTGACGTCATCCCTCAACATATCATGATACCTCACCTTCTTCATCTCTTTGTCCGATGCATACTCCGGAACCAACAAAACCCTCTCCTAAAACTTAGCAATGATATATGCCATAGTCTCAATAGTCTGGCGAGGTCCTTAAACTTCCTTGCCAGCTGTTGTACCTCAATGGCTGGTGCAAAATCGACACTAAACTGGGTCACAAACTCATCCCAAGTCATCGTCTCCAAGGCTTTGCCTCCCAAAGCAAAGTCTACCTCCTCCCACCAATCTCGGGCTCTGTCTTTTAGAAGATAGGAGGCAAATTTGACCTTCGACCCCTCATGACAGAAACTCATATAGAATGCATTAGCCATATCCTCTAACCATCTCCTACTGGAAATGGTTCCTTCTCCCCAATGAACTTGGGAGCTCCACAAGCACGTAACTCACAGAAGGAAAGAGTGCGAGCACCAACAATAGCCAGAATCTCAGTACATAATGCGCCCAAACGCTCATAAAAAATCTCCATAATCCCCTCCTTGATCGTACCGAAAATCATTGGAGTCTACTCCAAAATACCACAGCTAATCTCCAACGAGATGAACTCTCGCATCTGCTCATCGATCAACTCAGTACTTGCACCTGCGCTGGAACCAGAACCTAAACCTCCTTCCTGATTTCTCATCACCATTCTAAAAAACGAACATGCAAATGATTAGAACATTCCCAAGAATCCTTATCTCACAGACTTCCTAGATTCTCCAATTCTCTCCCCGATTCGAGTATGGATCCTGTGCTTTCAGTAGTACGGGCCCAATACTACCTTCCACACTTATCCATACTTTCCTCAAGAATCATCCTGAATCCTCTAAGTCACCTTCTTAAATTGATACTCTAAGTACTCGCTAAGCAATGCAACTAAACGTACTTAATCTGAAACACTCAAAAATTTTAAGCCAAATTTAAACTTCCAAAACACGTCGAATTCATCAAAACATTACAACTTTGTTTTCAAAATACATTTATATTAGAGTTTTCCCAGAAACATAACATAATAGGAGGAGCT
This sequence comes from Lactuca saligna, assembly GCF_052625555.1. NCBI lineage: Eukaryota > Viridiplantae > Streptophyta > Magnoliopsida > Asterales > Asteraceae > Lactuca > Lactuca saligna. The sequence goes on from NC_136422.1 coordinate 142,646,481, forward strand.
GTACGATCATGCCTTCGCCTTGCCGCGATCCCCTGAGGTACCTGAAACAATAAACTGAAACTGTAGGCCCGAGAGCTTAGTGAGTTACCCCGAAAATACCGATATGCATACAGTCCACATAACCCTGTCACACCATAACATATCATAACAAACTGAGTAGAACAGCACATAGCAGGTCCACAGCTTTACAAACTGGAATACCACTGGGCCCACAGTGTGAGTCTGGAATGCCTACCGAGCCCTCAGCTCACATCTGGATTGCCACCGAGCCCTCAGTACGAGTCTGGAATGCCTACCGGGCCCTCAGCTCGCATCTAGAATGCCCCCAAGTCCTCAGTATGAGTCTGGAATGCCTACCGGACCCTCAGCTCATATCTGGAATACTCTAGGGTTTGTTGGCTACCGCACGGAGCAGTACAACCTCAACCCATCCCACGTAACATATCACATGTAACAGATAATGCACATACAGGAAATCAATCAGTATCATAGGTAGTCCTACAAACCTATCCTCAAGCGTATCAAAATAGCATGCATAACTAACTCCTACTCAACATAATACAACTACTAGGATATCATATCCAATGGGCCGACCTTGGTGCCTTAGACCCCTTAGTATAGTGAGGATAACTCACCTCGCAACTGTCGTCGGAAATAAGAAAGCTCAACTCCCGGGTCCAACACGAACTCCACTACCTACATGTACCACACAACCTTTTTCATAAATCTCCCAATCCCAGAAACCAACAGAATTCAACTGGTCAACCCTTGGTCCAAGTCAAAGTCCATAGTCAGAGTCAACATTCTATGTTGACTCGACTCACCGAGTGCAGGTCACCGACTCGCCGAGTTCTTCCTGAATTCGAGAAGTCGTGAAATCCTTGATTGGCTCGTCGAGGTCCCCTTTTAACTCGTCGAGTTCATATGCATCCAAGATTGGAAGAAGCCCTAGCCAACTCGCCGAGTTCAAGGCAATCTTCAACGAACTCGCCGAGTTGTTCATCCAACTCACCGAGTTCATGGCCATCTTCAACGGACTCGCCGAGTTCCTCATTCAACTCGCCGAGTCCATGCAGTTCTTAATCCATGCAGATGCTTTTTAAGCCATGGCAAGGCCCCATATTACAGATCCAAGATCACGTAGAGTTGCAATCTTTACGTACATGCAAAGCTCTAAAGGCCCTAAATGATCAATCTAAGCTCTTTAATGGAGTTTTGCACCTTGGGAGAGTCTCATCCTTGTACAAGCAGGGAACTTTATGGACCTAGAGGTCAAGGGAAGTCCAAATCTGAAGTTACAACTTCAGATCTCAGCTTAAACATGGAGAGCCCTTCATAACACCCATCCAAGGGAGGTTCAAAGTGAAAAGAGCTTAAGGAACAGCCTAATACCTTCCAGAGAGTGATGACTGATGAAATCCCTTAGCTTCCCACGAGTTCCTGGCCTTGCTTTTCCTTGCTTCTTCAAGTGCTTCCTTCTCCAAGGTTACTCCTTCAAGCTTTGACACACCAAAGAACACACACACACACGTTTTAGGGTTTGAGAGGGACAAGAAGTCGTAACGGGAGGCTGGTGGAGGCCAATGATCCTTGAAATAGGGTGTAAAACCCCCAGAATTTAGGGTTTCATCTGCTAGCTCCTACTCGTCGAGTCCCTTGGTGGACTCGCCGAGCAGGTCACTAAACACGTGTTCCATTCCCACTGCTACTCGGCGAGTAGGGCAACCAACTCGCCGAGTAGGACATAAGACTAATTATTCTTTAATTAAACTCATACCTAGAAATCAGGACGTTACATAATCACTTCCTAGGATCTCCTAGATTCCGACCTCACCCTGACATCAGTTGCCGAAGAATTCCTCGTAATGTCAGTTAACCACCTCATGAATACAATCACATGCCACAAAGTAGATAACCCTTCTAGTAAAAGACTCGTCGTTACCCAATTAGACTCAAACAAGAGTTTTGCAATAGGGTCAAGTCTATCACTTTGAGATTATTCAACCATTGTCACATGTGACTTAACATATTCACTTAATAACTAACTCACAACACTTAAGAGTTCCACAAAGCACAAAGAAAACAACATTCATGCAATAGCACTCCAATTCATAAAATAACCAAAGAACATTCAAAATCATATACTTTGACTCATGCTAGGAACTTCCACACTCATTGCTAGTTGCCTTATGCATGCAAATTATACACAATACAAGATCAAATAGATTATTGAAAAAAAGACTCTACCCTAGGACCATAACCAAACAAGGGATAGGAAATAAGGCCAAATCAATCATTCTAGGGCTATATGATCCTAACTGTATATAATTTTTAAAGCATACTCTTAGCAATTACTGATACTAATATATATTCTCAATCTAACATCACATCCAATGCTTCCTAGGCTACAAGGCATCTCTCCTAGATCCTTAGCCCTAATCTAGCATGAATTTCTCATAACATAACAAACATGTATGGGTATTCTGGGAATCACTTACTTGAGCTTAGCTGATTGCATGCATCACACCCCTTTGTCTTTATAAAATACACTTTAGAAATTTATCCTCTTTACTAAATCTTTTTAGTAATTCATTTTCTTTCAAATATTATCAATTCCTCGGTTGAAGTTCAGACATACACGAGAGTATGCCCGAATCCCTCAAACCAAGAATTTGATACCAACTTGTAACACCCCGAAAATCCAAGGTAAAAATTTCATTTTTAATTCAATCACAAACACTTTTTAACATATCCAAAACATTTAAAAGGTGTAATAATGTAAAAACCATTATCAGAGTACAATCCCAAAATCACAAAGTTGTGGAAGCATGGGTGGATGCACTACAATCAAGCCGGACCCTTCCTTTTCGAACCGGAAGTACCTGAAACAAAACTGAAAACTGTAAGCATAGAGCTTAGTGAGTTCCCTAAAATACCATATACCATACATACAATAGAGAATGCTATGTGCCAACCATAGTCTTGCCATTATGCCACGAGCCATATCATGGTCTTTCCTCGCCATGCCAGTGACAAAACCCTAAGTCTTACAGACAAGTTCCAAGAGCCACCTCCTGGTCTTCCATGCAATTATCACAAAGACAACCAACATACTATTTACGCACATATATACATATAACTATCTACTTATCTGCTAGGGTCTGATCCCTACTCTTGCATATAATTTGCTAGGAGCCACCTCTATGGTCTTCCTTTAACATAAGCCAATGGGCTGACATTGGTGCCTTCGACCCATAGTATAGTGAAGAGACTCACCTCTAGCTGCCGAATCACTCAACTGAATCTCTGACTGCTTGTCCGAAAATCCCTGCGCTATCATCATCAAAATAACATCCATTTATTAATTGGATATGGACCCATAACTAAGAGTCTAAGCTACTTAGCCCATAACCAGGGTAAAAGATCATTTTTCCCTTTATATAACTTGGCCCAAGGCCAAGGCCCAACTCATCTACTAAAGATGCCCACAAAAAACTTGGCAAACCAAATCCCAAATATGGCCCACTCTTCCAAATTAGGCCCAAAATCCATCATGGGTCTAAATCTAGAAGAAGCCCAACAAGCTAGACCCAAGTCAAAATCAGAAGTCCTTTGCCCAACAAGGCCCAAGCTTACAAACCCAAACTATGGCCCAATACCGATAATATCCAGCCCAAAAGCTCATCTACGAAGTACCCAAGGCATACTCATCTCGTATGCTTAGCATACACCATTTGGGGATAGTATGAACAACGTACCAACCGAGTATGCCTAACGTACTCCACAGTTTGCTATCCTACTCCATTAAGCACATAATCAGTTGAGAACTCAAGCCAAACTCTCGGATTTGGTCCTAAAGGGGAACTTATCATGTACAGTCGGAAACTTTACAATCATGCATGGATTAATGGGACTAAACACTCAAAAATAGATTAGTAAATGTCTAAATACTTGCATGAACCAAGAACATCCATAAAGTTTGCATTTTTATGAGCCTAGAGCCTGAATGGAGCTTAGATCTAGCATCCATTGGTTCTGGAATAGATCAAAAGCTCATATTTACTTTAAAAGACTCAAAAAATTCCCAAGAGACACCATAAGGTAGATCTAACATAAATTATCATCAAGGTGCGAGGTTTTACCTCAAAATGCTTGCAAATGAGAAGGTGATCTTAGATCTACAAGCCCAAGCTACTCCTCCAAGTGTTCCTCTTCTTCTTCTTCTTCCTAATACACCAACACACACACTTTTAGTTACAAAACACATCAAATGCTCTAGGGTTTAGATATAATACGTTGAGAGGGATGGAGGCTGTAAATGGGGAGGGTTCCAAGAGTTAATGAGGCTTAAATAGGGTCCAAACCCTAAAATTTAGGGTTTGCATCAAACTCGCGTATGGCCAACGAGGTTGGTGGTTCGTGATCATTTTGCCTTGTACACTCAACGAACACCCTGTACGCATAACATACTTGACTTTTCCCCAAATCCTTGATAACTTCGAATGACCATAACTTCTTCTTCTTAAGTCTGATTCTGACAATCCTTATATCTACGAAAAGATAATAAGAAGCTTTACACTTCTATTAACTCCCACTTGCCATAAAACTTCCCAAACTAAAATCCAAATATCATAAAAGGTTCGAACCATTACTTTACCGATATACATTGGGGCTCCAAAGCACGAACAAAACTTCCGGATCAACTAATCTATGATACCCACATCCAGAAGGGTCTAAATCCCTCTTCCCTCAAGGCCCGAAGCCTTATGATAACTAGTCATCAGGTCGCGACCCCGAATAATGAAACGATTTGAAACTGGGTGTTACACAACTCTATCAGATCTAAAGTTCATAACCCACCCCTTACCTTTGACTAGAAATACCACCAAAAATGCAAATCGAAGTACTCAAAATAACGTTGATCGTGAATTTCAACCAATTTCAAATCCACAAGATGTACCAAAACCTTAAAATCAACCCTTGACTCCCTAACACGCCATCAACATCTACTGCTCCTACGAGCAAGGATGATCAACTCAAGAATTCGCATATTGCATCCAACCCTTATCAGCTCAGGTGTACCCACACCTAACAAATCACTCAAGATATTCACAATAACTTCATGACTTGAGACTCCATAACCGATACCTAACCTTGGTAACCAAACCCCTAATAACCAAACAAACGGGATTTATAATGCAACACTCTACAAGAGATTTTCTGATGCACAACTTATACTCTTAACAACCCTTAACTACTCACTTTATCCAAACTGGCTGGTTTATGAGTCCCCCGACTTCCAACGATGCACCAACACTGAGAGTACCACATGCAGAAGAAATGAACAAGCATGATGATTGGGCCCACACCTAAAATGCTCCCGATACTTCACCGATCTTGTCGACATTCCATCATTCTCCTGGAAACTCACGACCAACACCACTGGGGCCTAAAGATACTCAACCTTATACTACCGCCTTGAAGGAACCCAATCAACGTCCCTCTCAATGATAACCGAGCGCAATAACTCCATACACTTTTTTCCACATACAATTCCTTTCACAGTACAAGCTGCTATAGACACAAAATCTGACAAAAACATGGTCGCATACGACCCAAGAATGGGATGAATGGTCGTACTCTTGTTCCAAATTAAAGGATATAACCCGAATAATAACCATGCATATAATTTGAACCAATTGCTCCATTACTATCTTGCCTAGCCCACATACACCCCTCATGACAATATCTAATGAACTTACCATAATACACACCCTTAGGGAATCCATAACCTTACCCAAAAGGGGGGAAGTACTAGAGTCCTAACGAAATGAAGAAACTCAATGACTAACAGAAGATATCCTCGTGAACGATCGAAACAAGACCCCATACATTGATTGAGACTGAACAGACCCCACCAATATGTAACTAGCTCGATAAACTTTTCAGATTACCTAGAAATGTTGCTAAGTCTCTAGTCGGATCCATCCCTACCAGCTCGACATGCCAAAATTTGATTCCACGCAGATCTAATGTCCTGTCTGGATAACTGAGCAACACTTTACCAAATTCTAATAACAAAGTACATCTTCCAAAATCAAGCCGAACTTGACGATAGTTTGCTGAATCCGTTGAACCTCAACAGATACAACGCAAAAATTCTGAAGAATTTCCGCCTTGATGATGTATAGAATGAACCATGATCTAGAATGCATTGACACCTAATCCAATGAACCAAACCCACACGGAGATGAGCATACCCATCATTGAAATTGATTTATTTATCGACCTGCCCAATCTAGACTGTAAATAGCAATCCATATAACGAGCTGACAAGTCCCTCAACAACCGATACTCAACTTGAGCAATCCTAGCACCTTCTCTTCTATTCATTTGAATCCTAAAAAGGAACCAATGGCTACAACAATCTCCTTGACCAACTACTTCCTTCTACGAGGAAACTCATGTATTTCCCAAACACATACATCTGATAGCCACTTACTCTACACCCCTGACTTGACCAAATCTTACCGAAATCCCGCATATCTAAACCGCAGATCCCTATGAACTATTCTTCCGACACCACAAACTCGAACGGATAGATGATCTGCCCAATAAAATACCTAATTCTTCCCCACTTAGGGTTCAAACTACCACCCACTAGTGTTGCAACCACACCATATCTTAAACCGGCTCAACCGGGTATAGACCATTCCTGACTCTAGGAATACACAGGATGATCTTCCAGATAAGGACTGAGAAACCCCTTAGAGATTTTGAATGTCAGATAAAAAAAAACCTCAGGAATTTCCAATCATAACCACCTTTAACATTAAGGATTTCATGCTAATGCACACGCAAAACCCTAACTTATTATCTAATAACATACACTCATCACCTGCAATCCCAATCGTCGTTTCATCAAAAAATCGTCCACAAATACTAAAAGGCATCATTCTCAGAGTTAGGATACATCAGAGACAACAAAAGTTGTCACTCCCTATTCACCTGGAACCATTAGCTAGCTCCTGACCTACCTACATTCCAAGAAACAGACCCTTGGTCTCATCACCAGACATCCATACCACAATAATCCTCCTATGTATTCCCATGCTGTCATACATCTGCCAAACACCGTAGTCAACTAGCCCCATGATGTTTTACATCCCAACTCTGAAAGTCAAAAGCATACACACTCCTTCCCCGAAACCATGAAAACTGAAGGGACATAACCCTCGCCATAGATAGTGACATTCCAATCCATCTGCCAATCACTCATCCTCTGGCAAAACTTCTCGATCCGCTCCCGACCACCACTTCTTTCTTGAGTCTCGCGGCCCAACTGTAACTACTTTAGCAAGACTCATGAGGTCTGCATCATTCAAACCCAGACTGACCTGGCCACTAAAGCACAAAAATCACCAAACTCACCCTCAGCCTGTACAACCATAGCCAAAATATTGACATATACTAAAACACTTCCATAAGTCATGGTTATCCAACCATGCTATCTACCCTCGACTAGCTCCTTAGAATCCCCATGACTTCCTTGATTCAAGTATGGATAATGTGCTTACAATAGTATTGTCCCAATACTACTTTCCACAACTATCCTTACTTTCCTCAAGAATCATCCCGAGTCCTCTAAGTTACCTACTCATAATAGTACTTCCAACACCTGCTAAACAGCACAACAACTAAACTAAAGCATTTCCTAGGCTCTCCTAGGATCCACACCTCATCCTACCATCAACTGCCAAACGACTCCCATTGGTGCCAATTATTTACTTCATGAATACAATCACATGCAACATAACTTAAATAATCATAGTTTAAAATATTCAACCTTACAATGGTTGGACTCAGACAAGAGTTGTGTAACAGGACCAAACCCTTCACTCTAAAATTATTTAACCCATGCACCATGTGACATAGAGTATTCAATTAATACTTAATTCACACCCGAAAGAGTCATACAATAATAAGCAAGAAAATCCTATAGGAAATAAGGCATCATATATAAGGCAATTGTATCATGTAATTCATGAAGATCCCTATCCTACAACTAGCATGTTGTTCTATAATAACATAACATATCAAATAACAATGTGGTAACTTAGGGTCAACTTACTAGCTTTGGATGCTCGTACACATCACATCCCTTCTTGATTATTTTTGAAAACATTTTTGAAAATCATTTTTAAAACTTCTGCAGTTCCTTAGTTTGAGACTGGATTCACACGGATGTTCCTCCAGTTCACTCAAACCAAGGCTCTGATACCAACTTGTAACGCCTCAAAAATCACAACAATTTTAAACTTTTCAAAACAACCCAATTCATAAAATATTTACAAAATCATTGTTTCCAAAGTGCTTATCAATATCAGAGTATCCCCAAAATCATAAGACCATAAAACAGGAGGATATGTAAGGTCACGCCTTCTCCTTCCTGCGATCATCAGAAGTACCTAAAATAATAAACTAAACCGTAAGCCAAATCTTAGTAAGTTCCCCTGAAGTACAACAATATAAACACAACAAACAACAAAATGCATAAATGAGCCTTTAGCCTGAACGAAACACCTCGTAGGGCGTACAACCTATCTGGACCGCTCCCAAGCCTTTGGCATGAATGACCGCCTCGCAGGGCCTACAACCTATTCAAACCGCTCGACGAGCCTTTGGCCTAACTGGACTGCCTCGCAGGGCCTACAACCTATCCGGACCGCCCTGGGTATCTTGGCCTTCAACATAAAGCAAGAATGCCTCAAACTAGCCAACCATAACATGTTGACATATACATAACAAATACACATATAATCAGTCAACAGACAACAGGAAGATCTATAGATCACTACCACATGCAAACATCCTATATATTAGGATACTGATATAACAAATCTCTACAACATAATCACATACTATAATATAACAGGATATCCAATCCAATACTAACTCTGAATCTTAGCTATAATCGTCACCTATTCATCCAAATGGCCAAATATCAAACACAATCCAAAATACCCAAAATACCCTTAAATCAAGCTTGGTCAAATTCAAAGTCAAAGTTAACGAGTCAGCACATCCGAGTTGAATCAGGCCTCGTATACGGAGAGTAATTTAGAGGTATGCGGGGCGTACAAGCATCGGAGGTATCAGGGCATATCTGCATACACACAGCATACCCTGCAGTATGCCCGTCGTATGCATGTTCCCTCTTCTTAACCTATCCAACCCTTATTTCTTTGACTTAATGTTTCCAATTATAGATCCAAGGCTAAATTATCCTCAAGAGTCATAAAGTTTCCAACTTTATGACTTTGCATGTCCATTAAGTGCCCAACATCAAAGATCTAACCTCTTAATCCATTAAGACCATGAATGGAAGAAACTAGTGTCCAAGATTGCATTTTTATTCTCCAAAACCTCTAAAAGGACAACTCAAATGGATTAGAGTAACCCTTACTCATAATACCAAGATTAGGGGACCAAAAGAACATAAAATCAAGCCTAAAACAAGATCTAAGTATAACTTCACCAAGTTCAGAACTTTATACCTCCAAGAGATGCCAAATGATGGTGTCATTCTAGATCTAAAGTGTTTCACTCCTCCAAGATGGTCTTTACTTTCTTCCTTCTTCAAAGGTACAAATCACACACAGTAAAGCTAAAAAATGATCACAAGGAATATTAGGGTTTATAAAAATGTTTTGATAGGATGGAGGCTTATGAAATGAACCACGTTTGAGAGTTAATGATTAATAAATAGGGTCAACCAAAATATTAGGGATTAGGACTTTACCCCGTACATGTAGCGTACACAAATGTACACCCATCGTATGTGGCTCCGCCCCATTGATTATAAAAATGGCCATAATGGCCCCTCCCATCCACAAGTCTTATAATTGAAAGACCAAAATGCAATAAATCTCAATATAAGGGTAAAAAGGAAATTACCTCAAAACAAGATGTTATAGGTATTTTGGTCATTATATATACATGAGCTAGTATGTTGTAGGAAGTGTTTATAGAGTGTTTACTTGGAGGAAAGAAGCTTGAAAGGGAGTAGCTAATCTCCAATTGTGATTGAGGTAAGTACATGTTGGAATTTTTCCATTTTGGGTTACATGGAAAAATGATTTTATGATAATAAAATACCAATGCTTTGATATATGAAATATTTTGAATTGAAAGTGTTAAATACTTTTAAAAGGAATGTCTTGAAAGCAAGAACGTTTTGAAAGAAAATAATGTTTTGGAAAAACGAATGTTTTGATAACATGTTTGAAATGTTTTGAAATATAGATGCTTTACTTTTGAATTGAGTATTTTGATACTGACGTATGGAATGTGTAAAACATGGAAATTATGGATAGAAATGTATTGCTCGAGCTAGATATCCTAGTAACAAGATATAGAGGAATCTATAACGAGGACACTACTCCTTCACATAGGCTTGGTGGTATTGCTAGACCCTAAGTATAGAAATGGAAATAGTTTAATACTATAGTTAGCCCTTAATGCTAGGAGGGAACAGAATGTGAAAAAATAGCTTTTGAAATATGTTTGCTTAATGAAATATTATTTATAGAAATGTGATAAATGTTTGGGTCACAAACCCACGTATTTCACGAGACATTATTGTCTTACATGTCTCTTTTTAATGTCATGTATCTCAAGTTACATCAAAGGGAAAAAAAGGTGATGGAGGGAAGTTAGAAATTAAGAGAGAGTAAATGGAGTGGAGCTTGTCAAGATCCTTATTAATGTTATTGATGTAATTTGTATTTGCTTGTTATGGTTTTTATGATACTTAATAGTAACACTCAATGTTTTTATTGTAAATGATTTTGTGGGACCGAGTTTTTGTTAAATACGGATTACTACCCAAAATAATTTTATAACCATAACATTTTAAAGGTGAAAAAAATATGGGTGTTACATCTATCCAAGAGCAGCCTTAGAGATGTGACCCTAGTGTGAGAGGGACATTGAAAGTAGAAAACCTGAGTTGGGAATTAGATTCACATGCATTGTATTGTTTTTATTATATGGTTCTAGTTAACCCGTATATATATATATATATATATATATATATATATATATATATATGAAAAAATTGCAAAAATGGTTCTTATGGTATGTATTTTTTCTGAAGTTTAGTCCAAACCTCAATTTTTTTGGCTTCATGGTCCTTTTGAGTTATTTTCATTGCGGATTTGGTCCTGCGGTAAACTAAAATGACTTCAATACCTTTGGGTATTTGTTTTCTATTTTTAAATTCATTTTTTAAAGTTTAATAATTATTTATTCATTTTAATATTTAAAAAATGAGAAGGCTCACCTCCTCTCTCTCTCTCTCTCTCTATCTTTCTCTTTCCTGGTTTCTGACCTCATCTGCAAAAAAATGAACCATATATCTTTGACAAAATTGCAAGAATGGTCCCTGTGTTTAGGTTGAAAATGCCACTTTGGGCCAAACAGGTTTGGACTAGCATTCATGGTCCACAAGTATTCATTTTCTTGTCACTTTAATCCAATTTACTTTAAATTCTTTTATAATGACCATTTTGCCCTTTGTTTTTATTTTTTTGTTTTATTTTATTTATTTAAATAGTTTCATAATTAAAAGAAAAAGAAAAAAATCCCCCTCTCTCTCTTAAACTCTCTCTCTCTCTCCTACCCGTCTCTCTCTCTCTCTCTCTCTCTCTTCATTGCAGATCCTATATCTTCATCGTCCTCTTCTTCTTAAGGATATGCAGAAAAAAAACCCTAATTGTAATCTCCATTATCAAAAGCAACTTTGCCCATTAATTTGTATCTCAACAAGATCCAATGGTTTTCAGACGAGCTTCTGTGAGGGAGAGAGAGAGAGAGAGAGAGAGAGAGAGATGAGAACCCTAATTGTTTTTCTAACTCTGAAACGAAGGTTTGTAAATGGGGGTTTCAGATCCGCCTCCTCCTAAGAATCAAAGAGCTTCATCTTTACAGACCAAAGCACAATGATGAAGACCAAACCACCGACAACCCCTGAAAATACCTATTGCCACCCCTCTTCACCACCATTTCCAACCATCCCCACCGTCTCTCGACTCTCCTAGCTCCGTCAAATGACCCTCAGGTGAGCTTTAATCGATTTTGAAGAAGGAAAGAATGCCAAATGACCCTCGGGTGAGCTTCAATCGAGTTTGAAGAAGGAAAGAAGGAGACCCTATGGTTTTTAGAGGTTGTCGCCATTTTCTTTTCTTTAAATCTTAGGGTTTTTAGAGATCGCCGCTGCTAGAAAGCTTAGTTTCGATATGTATGCCGCCACCTGAAACTTTTAAGGTTAGGGTTTTGCTACCAGAGCTTCGATATGGTGTCGTTTATATTTTTCCGGCGGTAGTGTTCAAGCTTCCCAGCGGGATTGAAGGTTGGGGGAGGGGTGAGGACGGTGACATTCTTTAAACTGGAGAGAGAGAGAGAGAGATATTCCTTTCTTCTTTTTATTTTTTATTTTTTTGTTAGGAAAATAATTAAATAACAAAAAGAAAAGCAAAAAAACAAATAGAAAGGGGCAAATTCGTCATTTAAATCATTTTGGACCAAACTCACAACAAAATGGAAACTTTTGGACCATTAGTGCTAGTCAAAACTTGTTTGGCCCAAAGTGGCAATTTCCACCTAACCACAGGGACCATTCTTGCAATTTAGTCTATATCTTTTTCACCATTTTCTCTTTACCGATGTTGGATCATTCAGCTTCAAACATAAAACTAGTTCTAAAAATCCAGACCACGACTTCAATCTCTCATTTTGACACCAATTCTTGATTGAATACAAGAAAGTGTGGCAGAAGATGATATGTATGTGAGTGTGTGTGTGTTTATGGTGGAAGATCAAATCCAGTTACTGAGGGAAAACGTGAATTAGTTTATGATGAACATCATGAAAAGTGAAAACACTTTAAGTTCGTGAAATCCTAGTTTTGTTCTCGTTTATGGTTCTTGTGTTCTTTGATCTTTTGAATTTGGTCTTGAAAAACTATTTCAATAACAAACCCAGATCTCCAACTTAATTTTTGAACATCAAAACCCACAAAACAAAACCTTAAAAAGGATTTTCATAACCAAGAACACTCCATAATCAAATTATAGGTTCTTCAAACACATGAACATTTTTTTGGGTTTTGTTGGGTTTATAAGTTCTTGTGTTCTTGAGCACACACACATTGAGCACAACTTCTTGAGCTTGGTCAGAGAACATTGAGCACAATTTTTTGGGAATAACAAGATCTGGGTTTTCATCGTTTTTTTCTTCTCTAAAACCATACCTTCAATCTAGAACCCAAATGAAAAGGAGGAGAATGTTTGGGGAAGCGATTTTTTATGAAAAGAACCCACATTGTATCAGAATCAAAGCACCTAGCTCCTCCAAACGAACGTTCACCCCCTTAACTGGACTCCATCACTACAAATCAGAATCATGATCTCCGCCCTTACTTATCACCATCTTCATCGGAAATTCAGGAAAAAAAGAGAAGCCCCTATTTACAGAAGAATCAAAAGATTTCAAGATAGGGACAGTATTTAAAGATTCATCTCCAGAATTAGTATCCCTACACTTTCTTCCACCACCACTCTGTTCTATCACAAAACATTCCTCGTCGTCGTTAATATCCGGTTCCGCAAATCCATTGATAAAGTTGTTACCATATTCAACTCCAATCTCTCAATGCCACCACCATTAATGGAGGAAAATGACTAAACCTTAGTTAAACTATAAGAAGAAGGATTCGCCGCTAAGAAGGAAGTCTCATTGATTATAGGTGGATCCATTAAGAACAAGATAAACCTTCCTAGTTCCTATGTGATTCAATGTTATGTATATACAAAATGTGTGTGCATATGTGTGTGTTTTTGTGTATGTGTGTGTGTGTATATATATATATATATATATATATATATATATATATATATATATATAATATATATGTGTATGGAGAGAGAAAAAGAAAGAGAGAGAAAGAGAGGGTGTGTGAGAGAGAGGGACCCTCCTATTTTTTAATTGTTAAAATAAATAAATAAGTTTTAGATTTAAAAAAAATGAAAGAAAAATCGAAAATAAATACCCTAAGGGTATTCAAGTCATCTCAATATCCGAAGGGACTGAAAATGCAAAGAAACTAGCTCAAAAGGACCACAAAGTCAAAAAAGTCGAGATTTGATCCAAACTTAGAAAACATGCATACCACAGGGACCATTTTTCAGTTATATATATATATATATATATATATATATATATATATATATGTGTGTGTGTGTGTGTGTGTGTGTGTGTATGTGTGTGTGTTTGTGTTGGAAATGACATAAAATGGTTTAAAGAATATGAGAAATGGTTTGAGAGCTATGAAAATGGTTTGGAAATGTTTTGGGAATTTGACTTAGGAATTAGGTTAGTGTTATGATCCAATTCCATTCCAAATTCAAATTTTCGGTTTACTCACTAGGCATTCTAAATGGCTAACATACTTTTTACATGTACTCAGACTGACGAAGGAGCTTACAAATCTATCTTGGGACATTTAGAAGGCCACATATATGTAGAGGTTTATTTTAAACTTTTGTTATGACATTTACTTAAACGTCTTCGTATTTATAACTTTGTAACTTGAAAGTATGTCGTAAGTTTTTGGGACCAAATTCCACAATGATGACTTTAAAATGATTTAATATTTTAAAGAAATCATTATTTAGTATAGCCTGGATGATGGGTGTTTCATCATTAAATATGACCTTTGTGATGAACTTAATGATTAATGCAAATTTAGTTTTGAATTCTATGTCTATAAGACTAATATAATGATGCAATTTGAACTCTACGATCAAATGAAGCACTGAACCTTTATTGATGTTTTTCAAAACCCTAGATTCATGAATTCAACCATAGATCCAACTAAATTCGATTTTAGTAATTAATGCAATTTAATTTATGATTTCGATGTAAGGTTGATTTTCCTAAGTCCAAATCAAGTGTTGAAATCTCTATTTGTGGTCAAATTCGATGAAGTTTAATAAGCTCTAAGAATAGTATATCATCCTTGATTTTTCAAATTCCAAGTTTGACTATGTATTTAGTGTTCTATAATGATTGGAATTAGATTATTGTGTTCTAAGTTCAAATCATCAGAGATATTTCATTTTAGTGATCATATCTTAAGTTTTGAAAGTTCTAATTGGAATATAAGGAAGATCATCCATCATTTGATTGATTAGTAGTATTAATGATGTTAATTATATTTTAAATATATGTTGTTACAAAGTTTTTAATGCCATTCATTCATAATAACTATTAGAATTGGTTTCTTAAATGATTATGGATATTAGGAAATTTAAATTTGGCAGATTAAACTTTAGGATTTCATGAGAATTTTCACACAACATGTTTTTCTAACGATACACACCATTTTGGTATGATGTACATATTTTCAAGAACTTATATGTTCAATTGGTACTATTATACACAATAAGTGTACGATTGTGTACCTACAACATATAACCGTAAAATTGAATGTACAATTGTATAGAACCTATTAATAATAAAATCTTAGGGATGTCTATTTTAAAGGTAATATATGTATTATATTTGATTATTATGGCTTATGAGTTAACAAGTGACATTCTAGGATATTAAAAGATCACATAAGGAAGATCTTTGAGGTGATTATTACGAAAAAAATACATTTCCCTATCTTATTTTTGGATATTTGAATGAGTTTTAATTATTTTATGATATTTTTATCCATTTATGATATGTGAGTATTATATGTATAAATATATGCATTCATGAAAATGTTTTGAAATGAGTTTTTTTATAACCGGAAACAACAATAATGATTTCCACTTAAATTTCTTCATAAATTTATGCATCCACTTAGGATATGATGATGACTTATGTGTCCAAATTTACGACTCAGGTACTCAATTATGGTGGTCTGGTGATGCGATGGTATTCTGGAAATTCTTTAATTATACATTTAGGCTAACTACCATTCGTGTGGTACTTGTGTGATACATCACTTGCACCTAGTTTGATGCGAGGTGAACCCACTTAACTATCATTATGAGGATACTTAATTACTATTATGATGGGATAAACTCATTTAACTATTATTGTAAGGAGATGTACCCACTTATCTATCTTTGAGAGGTGTTAGACTATAATATCCACATAGGATGGGTTTTAGAAGCATTTGCATTGCATTGCCTTTTGGTATTAAATTTGTTTTGATGATCCAATAATAACTGAGCAATGTTACTCTTATATGCATCTTTTCCAACTAAATAGTTAAGTATTTCCTTTGATATTTCCAAACTTTGGAGGTTTTATATTGGGATTGGATGATCACTCTCATCCAAAGCCTTAAAGAGAAAACCTCAATATTATTATCTAGACTTTCCAAGCCTAAAACTTTATATTTTGACATGTATTCAAATTAGAAGAGTTGGTGAAAACTAAAGACAAAGTTCACTTGGATATTTAGAAGATTTTTTTAGTTTAGTTTGAAATGTTTGTACGTTTTTTACTTTACATTGCCTCTAATTATGTTGTTACACCCTCGTATTTCTTGACTAATTTTAAAAGTTAAAAGACTTGGCCGTCTGGGACCAAATTTCGCAAGATGTTTTCCTAAAAATACTATTGTTTTGCAAAATAATTAAGATTGGTATTTTAAAAGACTATTTCAAATAGACTATACGAAAAGTTTCACATGGGTTGTCAGGGGTTGTTGCATGGTCAATATTACCATGGGTGTGCCTCTAGGCTCTAAGATATCAATTTCTTTAATCGTTATGGGGCCTTCATTGAGTACTAGAGGTGGAAAAGAAAATAGGATGATGGAAGGGTTAGTTTTGGTGTGATCACCGATGTTTCAACGGAGACCATAGGTTATATGAGATTAAAGCTAGTTCCTTCTTTGGTTTCATCATATTTACCCATTCTTAGGACTACTGAGGTGATAACTTCTTATAGAGATTACATAGATGATGCCACTAATGTAATCCTGGTTTAGCTAGGTATCTATTGGTGGTGACATGATGAGATGAAACATACAATTTAGATATGATATCAGAAAAGAACAGGTTAGCTGTACTTCAGGAGGAGGTCCCAAGAATATGCTATGATGGTCAAGTTTAGTTAAGTTAGTAGCGATCAGAGTTTGTTTACTCTATGATATATATATATATATATATATATATATATATATATATATATATATATATATATATATATATATAGACACACAGATAGAGCTAGAGAGTAGTGATAGTCAAATATCTTTTACCGATGATGGTATGTTGGTCTTTGTATTGTGAGAGTACACATTTGTCTTTTATTGTGATTTATGATGTTAAATCTGTACTAGGGAAATGGTAGAACATTATTGTTTTGGTTGGTTGCTTGTCTCTTCCGGTGAATTTGTCGTATCGTGCAGAGATCGTGGTCCGCTAGGGTTTCTAATATAGTTATGGGTGCTTAGAGTGTATCCTTGTTTCGTCTTATAGGGTTTGTTTGTGTAACTCAGGGGGTGGGCATTTGGGTCAGATTGGACCGGTTTGACAGAAATTTGTGGACCAGTCCAGATCCAGGTCTGAGTTTTCCGGTTCTTGTACCCATTGCATTGATACAACTTTAGGTGCATATAGTACAACTTGTTGAAGCCATACTGAATTTAGTTTATCTATTACTTTAAACAAATATCCGTTGGATCGAGACTTACCCGATTTTGTACTCAGACCTATTTTGCATGATTAAAAGAACCAAGAACTAGACCTACTCTAGAAAACTGATCCAGGTCCACATCCGATTCCGAACCGGTCAGGTCTAGAGGTCAAAATGCTCACCTTACTGTAACATGTGTAGGTATGAAACGAGCAAAATAAGTGATGCTCAGTTCTATCAATAGATTGAATTGAGGTGTTGTGTAGAACGTCTCATTTAGGGCTAAGTTGGTATAGTCAAGTTTAATCGTGTAATTACGTATTGCATTGTTTTTCTTATCTCGCTTGATTAGACGGGTTATGCCGGTTGGTCAACTACTACATTGGTGATACGGTTGCATAAACCAGATAACAATGTTGTAGATCCTTATCAAATAAAAAATATTGTCATATTTTGTTTATGTAAATAGGGTGTCATCTAATCAAATGTTTGTTAACTACTTAAATAATAAGTCGGTACATGGCTATAAATAGTCATCATACTATAAATACATGTCCTTTAAATATCACCGTCTAATAATAATTCTAGACGCCAAATAATGTACTTATTAACGCCATCAAATAATTACCTTGAAAGTCCAATGTCTTTTTTTATATATTAATTGATAAAACGATATAGGAATGTTATACTTTTCACATCAATATAAAAAAAAAGATTGATAATGATAATTCATTTTTCCCTATGAAATTCTTCAGTCAAAAGGAGAAGAGGTTCACGATTTCTTTTTCTTGTTTTGCACGGACAGTAGTAGATACACAAACATACCTGCAACATTTGTTTTATTCAGAGGCATAAACAGAAAGATTCGGTGTTGGATCTTGCCGGTGAATCGCCAATCTCATTTCTGAAGCATTCAAGAGCTCTTCATTGTAGATACGCTTCTCAATTCTCTGAACCAAAAAGCCCACATCTTTCACTGAGGTTCGCGTTTTCTTTACTCGGCGTTTGACTAATCTGCGTGTGTATATGCGTTTGTTTGTTTGTTTCCATGTTTTCTGAACTTAAAATTTAGGGAATTCAACAGGGTATTTGTCATTTCGAACGAAGGTAACATTGGTAAACTGCAAAAAGGTCAATTTTTCACTAGTTTATCCATTTCTTCTCAGTTTGTAACTCAATCTGTGTGTTCCAAGACCTGAACTCGCGCAATTGTACTGGGTTTATGTGCTTTTGAACCGATGAAACATTGGCGTGTTGATTGATGATTTCTGGCTAACCGGAGCTCCGATTTAGGTACGAACTTTTCCTGAATTAGCTACGAGTAGAATACCCTGAAATGTGAGTATGATAATGTGGAATTGAGCGTCTGATATTTTTATAAAACAGAATAAGAGAAATAAAATGTTCAAGTCAGCGAGATGGAAAAGCGAAAAGAACAAGATAAAATGTGTATTCAAGTTGCAGTTTCATGCAACACAGGTACTGCATTTCTCAAATAAGAACCATAATGTGTTTTTGATAATTTCATGCATGATGTCTGTATGACTGTATCACATATTGAAAAGACTTGCTACTGTTTGTTAAATTGACCAAGAAAGGAACTTTCAATGTTCAACTATAAAATCAAATTTTAGAAATTTCTTCATCATTTTCCATTTTAGTCACACATACATGGAAAGGAAGTCAAGATTAGATGAGAATCTGTAAGATTTAATGGTATCTTCTTGCATTTTGGGGTGATTAAGGCATTATAGTTTCAAGATAAAAAACGCGATTTTTTTTTTAATATTGTACTTGAGGCCATGACGTATGCCCTCAACGCGATAAAAAACCGTTAAAAAAAAGTTCGAGTCGGTTCATTAATAACAATGATCCAAGACCGGTCAAGGGTTCGAGTCTCAGTAGCTGCAGTGTGGGAATTTCAATTCCAGTGTGGATTGAGCTTTTTCTGACACTGAGTTCTCAAATCAGTCAGCTAGTGGGCCACTGTGTACCTGATATACATCTCTGACATCGTAGAGCAGGGCAGTGTGGGCCAACTCAGGGATTGAAAATTAACCCTTTTGCATAAATAAAATATTTATACATTTTCTTCTCGCTGCATACACAGTTGACACAATCAGAAGGAGATTCGTTGCTGATATCTGTGGTTCCTGCTGATGTTGGAAAAGCAACCTCAAGATTAGAGAAATCAAAAGTTCAAGATGGAAATTGTTATTGGGAAAAACCACTTTATGAAACGGTTAAATTCTCTCATGATACAAAAACCGGAAAGATTCATGAGAAAATCTATTACTTTATTGTGGCAAAGGTAGAAATTGATTTAAATTTATTCAAAGCATATTTCTATATGTTTCCAAATCAAGAAACGTAAATAAAAAGTAAAATTTTTTTCGTGGGGTTTTGACAATTTGTAGGATTCTTCAAGATTTGGTGGTGTTGGAGAGGTTTCGATTGATTTTGCAAGTTATGTTGAAGCCACGAAGCTTTTTTCTTTATCTCTTCCTTTAAAAAGTGCAAATTTTGCAGCTATTTTGCATGTTAGTTTCTTTTTATCTTGTGTGCAATTTTTGTTTAAGTGGATTCGTTTGTTCAAGGTTGAAAAGTTGTATATTTATTTTTTCCAAAAATAGGTATCAGTTCAAAGGGTGCAGGGATCTTTCGATAGGTAAAATGGATTTTGAAACGCTTAAGTTTCCTATTTATTTAACGTCTTTAAAGATTATATTTACACTTTTTACAATTTATAGGGAAATTGATAGAAGTGAGAGTGCAAACAACCATGATCGAAGCTTTATGAGACACTTTAGCAACGGTAGTTTTGAAGGAAGCATTAGAAGTAATCCTACTGAAGTAAGTTCTCATTTCAACTACCTAAATTCAAGAAATAGCAACATACTTTTGTTTATTTGTTTATTATAACATTCTATTTTTTTTTTTTTTTTGTTTCTTTCTATTACATCATTGTACTTTCATTTTTTTTCTTGTTAAAGCATTTTACTTTGAAATATTACCGAATTTGTAGCATTGTACTTCCAATTTATCTCTTATTAAGACATTATATTTTAAAATTTTACAGGATCAAATGGCATCCAATGAATCAGATATCAATTTTTCAAGATCCAGTAGCAATTCCACACTCAATACCCCACAAAAACAGGAACCTAAAAAGATAAAACAGACTCGTGAATCATCAATAAAAGAAGATAAATCATTGCAATGGGATTGGTTAAATGGTTCAAATCCCAAATTAAGTACAGATGATTCTTCAACAAGTACATTAGGAGAAACTTCAGAAGAAAGTTCTTCAGATGTCATCATTCAAAAGCTCAAGGCTGAAGTTGTAGCTTTGACAAGACAAAATGATGTTTCTGAGCTAGAATTACAGACACTTCGTAAACAGATCATGAAGGAAATCAAAAAGGGCAATGAACTTTCACGGGAAGTAGCTCAACTTAAAGAAGAAAGAAATGTCTATCAAAATCGCACAGAAGAAGTCAAAGTCAAAGTCAAAGATGATCCATGGGCCCTTCTTGATGAGCTACAGAAAGAATTAAACCATGAGAAAGAACTAACCTCCAATCTTCGATTACAACTTGAGAAAACACAAGAATCGAGCACTGACATGGTTCTTCCTTTAGAAAAGTCAAAGTCAAAGTCAAAATCTGAGACAGATGATGAAGACGATGATGAGGCGCAAAGGGTGTTGGAAGAGATTGTTAAAAACCATAGTGGTATTAAAGAAACGTATTTACTAGAACAAAAGATTATAGATCTTTATGGTGAAATTGAGTTGTATAAAAGAGATAAAGATGAACTTGAAATGCAAATGGAGCAAATAGCACTAGATTATGAAATCTTGAAGCAAGAAAACCATGACATATCTTATAAACTCGAAAGAAGTCAACTTGAAGAACAACTCAAGATTCAATACGAGTGTACGCCTTACTCAAGTGTAAACGAACTCGAATCAAAAATCGAAAGCTTGGAAAACGAACTCAAATCAAAATCAAAAGAGTTATCAAACTCAAATCTTGTGATTAAAGATCTTGAAACCCATGTCAAGAATCTTGAGGAAGAGTTGGTGAATCAAGAAAAAAGGTTTGAGGGCAATCTTGAAGAATTTACACGTGGGAAAATTGAAAATGAGAAAAGGGCGATTCGGGCAGAAGAAAATTTGAGAAAAATGAGGTTGCAAAACGTTAATTTGGCTTCAAGACTTCAAGAGGAACTTAGAAGGCTGTCACAAAAAATGGGTTCTGCATTTGAAGCAAATGAGAAAGCAGCCATGAAAGCTATGGAGGAAGCTGATAAATTACATGTAGAGAAACGAGTTCTTGAAGATATGTTTGTGAAAGTGAAAATAGATTTATGGAATTTTTGTGATTGTTTTGAAGAAAAAGTTATTGGTTTTTTGGATGACATGAGTCTAAAGTTGAAACAGTTGGAAAAGCTGAAGGACCAGATTGAAAATATGAATGGGATTTTGAGGGTAAATGGAAAGATGCAGAATCTTGAAGGTGAAAGATTGAATGGGAACTTGTTTCTACTTAAGAAGAAAGATCTTCAACTTGAAATTAAAGAGTTTGAAAAAAAATTGGATAGTCTTGTGCATAAAACTGAGAAATCACAGGTATTTAACTGAAGTCTTTAAACACAATAGACTTCCTTTTACCTTGAATTTTGTTCACAATTTGAAAAGTCAACCCCTCCATCTTGAACTTGTTAATATGTTTTGATAGGAATGGAAAAGTTTTAACCTTTTTGTCTTTTGTTGTTGCATGTAGTGACATTACCATTTAAACATCAAGAAAGTTTTTGACAAATTATTGAAGTAAATGGTGTCTTTAAAGAGTTTAAAGTACAGAAACAGGTTGCAGTTGGAAGAAGATCATCGCATGTAAATATTTTTAAGGTTTTAGGTGTATGTACATAATAGTTTTACTATGATAATATTATGTGAATGATCTCTTTGTATGATTTTTTTAGTTTTTCATCGAGTTTTTTATATATAAAGTTTTGTAAATATTCTGTTTTTTTTGGAATGATACTAGTTTTTATGTTTCATGTTATCTCTTGCAAAATCTTGGATTCTTATCTTGATCCAGATCTGGCTCCTGCATTAGGGTGTTGTACTCTTTGCATGATGGACGTTTTAGGATGCAATAATGAGTTGTACATTAAGATTTAAGCAGGCATGCTAAATGCATCAATGAATGAATTAAGAAATCGAAATGTCAGACAAGTAATCACAAGTTGATCTTGTGTTTGCTGTTTGTTTAAACCAAACATAACATAAAATTATTTTGTTTATTGAGATCTGAAAGATATGATTTTTTTTGGATTTGAAGGATTTTTAAAGATGATAACATCAGATTCATAACATCGTTCTTAATTAATTACATTAAAAGAATATGCGAATGAGATTATTGGGACCCACAAGGCCACAACCAAGAAAATACGTAAACTTTAACAGCTTATTTAAAAACATGAAGCTCTAGTTGTTGGGTTTCACTTCACATCAGGATCATCCAAACATATATGAGACTGGAGCAAAAGGAAAAAATAAGCCCCTTAAAGAGAAATTTACTAGAACATATAAGATTGATTGCCCATAAATAAATATTAATTCTTGAAAACATAAGCCACACATAAAGACCGTCAAATGTAAAGCAAATGACTTACCCAAATGGTCTATACATTACATACCTTAGTTTAGAAATAATAGCGTATATAAATTGAATTGGAGTGACTAAAACGTAATATAAGGTCGGAAGGTATTGCACATGTGACGTTTTCTAATGGAGTCAGAGCCATCTTATGAGTTAATTGAAACCGATTCGGAAAATACCAGAGTTCAACTCGGTTCAAATCGAGCTCGAGCTTGAACTAGTCGAGTATATTATTGAGCCTAGCTAAAGTATTGATACACTCCACTTGTAAAGCCAGTGAGCTTAATCCAGCTTATTTATTACACTTATACATTATATTTAATTCATACTTATATAATTGAGCTCAGTCGATTTGAACTCGTGACCTTAATTGTATTTCTATTGTAACCCCCGCTACGCGAGGGCCAAAAACTTTCAATATTGTTTCCGAATCGATAAATATGACAGATGTCGAAAGTGCAAGGATGAAAAGCCCAGACTTTACCCCGGACCGTTTTTTTCATGTTTTTATGAAAAGATGTACAAGTTTTGACTGCAAGGATCAGAAGTTTCAAAACGGTTAAAGAATTAAACAGGTAGGAATTAGCAAATTTTTAGAAAAGTGATCAAAGTTATCAAACCGTTAAAGTTTTGTGGCCAAACTTTAAATATTAAAAGGTTCCTAAAAAGTGTAAAAATATTGATTGCAATGACCAAAAATGTCAAAATAGGTAAAGAATAAGGAACAAAGTGCAGGGACCATTTCTACCAAAAAATGTCCAGTTTACTATTCCTAAACTTTATATATATATATATATATATATATATATATATATATATATATATATATATATATATATATATATATATATATATATATATATATATATATGAGTAGGATTAAATGAGAATACCTAAAAGGGTGAGAACGCGAGAACAGATCTGGACCATTTAAATACTTAAATCTAAGGTCATTATTGAAAGGGGGATTTATGAAAAATTCTTAAACTGTTGGCATTAAAATGTAACTTTTAAATGGTCAGAAGGACATAATAGGAATTTCAACTTTACCTGTATCCTATAATTTCTCACCCACTCACATATTTCCTTTAATCTTCTCGTGTATATATGTCCACCTCTCCCTTTTTAGAGTTTCATAAAACTCAGGTCATCATCGATCTGGGCATCACTTACAACCCACTACGAAGATATGTTCCCCATCTTCATCTTACACCGCAACCATCATCGTTGCACACAGCTCCAATCAAGAGTTACGGCCGAAGATGATTGTGACAATTGGCAATGGCGAAGATGATTGTGACAATTGGCAATGGCGAAGATGACTGTGACAATTGGAGATGGTGAAGCAGCGACGTTTGAGGCATATTGCGGTTACTCGGGTGGCCCAACGAGCAGACCACAACCAGTAAACCACAGTGCTAGTGTTCGTGTCATTCTACAGGTATGCTACCATTGATTTGTAGGTTGATTCTTTCTCACCTGAAGTCGGGTAGATTTAGTGGATGGAAAGGGACGCATTGTTCATAGGTATGCTCTTTGAAATTTTATTATCCAAATACAAATATCTTAACACATGGCTACCCAGATTTGGTATTTAATCGAAAATCATGGATCGCTCTCAACAATTGTACATTTTTGTTTAGAAATTGGCAATGGTCTTTAATTTTTGAATGAATGGGAACCAATGGGGCCAAGAGGGTCTGTTCGTGAAGAAGGGATGAACTGTGCACATAAGGTGCTAGATAAAATGTCTATGAGAGCATTTTCGATTGGAATGATGGAAGGGGTCTCAATGGGGCAGTTGCTTCGATCGATAATGATTATCTTCTCTTTAATTTTTATTTTGGCTGTAAATCAATGAAGTTTAATCAACTACATTTCTTTACTCGTATTTTTTTCTATTCATACATGAATCTAGCTTTGGAATTAGGTTTTATAAACCACAAGATCTTATCGTGAAAACGTCTACTCAAAACCACAAGGTTTCTGCTATTTTGGTGTTCGGAGACTCCACTTCTGATCCTGGAAACAACAACTACATTCTGACCCCTTTCAGGGGCAATTTCACACCTTATGGGAGAGATTTTGCAAACCAAAAAGCGACAATGAGGTGTACCAATGGAAAGAAACACAATCCTAATTTTTGAATTTTTTGGTAATAATTTCTTGAAGGGGGTGCGTGAATGGTTGTATTTATTTATGAATAGCACGTGTATTCATTTATGAATAACATTGTAGTTATGTATGAATAGTTGTATTCATTTATTAATAGCGCATGTATTCATTTATGATAGAATGTATATTAATTTATAAATATCAGTGTATTCATTTGTGAATTGTAATGTATTCATGTGTGAATGATTGTATTTATTTATGAATATTAGTGTATTCATGTGAATGAGTGTATTTATTTATGATTAGAGGTATTCATTTTATGAAAAAATGATAATTTTTACATTTTTTTTATTTTCAATTTATGAAAAATGCATTGAATAATTTGTAATTTGATGTGTTTTCATTTATGAGTGGAAGTGTATTGATTTGCATTGGATTTCTATTCTTTTTTTTTTTTTTTGAAAAACAAAAACGTGAAATAGTAGAAAATAATATTTTTTTATAAGATTTTCTTTTCAGATTTAAAAAAAGAAAATATTAATTTTTTTAGGTGATTTTTTTGAAACGGTCATAAATAATTTTTGGGAAAAATCATAAAAAAAATATTTATATGTATTTTATTAACTAAAAAGAAATATTAATTTTGTTAGGTAATTAAAATCATTATCCCTAGATTTTAAGAAATCAATAATTAATATTTATATAAAGTTATTAATACACCCTTATAAAATGATTGGTCCAGAACTGTTCTCGCGTTCTTAACCTTTTAGGTGTTCTCATTTGATTCTCTCCATATATATATATATATATATATATATATATATATATATATATATATATATATATATATATATATATATATATATATATATATATATATATATATATATATATATATATTAATTGAGCAAGCTCAAAAGTATCGATTACTTTATCAAGCTAGAATTGTGTTTGAAAATAAAGCGTGTTTGATCGAGAGCTCAATTTTTTTATTGGAGTGATGTTTTGTGGTCGACACTACTCGTGTTTTGTGGTTGGCATTACTCGACTCGATTACAACCCTGTCTGGATGGTTGCAGAACTTGTCATACCCATTTGGGACATATCTACTTTTTTTTTTTTGGAACAATAAACTAAGTTACTCCTAACTATCACCACCAATATCTCAAGTGAGATTTGAACCCATAAATTTTCAAATGAGAGAGTTATTCCTTATGGCTAGATCAAAAGCCCTTGATGGATGAGCCTACTTGACATGTCATATGAGAAAAATCTTGAATATGATAAGCATAAACAAACATATTATATAGATATCTTAGATAATCATATAAATAATAAAACAAATGATAGCTAAGAGATATTAAAGTAGAAGTTTTTTTTTAAGATATAATTAACCTAGAAAGTGCTTTTTAATAGAGATAACATTTTTTTTGGACAACAATACCAACCACTTAAAAGTTTATGATCGTATTTTTTAAGTTTTAAGTTTTATAAATTAACAATTTTTTATTAAATAATATTTCGTTTATCACTAATTATATATTTAATTCATTTACCCTTAATTATGTATTTAATTTCAATAATATTTCATTTATCCTAGTTATATATATTTAATTCAAAAAATAGAAATATATATATATGATAGACCGTTTGTTAAAAACTTTAGAGTTCATATTCCATTAGGTATAAATTTTCCAGAGTTATTAAATTTGATCAAACAAAAGACAAATTTAGAAGACAAACTTAATATAAGTTCATCTTTCCAAAACAATAGATTGAAATATTTTATAAAGACAGTTGATGAAAGCGATGTGAAACATTTAAAAAAGTTTATTCATTAACTTTCAACTCATGTACACCTCTATTTGGTGGATAATGACCCGGTCAAAGAGGAACATAAATACAATGTCGAAAATGGATCTATTATTGGATTGGAAGTGATCTAGCAGCGAAAAATGCTCCGATAACAGAATAGAGAAAAGTTTTGTTGACAACCGATCTAGCAAAAGAGGTAGCAACAATCAAGTAGGTATATATATCTCTCTAAATGATCCTCACATCTTGGTGGATATGTTACATATCGAACAACTATATAACAATAATTCAGTTCACAAATTCAGTAGTACCATATCAAATGCCGATAATTACATATCAATTACCAATAGTTCCATATCAAATGCTTGTAGTTACATATCAAACACTAGTCGAACCAAAAATTAAGTATGTCGATCCAGTAAAATATTAATACTTAGGTGATTATAATGTTGGCACCATTAAAAATGATGTTGATGTTGGTGCATGTAACAATGATGTTGATAATGTTACATGTAATAATGATGATAATGATAGTACATTCAACAATGTTGTTGATGTTGGTACATGTCACAATGAAGATAATATTGATGATAATATAGAAATCGAGGAGCCAACTGATGATTTGTTAGGTATATCAGACAAATAAGCAAATGATTCTGAACTTGAATGACACTAAGACTGAAAATAGGTTTTAGGGAGCATTTTTTGATGAAAATTTGTATTGGTTTATTTCGACTGTAAAACTAGACAATTGTACCATGTTTCAGATTTGCAAAACTTATGGACCAACACGCATGTTATTTAACACCGTTGAAACCAAACCATCATCAAAAAGTTTTTTTTTAGTAAATTTAGTTGCGAGGTGTTGGGTATTGATCATGACAAAGACTAGTGTGGAACCATTGTGTAACTCCCTGTTCTGAATCGTTTCCTAATGCAGGACAGTGACCTGAAGATCAGGTATCATAAGGCTTAGGGCCTTTGGAAAAGAGAGATTTAGACTCATTTGGGTATGTGTAATGTAATTTAGATGATTTAGGAGTTTGGTTTGTGTTTTGGAGCCAAGTGGTATATCGGTAAAGTGTTAGTTCGGGATTTTATGGAAATTAGATTTTTGTTCAGGAAGTTTTAAGGCAAGGTTGAGTTGATAAAAGCGTAGAGCTTCTCGTCACCTTTACGTGGATATAAGGATCTTCGGAAACAAACTTAGAATGAAGAAGTTACGGCCTTCGAAAGTTTAGTGGTTTTAGGATGAAACCGAGTATGCGGGGCGTGCACAAGTGTATGCAGGCCATGCTAGAGCTAAGTCTAGTAGGTGGGGTATACTTTGGTGTAGGCTGGGCATACTAAGAAGATGGATCACGGAGGCTTAAGGGAGTACGTTGGGCGTACCAGAAGTACGCAGGGCGTACTCCAGTCAGACCCAAACCCTAATTTAGGGTCTTAGACCCTATTTAAGCTCCTTAACTCACCACCAAACCCTATTATCTTCAACCTCCATCCCTTTAAACTCAAGAATCAAAACCCTAGCCTCCTTTGGTGTGTTTTGTTAGGACATGATTTATGGTTTATACTTTACTTTACATAGCTTTTAGAGTTCTCGGTCTAGGACCAAAAACACCATGAATTCGGTGGTGTTTGGACTAAAATCACCATGTGATTTCTGTGGGCTTAATGATGCTTTCGGTTGGGTTTTGGGTTGGGCCTTTGTAATTAGGTCTAGGTATATATAGTATTGTTTCATCCGTGAAAAAGGTTGGTCATTCTAATTAGCTGATTTCGAGTTTAGAGAGAGACAGAGAGGACCGAGAGACATAGAGGTCTTATGTACTAGACTATCTATCAATATAGTGTGCATTGAAGATTTGATTTTGTGTTCTTAATTCGTTATAAATGTTTTGCGTTAATCATTAGATTAGAATTCCGCACCAATTCTATTGATTTCGATTGATACATTAGATTAGGTTTTACAATTGGTATCAGAGCAATGATTGGTATCAATCGAATTGGCAAAATATTAAACGTTTCTTGGAGTTTTTCTTGGTGTTTTTAAGTTCTTTTTGACTAAAATTGTTGCCGCTGTCTTCGTGTTCTTCACTACATTGGAGACTTTGATCGAAACTGGTTTTGATAAATTAACAATTTTGTGTTTCCGGTATTTTGGGAGTTTTTCGGTCAGGTCTAGATGTTTTCGATGGCAGACTTCAAGTTCTCGGCTAAGTTAAGTGATTTCGGAGGCTACTGAAGTTCTCGGTCAGCAACTAGGTCAAACATCTAGATTTCGGTCAAACAAGATTTCAGATCGAGTTTTCGGTCAACAATCTTGATATTTTTTGACTTTTCGGTCAAACCTAGTTCAGTTAAATCATACACTTTTCGGATTACAATGGACTCATACAACACCTATCTTTCAAAAATGCAAAGTGATCTTGATTCACTCATGGGGACAACAAGTCGAATTCCCCGGTTGCTAACTGGTGATGGATTTCCTGAGTGGGAATTCAAATTTGAGAAGTATGTTAAGATGAAGGATAAAAAAGTGCGGAGAAGCTTCCTGAGAGGTCCAGTCAAGATCACAACCACCTTGGATGATAAAGTAAAAACTGTGGTTGACAAGCCAATCGAAGATTACACTAATAAGGATTTCGACAAGATTGAAGATGATAAGAAAGCACTGGATATTCTTACCATGGCTTTGTCCCTTGATATTGCTCAAGTTTTCTGGGAGTATAAATCTACTAAGGCTCTGTGGGAAAGCCCTGATTGAGGTGTATGAAGGGAATGAGGATATGAACCAAAGCAGACATGATTTGCTTCGTCAAAGATTCAACATGTTTAATCATGTTCTTGGGTAGACTCTAGAAGTCCAGTTGCAGTGTTTTATTACTCTCAACACATATATGAGAATTGTTGGAATTGTGTTGTCTTGCTCTGAGATAAATAAGAAGCTACTCAGTTCACTTCCCAGGAATTAGGATATGAATATGTATGTGATTAAGAAGACAAATGACCTAAGCAAGCTCTCTTGTAACATCCATAAAAATTCAAGCCAAATTTAAACTTTTTAAAACATTTTCAAAACCAAGATTGTTACAAAACATGTTTCCAAAATAGTATAATGTTAGAGTATCCCAGAATCAAATCATACAACATGAAATATGAGGATCTGTACAATCACGCCTTCGCCTTCCCGCAATCATCAGAAGTACCTGAAACAATAATCGATAAATGTAAGCTCGAAGATTTAGTGAGTTAACCCTAAAATAAATATATAAGCAAACAACATGCATAATGAGCCATCAGTCTGATTGGACCTACTCTCGGTCCTCAATGTATCTGGTTCGCTCTCCGAGCCCTCGGCACGTCTGGACCGCCCTCCTCGGGACCTTCAGCCTATCCGGAGCGCTCAATGGGCCTTCGGCCTGACTAGATTTCCTGGATCGGGCCTGCAGTCTACCCGGTCTGTCCAGAGTATCTCTACCTAATGCACACAACAGGACCTGCCTTAACTCTTTCTCCAAACCAACAAACATGTGCACATACATATAAATAAGTAAACATGCAGATCTAACATATCACTAATCATGGCAACTATCCTATAACTAGGATACCGATCTAACCGATCACTAATGTAGCAACCATCCTATAACCTGGATACTCATCTAATCGATCTCTCACATAGCAACCATCCTATAACGAGGATATATATATATATATATATATACATATATATATATACACATATATATACATATATATATATATATACACACATATATAGATATACACATATATATACATATATATACATATATATATATATATATATATATATATATATATATATATATCATAAAGCATAACGTGTAATAAACCTGGATACAAATACAAAAAGGGCCGGCATTGGTGCCTTAGACCCTGTTGATATAGTGAGGAGAACTTACCTCTCAACTGTAGAATCGAGGTGATAATCCAAAACTCTCGAACCACGGCCACGAACTCCACCACCTATATTTACCATAGGACTATTTTCATAAATTTCCAATTTACTAAAATACCTCAGAAATTAACTAGTCAATCCTTGGTCAAAGTCCAAGCCAAAGGTCAAGGTCAACAGTCCATGTTGACCCGAAACGTCGAGTGTAGTTCACCGACTCGTCGAGTCCCTGAACTCGAGAAGTCTTGAAACCCCCCATTGTTTCGTCGAGTTTCCCTGCAACTCGCCGAGTTCATGCATGTTCAAAATTCGGGAAAACCCTAGTTGACTCGTCAAGTCTTCTTATTGACTCGCGGATTCCATGTAGAAATACTTGCACGAAAATCTTCATCGGACTCGCCGAGTTGGCCATGCAACTCGTCGAGTCCCTTCAGTCCTTTCTCCATTCAGATGCTTTTTAAGCCATTCCAAAGCTCCATATTGTAGATCAAGCTTCCCAAGGCATGTTTATCACGTAAAGTTGCAAAATTTACGTGCATGCAAGGCTCTAAAGGTTTAGAATGTCAATTCCATGCTTATAAGGGGTTTAACTCAAAAGGAAGGGTTCATACTTGCTAAAGTTGGAGACTTTATAGCTATAAGGACCAAGATAAGCTCAGATCTGAAGTTGCAACTTCAAATCCTAGCTCACACTCAAAAATGGTTAAGATATATATATACTAGAAAATCCCTAATCTTAACTATATAGAGATCTAGAAAGAGGGAAGGTCAACGTAACGACTTGTTACCTTCAAGTTGATGCCAAGAAGCAGAAGAGTGAAATCCACTAGCTCCTCTTGCACTAATCCTCTTATACTTCAAGTATTCTTCTTGCAAATCACCTTCCAAGCTTGAAAATCACACAAGAATGGAGCACGCACATGAATTAAGGTTTCTGGACTCACAAGGGGAGTTGGTCACTAAAACACGGGCTAAAAACGTTCCTACTCGACGAGTCAGGGCATCCAACTCGTCGTATAGACCTTTCAATTTGAAAATAAAGTTGTAGAACTAATACCTGAGGGTCGGGGTGTTACAATCCCCCCCTCCCCCCCCCTCCAGTTGAACTAGACTTTGACCTTAAGGTCCGCTGCGGTGAACAACTCTGGATAGTGCTCTCGCATCTCAGCCTCCAGCTCCCATGTCCACTCAGACCCTCTTTGGTTCTCCCACTGTACCTTTACCAAATGTATCTCCTTGTTCCGCATAACCTTCACCTTCCTCTCCAGAATGGCCACGGGGCACTCCACATAATCAGGCGCTCATCAACCTGAATGTCATCCAATGATACTACTACCTCCTCATCCAGAATGCACTTTCGTAATTGCGAAACGTGAAAAGTATTGTGGATCTGACTAAGATCCTTAGGAAGATCTAGTCTATATGTCACCTTGCCAACCCTGACAATGACCCTGAACAACCCAATGTATCGGGGGCCCAATTTCCTCTCTCTCTGAAGCGGATCACACCCTTACAAGGTGAGACCTTCAGGAGTACCATGTCACCGACCTGAAACTCTAATTTTGATTGGCGCTGGTTGGCGTAGCTCTTCTATCTACTCTGTGCGGTCTGCAACTGCTGTCAACAATCCCGACTATCCTCTACAAATCAGGCATTCTCGCCCCTGATCCTCTCCAGCTTCCAGTTCTCTGGTAATATGCTCTTAGCCTGAGCCTCTCTAATCAAACTCACGAGTGGAGAATCCACCGATATCCTCATGCATGTCACTGTTGTGGAAGATCCAGCTGACTTGTGGCTCAGAGAGTCCGCCACCAAGTTCGCTTTACCTGGATGGTAATGGGTCTCATAGTCGTAGTCCTTGACTATATCTAGCCACCTGTGCTGCCTCATGTTTAGGTTCGACTGATCCATGATGGGTCTCAGGCTCTTGTGGTCCATGTATATGGTACAGTGGACCCCATAGAGATAATGTCTCCAAATCTTGAGAGCGAATACCACCACTCCCAAATCCAAATCATGAGTACGGTATCTCGTCTCATGCGACTTTAGCTGCCGCGATGCATATGCTATCACTCGTCCCCTCTGCATGAGGACCACTCCCAATCCTGTGATGGATGCATCACAAAACACCAAACAATCCTCGACCCCCTCTGGAAGAGTCAAGACTGGAGCCTCGCATAGTCGCTTCCGGAGGGTCTTAAACGCCCTCTACTACTTGGGGCCCACCAGAATTCCCACCCCTTCCTCGTCAAATGAGTGAGGGGTACTGGAAT
This sequence comes from Lactuca saligna, assembly GCF_052625555.1. Taxonomy (NCBI): domain Eukaryota; kingdom Viridiplantae; phylum Streptophyta; class Magnoliopsida; order Asterales; family Asteraceae; genus Lactuca; species Lactuca saligna. Next base: position 142,679,996 of record NC_136422.1, read on the forward strand.
CTTGGAGAAATCTTGTATGAATCTGCGGTAGTACCTTGTCAATCCTAGAAAGCTTGTGATGTCCGATGGAGATTTCGGAACCTCCCGCTGCATAACCGCCTCGATTTTGGCCGGATTGACCAAAATCCCCTGTTGGTTAACGAGGTGTCCAAGGAACTGAACCTCTCGTAACCAAAACTCACACTTTGTGAACTTGGAATAAAGCCGTTCCCGCCTTAAAACTCCTAATAACTCGCGAAGAAGTTCCTCATCCCGCTCTCCGATCTTGGAGTATACCAATATATCGTCTATGAATACGATGACTAAGCAATCGAGCATCGGTTTACAAACCTGATTTATCAGGTCCATAAACATTGTTGGCGCTTTGGTGAGCCCAAACGGCTGGACTACGAACTCGTAATGTCCATAACGAGTTCATAACACGGTCTTCTCCATGTCCTCCTCCATAACTCTGACCTGATGGTACCCAGACCTCAGGTCTATCTTGGAGAACCAAGATGCTCCCTACAACTGATCGAGAAGATCATCTATCCTCAGGATTGGGTAACGGTTCTTCACCTCCAACTTGTTCAACTCTCGGTAATCAATGCACATCTGGTGTGAACCATCCTTCTTCCAAACGAAGAGTCTCGATGCTCCCCACGGGGAACTGCTTGGATGAATGAACTGCTTGCCCAGTAGCTCTTGCAGTTGTGATGAAAACTCTTGCATCTCTGGTGGTGCTAACCGGTATGACGCCTTGGCGATAGGGGTTGCACCTAGCACTAGGTCTATCCTAAACTCAACCTGACTCTCCAAAGGCACTCCCGGTAATTCCTCTGCGAACACATCAACAAACTTGACCACAAGAACCTCTGAAACTGAAATCTGTTCCCTAACCCGCGTATCCACCACATATGCTAGATAACCCACATGCCCGTGTTGAATATATTGTTGAGCCCTGGCAGGTGAACAAAACTTTGATCCTAATCTGGTGCCCTCGCCATAAACAATCAGTTCTCCCCCACTTGGGGTCCGAACAACCACCCACTGCCCCTCGTAGTCGATCCTGGCACCGAAACGACTAAGCCAGTCCATACCCACAATCACACACACATCCCTCATGGGAATTGTAATCAGGTCGATCAGAAAAGATACCCCGAAGATCTCTAACTCGCATCCCCGATAGACCAAATAAGCGGAAACCCCGTGTTCGTTGGTGATAGAGACTCGCAACAGACACTCTAACTTTCCCACTGGCAACCCGAACTCCCTACTGAAAGTTTCAGAGACAAATAACCAACTCAGCCCCGAGTCAAATAGTACCAAAACAGGTAAGGAGTTCACTAAAAACGTATATAATCATAGGTACAAACATATAAGCATGAAACATATATAATCAGTACGATAAGGGATAGAAACATACCAACAACCACATCCGGTGCTGCTTTGGCCTCCTCGGCTGTAAGCTGGAAGGCGCATCCCTGAGCCCTTGGGGGCTCCGCTCTGTCCTGCCTCCCGTCATTAATCCTCAATGTAGCCAGCGCTGGAGCCTGCATCGGCCTAGTAGCGAGTTGCGGACAGTTGGTCTTCACGTGACCAACCTAATGACAATGGTTGTAGATCCTCATATCCTGAACCGGGGCCGTCTGGTAATAATCCCTTGCAAAATGCCCCTCATGGCTGCATTTGCGGCATCCACTACCCTATCTACAAACCCCTAAATAACCTTTCCCGCACTTGCCACAAGTGTGGCCCTGCTGTCCCCCTGCTCTAGAATCAGCGGTCTTAGACCGCTTCAGTGCTGGCTGTGACTGTGTTGGGGCCCGCCACTGCTCCCTCAATTGCAGCTCAATTTCCAAATCACGCCGCCTAGCGGTCTCCTGTAGTTCTAGAAGGGTATCACCCCACTTAGTAGCAACAAACTGACGGATGTTAGTCTTGAGCATGCTCATATAACGTGTCATCTGAGCCTGCTCAGAGGCAAATTCTAGGCAGAACATTGCCCTCTCCGTGAACATGTGGGTGATCTCCGTCATCGTCTCATTGTCATGTATCAACTCCAGAAACTCCTGAGCTAGCCGCTTTCGTTCGACCCGTGGAATGTAGCGAGCGCGGAACATATCCCGAAACTGCTCTTAAGTAACTACAGCTCCATGATCATCCGAATAAGCTCCAGTTATCAATCTACACCAGTCCTTTACCCCAGACCTTAGCAGGTTCAAAGCACATCTGACCTTCTAGTCATCAGGACATGAAGACGTGAAGAAACACCTCTCCACGTCAGATAGCCACCTCATGGCTTTGATGGGGTCTAGAGTCCCATCAAAAGTAGCGGGCTTCATGTTATCAAAGTCCCAATACTGAAAATTCCGACTGGCTCCTACACCTACCGCCGTTACAGCCGATGTGGCTGCTGCGGCAGCTGCCTCAGTGAGGGCTGCATAGCGATCATTGAAATACTTCACCATGGCGGTCTTGATAGACCCAAACATCTCCAGTAACTGAGCCCGGAAAAATGCAACAACCTCATCATGCAGGGTCTCCTGGATCTTGGCATCCATCTCGTCTGGCCTCATCTGGCCGATAGTCTCGGGTACTGGGGGTGCCTCCTGTCCGCCGTCTCCTGATCCTGACCCGGATCCAGTCACAAATCATTGAGTAACCACCATGTTGAAAAACATACCAGGAAGATATTAGATATTCCATATAATGATTTGGGAACCAACCCCCAAAAAAACCCTAGGGGTTGTGACTTCCTTGCTACGCATATGGGTCCTGTGATTTCAGTAGTACCGCCCATACTACCTTCCACACCTACCCATATTTGTATAAAGTATCATCAAACTATACGTAAGCATGGCATGCACTCAATCCTCACTCCTAGAGGAAGGCTAAATATCTCATAACTGGCGGAATCTTTCCAACAACCCATCCATGAAACTTCCACTAACCTTGCAGCACTCGTGTATGCTAGCCATACATAACGTTGGACCCTATAGACATTCGAATACCCGGTCCTACTCTAAGCCCACAACCAACCAATCAACAGGAAATAAAGCTAAACCAAATATTCTCATACATGATTTGCTTCGTCAAAGATTCAACATGTTTAATCATGTTCTTGGGGAGACTCTGGAAGTCCAGTTGCAGTATTTTATTACTCTCAACACAAAATTGAGCATTGCTGGAATTGTGTTGTCTCGCTTTGAGATAAATAAGAAGCTACTGAATTCACTTCCCAGGAATTAGGATATGAATGTGTCTGTGATTAAGAAGACATAGGACCTAAGCAAGCTCTCTTGTAACATCCATAAAAATTCAAGCCAAATTTAAACTTTTAAAACATTTTCAAAACCAAGATTGTTACAAAACATGTTTCCAAAAAAGTATAATGTTAGAGCATCCAAGAATCAAATCATACACCATGAAATATGAGGAGCTGTACAATCATGCCTTTGCCTTCCTGCAATCATCATAAGTACCTGAAACAATAATCGATAAATGTAAGCTCAAAGGTTTAGTTAGTTACCCCTAAAATACCAACGTCATACAGATATAACCATATCATATAAACATATAAGAAAACAACATGCACAATGAGCCATCAGTCTGATTGGACCGACTCTCAGTCCTCAATCTATCTGGTCTGCTCTTTGAGCCCTCGACACATCTAGACCGCCCTCCTCGGGGCCTTCATCCTATCCGAAGCACTCACTGGGCCTTCGGCCTGACTAGATTTTCCTGGACCGGGACTGCAATCTACCTAGTCTGTCCAGGGTGTCTCTGCCTACTGCACAAAGCAGGACCTACCTCAACCCTTTCTCCAAACCAACAAAGATGTGCACATACATATAAACAAGTAAACATGCATATCTAACATATCACTAATCATGGAAACCATCCTATAACTAGGATACCGATCTAACCGATCACTAACATAACAACCATCCTATAACCAGGATACTCATTTAACTGATCTCTAACATAGCAATCATCCTATAACAAGGATATATATCATAAAGCACAACGTGTAATAAACCTGGATACAAATACAAAAAGGGTCGACATTGGTGCCTTAGACCCTATTGATATAATGAGGAGAACTCACCTCTCAACTGTAGAATCGAAGTGATAATCCGAAACTCTTGAACCACGGACACGAACTCCACCACCTATATCTACCATATGACCATTTCCATAAATTTCTAATTTACTAAAATACCCCAGAAATTAACTAGTCAACCCTTGGTCAAAGTCCAAGTCAAAGGTCAAGGTCAATAGTCCATGTTGACTTGACACGTCAAGTGCAATTCACCGACTCGTTGAGTCCTTCTTGAACTCGAGAAGTCATGAAATCCACCGTTGACTCGTCGAGTTTCCCTACAACTCGCCATGTTCATGCAAGTTCAAAAGTCGGGAAAAATCCTAGCTGGCTCGCCAAGTCTTCCTACTGACTCGCCGAGTCCATGTAGAAATCCTTGTATGACAATCTTCATTGGACTCGCTGAGTTGACCATGTAACTCGTCGAGTCCTTTCAGTCTGTTCTCCATTTAGATGCTTTTTAAGCCATTCCAAAGCTCCATATTGCAGATCAAGCTTCTTAATGCATGTTTATCATGTAAAGTTGCAAACTTTACGTGCATGCAAGGCTCTAAAGGCTTTGAATGTCAATTCCAAGCTTATAATGGGTTTAACTCAAAAGGAAGGGTTTATACTTGCCAAAGCTGGAGACTTTATGGCTATAGAGACCAAGATAAGCTCAGATCTAAAGTTGCAACTTCAGATCCTAGCTCACACTCGAAAATGGTTAAGATATATATATATATATATATATATATATATATATATATATATATATATATATATATATATATATTAGAAAAGCCCTAATCTTCAACATAAGGAGATCTAGAAAGAGGGAAGGTCAAGGTAATGACTTATTACCTTCAAAATGATGCCAAGAATTAGAAGAATTAGATCCACTAGGTCATCTTGCACTATTCCTCTTATACTTCAAGTCTTCTTCTTGCAAATCATCTTCTAGGCTTGAAAATCACACAAGAATGGAGCACACACACGAATTAGGTTTTTTGGACTCACAAGGGGATGTAAGGGGAGGATAAGGAGGCAAAGGATCCTTTAAATAGGGTACAAAACCTCGAAAATTAGGGTTTCATCCTCCAGCTCCAACTCGTCGATTCACGCCTCTGACTCGTCGAGTTGGTCACTTAAACACGGGCCAAAAATGTTCCTAGTCGATGAGTCAGGGCATCCAAATCGTCGAGTAGACCTTTCAATATGAAAATAAAGTTGTAAAATTAATACCTAAGGGTCGGAGTGTTACATCTCTCTTGTCGAAATGATGGCTATAATCAAGGCATGTGACATGGATGACAAGCAGAGAGAAATTAATCATGTCAATTCCTACTCAACTGCAAGCTTAGGAGCATCCACTAACAGTTCATTTTCAGCTATACCATTGCATCATGCTCGTCCATATTTTGGTCTACTAATTTTTTCCTCCCAACTCCTCTGCGTCCAGTTCTACCACCAAATCCACCTTACAGTCTCCAACTGCTGTCAAAGGAGCTGAAGAAAATGTGGCTATGATGGCTGGATTCATGAACTGCTACAATGCCTTTGTTGTTGGTGAATTAGTTCCTCCAGTTATGATTGGAGAACTTGATCAAATTCATACCGAGGATGTTAAAAAGATGGACATATCATGGAAAATTGCTATGGCGGTGTTCAGGGTGAAGAAGCTTACTCAGCAAACTGGAAAGAATAACTTGGGAGTGAATGTGGATAAGAAAGTGGGCTTCAACAGAGTAAGTTGAGGTGTTACAACTGTCATGAGGCAAGTCATTTTTTCTCGTGAGTGCACCAAGCCAAGAGTGGAGAATAATGTTGAGAGTGCTTTGGTTCCAGTTGGAAAGAATAGAGAAGTGCCTCTAAATAATGAGAAAGCTATGGTAGCACAAGAATTTTCATGAGAAGAATAGATGTAGGCTCTAAATCTTACTAAAGATGGAAGAGTTAATCTTGCCCAGATTGAAGATGGTGAGCATGCTGCAAATTTGGATGAAGAAAAGATGATGGACTTGTAGTTTGCTTTCATTGTCTCCACCACTGCTACCACCAAAGAGGTTAGTGAAGTTTCATGCTCTAAATCCTACGTAGATAAAGTTAACAAATATCGTGAGCAAAATGAGTTATTAGTTAGAGAAGTTTTTTTATCTTAAAAATTAAATCTATGAAATTAAGAAGGTAAACAAGCCTCTTAATGAAAAACTAGATGCTCAAAATAAAGATTTAATTAGGATTAGGGAGGAATATAGCACCAAATGTGTTCACTATCGTTATGCTAAAGAGGAAATTATCAAATTAACTGCCGAACTTGATGCATTAAAAGCTAAATGTGAAGATGCTGAATATAGCATTAAGAAATTTGATGTGTCAACTGAGACAGTTGAATCCATGATAGAAAAACAATTAAAATGGAAAGATAGCCAGAAAAATGGCTTAGGGTATCATAGTGTCCCACCTCCTTTTAATAATAATTATGTTTCTGCCTTTGAGACCATAGAAATAGAAAGACCTGCTCAATATGTCCAACCCCGTGTAACTGCCTCAATCAAGACTGAACAGTCCGGCCCAACTGAGAGTATTAATGTGAACGATAATAATCTTTCCACTTTATGTGTAGATAAAGTAACAGTGTAAGATGGGTTCGAGCAGAACAAAAATAATTCTAGTTTTGCTGAAAATACTTCAAAAACTTGTGATGATAATAATCCCACTGTTGAAAAATTCAAGCCATGGAAATTTGTTAAATAGTCTAATAAATGTGCATGTGCTTGTGCTTGTGCTTATGGAAGTTCTTTGAAATAAAATTCATTTGGACAAGGACCAAGTCACAATCTTATTTATTTAAATATCCAAATTTGTTTTAATTGTGGGAGTCTATGTCACATTGCTAGAAAATGTCCACATCATTCACATGATCCCTTCTCTGAATTCGTATGGACGAACGTGCCAATGGGGAGATCTTCCAATAGAAATCCTTCGATGTTACGTCCCCATAATAACAATTGGAATGATGACAAGGCCAAGAATCAGGCCTTCAAGGACAAAATGAAAACTGACTCGAGAGATGGTTCAACCAAACCAAATCAGGTGAGGTTAAATTCATCTCAAGGGTCATCCTCTAGCTCACACTTACTATACAAGACTAAATCAAAAGGTAGTCCCACCCCAAAGGCAAATGAAAAAGGTCCCATTCGGTCCAATAAGAAAGTACACCAACCAAATTACCAATGGGTACCCAAAGTCCTTTCTTCTAAATCATCAACTCGTCCAAAAAGATCTTTAGATTCTTTGAAATCATTATTTGATAAACAATATATGGTATGTGAAAGAGTACCCGAGTTAATAGTAATGGTCAACCCAGTTTCAAGATGAATTAGGTTCCCAAAACTAATTAATCCCGCAACTTGTGAAGGAACAACTATGGAGGAATATCATCAGACCTTGGTATGTTGATAGTGGTTGTTCCAGGCACATGATAGGAGACATATATCAATTTCATGGAATTCAAAACATTAATGGTGGTTATGTCTACTTTGCAGGAGTAGAAAAGGGAAAGATCACTCAAATGTGGACTGTTACAAATGGTGTGTTGAATTTTGAAAACGTCAATTTTGTTCCTGAATTAAAACATAGTTTGTTGAGTGTCTCTCAAATCTGCGATAGAGACTTCTTAACTCATTTCACCAAGAAGGATTGCTTAATTCTAAATCCTAGCATTGTCATACTAGAAGAATGGATATTGGTGAGATCAGAACATCAAAACAATGCCTATATCATCAACATGAATCACAACATCCCGGAGAATGTTACTTGCATGTTCTCAAAGACTTCTGAACAGAATGCTATACTCTGGCATCGTCGCCTTGGTCATGCAAATGCAAAGAATCTAAATCATCTTGCCAAAAATGATCTTGTTCGAGGGTTGCCTATTAAAGATTTTGTCACCTTTGAGAAGTGTGTCGCCTGTGCACAAGGAAAGCATCAGCGAAAACCGCACAAGCCAAAACTGGTTAACTCAATCTACACACTTCTTCAATTGCTTTGTATGGATCTCTTTGGACCAGTCAATTTTCTTAGCATCAACAAAAGCTCGTATTGTCTCAGTATAATAGATGATTACTCATGTTTTACTTGGGTATTATTTCTGAAGAATAAGAGTGAGACAATGGAGCTGATCAAGAGGTTCATTGTCCTGATTGAGAATCACACCACTGAGAAGGTGAAAGGCATCTGGTGTGACAATGAGACAGAATTCAAAAATGCTATTATGTACCATTTCTGTGCTGAAAAAGGGGTACATCACCAATATAGTGCTACTCGCACACCTCAACAAAATGATGTTGCTGAGAGAAGGAATGGAACCCTAATTAACGTTGCTAGAACAATGTTGTGTGACTCAAAATTATCGGTGTTCTTCTGGGCTGAGGCTATCAATACGGAATATTATGTTCAGAACCGGATTCTAATAAACAAACATCAAATGAAGATTCCGTATGAAATCCTCTATGGTCACAAACAACCTGTTGCTCATTTCCGCACTTTTAGCTGCTCATGTAGTCTTCTTCATCTCGAAGCCACTCCAAAGTTCCATTCAAAGGCTGACGACTGCTACTTTGTCGGGTATCCTGGATGTATTGCTTATCGGGTCTATAATAAAGCTACCAAGAATATCGTGGAGTCCTTTGATGTCCGATGGCTAGAAGAAAATGAGACAGAAGCTAGAGTCGGCCCTGAATGGTTATTTGATTATGCTGAATTATTTAAACCATTTTATGTGTTTTCTGATAATGTTTCAGGTACCCATCTAAACTCATGTGGATCAAGTAGGGATGATGAAGAAGAAGTGATCATTGTTGAACCTATTAAGCCATTGATACTGCAGGATGAAAATACAAGCTTGAATAATGGCACTCTGGATCCTCTACCAGTAAATGATGACACAACTGCTGAATCTCCAGAAAAAGCTAACGATTCATTGGTTCTGGAAGAAAATGTCACCTCTATTGAAAATGTCATCTCTGATTCTGCAAAATCCTTTGATTCTACTATTATGGATTTTCTCTTTCCGGAGAGAATTACTGATGAGTATGTGGTAAGTACTTCATACGATTTCCCTTCATCACGAATCTTCCAGTCTCTTCACAAGCGGTGGATCGTGAGACTTCTTCAAGGGTTCAGCACAACCATCCCATCGAAAATGTTATAGGTTCTCTGGAAGATGGATTCAAAACTAGAAGCCAGAGCAGATATGTTAATGAATGTCTATATTCGTGCTTCATATCCCAAATTGAGCCAAAAAACTTTGAGATGGATCTTAATGAACCTAGTTGGGTTGATGCCATTCATGAAGAGCTGAATCAATTTGAGAAGCTGAAAGTTTGGCAACTGGTAGAACTTCCTGAAGGAAAGAAGTCTCTTGACACAAAATGGGTTTTTGACAATAAGCAAGATGATAGCAGGGTAATTATGTGAAACAAGGCACACTTGGTTGTCCGTGGTTTCAGGAAAATAGAAGGTCTTGATTACACAGAGGTATATGATCATGTGGCTCGACTAGAAGCAATACGTATCTTCTTAGCATACACCTCCTACATGGGTTTCACTATATATATAAGATGGATGTTAAAACTGCCTTCTTGTGCGGAGAAGTAAAAGAGGAAATCTACGTTGATCAACCACCAGGTTTTGTTAACTCAAAGTTTCCAAATGATGTGTATAAGCTGGACAAGGCACTTTATGGTCTTCATCAAGCCCCTCGTTCTTGGTAAGACACTTTGAACGAGCATCTTTTAACTCATGGGTAAACAAGATGCACGATTGATCAGATGTTGTTCATCAAAAGAGTGAAGAAGGACCTTATTCTTGCTCAAATCTATGTGGATGATATCATTTTTGGGCCAACAAATGAGGAATTATGCAAAGATTTTGAAAATTTCATGAGGATGAGGTTTGAGATTGTTGGGTTTTGAGCACTATAACACCTCTTAAGTGCACATGCAACCCTAAATGCTTTGGATCTATGTTTTCTCTAATTATACATGCATTTTCTTTTTCCAAAGCATTCACCCTAGTTAGCATACAATTGAAGATTATATATAACCAAAACATAGTTAGGATATATACCTATTGATTAGGGTAGAGTTCTTGACCTTTGGAAACATGAGCACCTCAAGTGTGATGCCTTTAATGGTTCACAAACACCAATATGAAAAGGAGGTTCTAATAGAATAAGTTACTTGTCTCTATTGAAGGTGCAAACAATATTGGAGCATGGAGGGGGCTATTTATAGTTGTCGCAAGTGCTAGGGTTACACTTTACAAACCCTAATGATCCATAATTTTCCACATTCCTATGATCTGTGGGTTTAACCTCCATGGACTATCCATGGGTTATATTATTGGTTTAGCCCACTTACATAATCATGGATCACTTAAACCATACTATAAGTATCATTGATTTATATAATCAATCCCTCCATATTTAATTAGTCTCTTTTGACCACAAAATTAATTCCAAATTCATTCTTGTACAATACTAATTAAATAACCATATTAATATATTATACTTATAATATATTAATAAATCGTAAATAACCTTATTCTCATAAAACCATCCTATCAAATTGCACTGGTGAAGACAACCCATAAGGACCATGCTATTATCGGGTTAAGTACAAACCAATTATAGTTATGGGCTTAGACACCAAATCCAACAGTCTCCCATTTGGATAAGTCTAATAACTATAGCTGCCTATTTACTTCAGGATCTGACTTAGCAATCGTATGCTTCCAAAAGCCGTTGTCAACTCTGACCCAGTCAGTGACGCATCCTTTAGATAAGGGATCATATACTCCTCTGTTCTCAAGATATTAGTTTGACAAATACATGGAACAATGGCATACTTATTGTCCAGCAGTTTGTTTCTTGATTTCTGATTTGTCTGACATAGAACATAACTGAATACATCAATTTAGTTATGACCGGGCCCTACACATAATTCAAAACAGAATCATCGAGGGGTCCAAGATATCACTTTTAATCCTCTTAGGATAAAAGGGAACATATAAACTTTGACTCATATGCTTGTACTAACTATTAATTGAATTATACACAACAACACATTTTATAACATCGAGTTACCGATGCGTTTTCATAATATCAATGCACAACCAACTCATAGTCAACAACTCATATATGTAGGTTTGAAGATTTATATGATATTATCGTCTCTCGATCACTCGTGATAAATTCCATGAAGTGATTCAAGTGAGTGCGTGTTGAATCCAATACTCAAATCTTATTTCAGAAGTACTCATGAATGGTGTAGCAAACCTGTTGATATGCCTAACTCTTTAGACAATCATACAAGCCAACTCATGACAGTCTTCTTTCATACCTACTTCCAAAGTATGATCGATTGTGGATAGTTTGAATAATCTTATTATTTTGGAAGTCAAAACATGCAAAGGGAAACACAAGAATAATACTAATTCTATATGGCCCCAAAACTTGTGGGTGTAAATAAAACACATTTTATTTAATCACCATATTGATTACTCATTATCCATTGTATAATGTTTCTATTTATCAACCTAATACTTGAATTAAAACAATAGTTATTCCATGCTCCAAGCATGCACACCATGTTTACCTATGGTCCTTACTTTGTGAAATAAATCAATTTGATTTCCAATTAACCTTATTTCACAATTCCAAATCTTCAAGTGTAAGAATGCAAAATTCTTGCCACTATTAGAATGTGTTAGTTCTAAACTATTATGCAAAGATTCCTTTTGTAATATCTTGGTACAAAAAGTCACAAAGACTTGACCAACGATATTACAAAACTTTCCATTGGAAATTGTTACAAGACAATTCCAGGGAAGCGAAGTCTCAAATTTAAAGTACATTCATTTGAACATCCTTCTTGTATAAAGGTTTCTAACTTTCTCAATATCCAAATCCCATTATGGAAACTTTTCCATAACTGCTATATGACTATCCATTCTTAATAGAATCCTATCTATTCAAAATTATATCAATATGGTCCATTCATTACTATACTTCCAACTATTCATAAGCAACCACTCCTTAGAGAAACTTAGATTGTCCTTGAAAAATGTTTAACCACTTTAGCCATATCCGGTTTAATAATTTTTCCCTCTTAATGCCCTAGGCATTTGGAAAATTAGACCACGTGAATATTATAACATATGCAATCGATCCTATATCCGAAGCATATGAGACACGATTCATACTGATACTTGACCAGTCTTTTGCTATAATATTTATATTTGACATATTCTCACAATTCGAACTATGAAGAGGGATGTCGTAATCATAATCAAATTTTGAGACCACAATTAACATTTCCATATATAGAATTTCCTTATGTTGAATCTTTTCAACATAATAATCATATATGTCTTGACTAAATTTGATTAAAACTCTCAATCTAAACTTTTCGAATTGAAATGAAGTATAACTTCCTCTCCCTTAATTATCGCAAAACAACTTTTTAATCCTGCAAGTTTGCTAATTGAAACCTTTGTTTTCTATAATTAACATTGCTAACTTGCAACATTACCATAATTAATTATGATCCCACTAGCATAAGAATTATTTTTATTATTGGCATAACTTTTATGCTCCCACTAGCCTTGACAGGTATCCAAAATCAGATGGACTTCTAGAAATCAATACTTATTGACTTTCTTACCAAATTTTAGATTTTTGATATGAGATGCTTCAATAAACCTTTATCCAACCTCATACTCCTTTTACTAGAAAGCTTATATGTGTGTCTAAACTATTTCATAACTTACAACAATAAGTTCCGAATGTCCAAACTTTATTTCCCATTTCTCTCAATTTGAACTATGAAGAGGAATGCCGTAATCTTGGAATATGACTCTAAGACTTGTTTCTGAACGAAGTATGATTCACCTTAATTGATTTGCCCATTTTAACAAAATTATCGATTCCTCTTCTTAGTCATACGAGTGCACTAAGATGCCCATAGATTATCAATTATGATATGGTTTTCATAATCATTAAGATGATCACAAAACACGATACTCAAGTACTCTCCCATCCTTTCAATTTGGAGAAAATTTTATCTGCCTAATTTGATTCTTCTTATTCGTCATGCTATACACTGAAACTTTTCCAATAATTCAGAATTATACTTAATCTTGTAAGCATAACCATATTTACTAAGCTTTAGTATATCATGATGAATAGTCTTATCGTTCTTTGTGGTGGACGTGGGGCAGTGCACAACCAAGTGTACCTGATTCCCTAGTCCTTCTCTTGACTCACATATACATGTGAACAAGGAATTAGTCTTAATTTTCCAAAGATGAAAGTTCTCATTCATCATACAATACAAGTTGCATGATTCCAAGTTTCTACCCAACTGAAACTTAGGTGATGAGAATCTTTCCTTATTTGGTAAATTTTGACACTACCACATACGAAAGAATCAAATCCGTATTGCTAATGATAGAAATTTACAAACATCAATTTTCATAAATGTCATTGCAAGGAGACATAGAATAAGATAAAAAACACAAATTTTATTTATTTATAAAAGTTTAGTTACTTTATTTTTTATCATTATACTTTTAATGAGGGAGAATTAATGTCTTATCCTACCCGTTCGGCTAACGACCCTCCACCAGTCAAGGAAGCGGTGGGTGAGAGTGGACACCCATTAAACCATCATTTTATAGACAGTAACCTTATCCCCCCCCCCCCCCCCCCCGGTACACTGGCTTCGTGAATGGGGCCTTCTAACAGTAAGAGCGACTTGTCTTATACATATATATATATATATATATATATATATATATATATATATATATATATATATATTAAACTTATAATATTATAAAGTATAAGGGTTGAATTGTAACTTTTCAAACTCTAGGGTTTAGAATTAAAGTTTCATTTAATGAGACTTTGCAAATTCCAAAACTTGAGGGCAAGTTTTGAAACTTGTCAAAACTCTTCACACTCATAACATATGAGTTTAATTTGATTTTAATGATGAGACCTTTCATTTTCCATAACTTGAGTACAAGTTATGGAGGTCATTAAACATCAATTAGTTCATATTTCTAACAACTAAATTATCATATAATTCCTGATCTAACTAAACTCATATACAAGGAAATTCTATATCAACAGTTTTAAAACAATTTGGTTTATTATATAAAACAAGAACTATTTTAAAACTTTGATAATTACTCTTTCCATTGGACGAGTATGATCACTACCATATCTTAAAATATATATTTTATGATTTAAAACAATTTGGGGTAATAATCATATCCAGTTTTGGCAAAAAACATGAATTTCTGCACTTTGATCAACCAACTCAGTGAGTCCATGAACTAGACTCGTCGAGTAGCTTCATTTCTACATGGACTCGTCGAGTTCCCTAGTGGACTCGGCGAGTTCATCAGTCAGAATGTAGAAAACTCGATTTTTTCAGCTTTAAAAACAATCAAGCATCAAATATCATTGAAAACAATCCTAGGCTCTGATTCCATTGTTGGGTTTTGAGCACTATAACACTTCCTAAGTGCACATGCAACCCTAAATGGTTTAGATCTTTGTTTTCTCTAATTATACATTCATTTTCTTTTTCCAAAGCATTCACCCTAGTTAGCATACCACTGAAGCTATATATAATCAAAACATGGTTAGGATACATACCTCTTGAGTAGGGTAAAGTTCTTGACCTTTGGAAACTTAAGACCCTCAAGTGTGATGCCTTTAATGTTTCACAAACACAAATATGCAAAGGAGGTTCTATGAGAAAAAGTTACTTGTCTCTATTGAAGGTGCAACCGATTTTGGAGCATGGACGGGGCTATTTATAGTTGTGGCAAGTGCTAGGGTAACAATTTGTAAACCCTAATGATCCATGGCTTTCCACATTCCTATGATCCATGACTTTAACCTCCATGGACTATCCATGGGTTATATTATTGGTTTAGCCCACTTACATAATCATGGATAACTTAGCCCATACTATAAGTATCATTGATTTATATAATCAATCCCTCCATATTTAATTAGTATCTTTTGACCACAAAATTAATTCTAAATTCATTCTTCTATAATACTAATTAAATAACCATATTAATATATTATACTTATAATATATTAATAAATCATAAATAACCTTATTCTCATAAAACCATCCTATCAATTGCACTGGTGAAGGCAACCCAAAAGGACCATATTACTATTGGGTCAAGTACATACCAGTTATAGTTATGGCCTTAGACACCAAATCCAACAGAGATGAGTTCTCTAGCCAAAATGATGATGTTTCTAGGATTGCAAGTGCGTCCGGATTTTTTGGGCGTTCTACTGCATCAAGAAAAATATGTTGATGACACGTTGGAGAAATTCTGGTCCAAGGATGCTAAAATTGCTTTTACTCCCATGGCTGAACGACCACTGTTAACATTAGATCCAGATGGAGAATCGGTTGATCAAACTCTATGTCGATATATGATTGGTTCTTTAACGTATCTGACTGCTAGCAGACCAGATATACTCTTTGCAGTGTGTCAATGCACGCACCATCAGGCTAATCCGAAACTTTCTCATTTAATTGCTGTCAAACGAATTTTTAGGTACCTTAAAGGGAGACCTGAATTGGGTCTTTGGTATCCTAAAAATCGTGAATTTGATCTTTATGCTTTTATTGACAGCAACTATGAAGGTTGTGACATTGATAGGAAATCTACAAGTGATGGATGTCAATTCTTCAGTGACACGCTAATCTTGTGGCAGTGCATGAAACAACAAACTGTGTCCACTTCGACAGCTGAGGCTGAATACATTGTTGTTTCTGCTTCTTGTTCTCAGGTCATCTGGATGCAATATCAACTGCTAGATTATGGTTTGAAATTTCTTGACACTCCTATCTTCTATGATAATGATTCTGCTATTCAAATAGTTAAAAATCCAATTCATCATTCTAAAACCAAGCACATAGATATTAAAGTTCATTTTATACGAGATTGTTTTAAGTGTAAACTTTCTCATTTGGAACAAATCCACACTGATAATAATGTGACCGATTTGTTTACAAAACCTTTTGGAAAAGCTCGTTTTGATTTGCTTGTGAGTTTTCTTAAAATGATTCGTTTTGAAGACATACATAATTTTTTTGTAGATTTTGTATTTTATTTTTGTTTTATTTAAAACTGTTCATCTTTCTTTCTTTCTTTCTCCTCTGTGCACAAGTTTAGGGGGAGAATTAGAACCAAACAACAATCATAAAATTCAAAATTTCAAAAAATATGTTTATTTTATTCATGTTTTATTTCTTTTTCATAAAAATCTAAAATCAATTTTTTTTACTGTTTTTGAGCGTGTTTTATTTTTATTTTTATTCTTAGTTATCTTACAGCTTTGGTTGCTGGTTGGGCCAGTTCTATGGCCATGTATGAATTAATAGTTTTTGATACTTCTGACCTTGTTCTTGATCCAATGTGGAGACTAGGTATGTTCGTTATACCCTTCATGATTCGTTTAAGAATAACCAATTCATGGGGTGGTTGGAGTATCACCGGGGGGAGGGGGGACTATAACCAATCTGGGTATATGGAGTTATGAAGGTGTGGCCGGAGCGCATATTGTGTTTTCTGGGTTGTGATTTTTGGCAGCTATCTGGCATTGGGTCTATTGGGATCTAGAAATATTTTCTGATGAACATACATGAAAACCTTCTTTGGATTTGTCCAATATCTTTGGAATACATTTATTTCTCGTAGGTGTGGCTTGCTTTGGTTTTGATGCATTTCACGTAACAGGTTTGTATGGTTCTGGCATATGGGTGTTCGATCCCTATGGACTAACAGGAAAAGTACAAGTTGTAAATCCATCGTGGGGTGTTGAGGGTTTTGATCCTTTTGTTTCGGGAGGAATAGCCTCTCATCATATTACGGTGGGGACTTTGGGCATATTAGCAGGCCTATTCCATCTTAGTGTCTGCCCGCCCCAACGTCTATACAAAGGATTGCGTATGGACAATATTGAAACTGTCCTTTCCAATAGTATTGTTGCTGTCTTTTTTGCAGCTTTTGTTGTTGCCAGAACTATGTGGTATGGTTCAACGACTACCCCCATCGAATTATTTGGGCCTACTCGTTATCAATGGGATCAAGGGTACTTCCAACAAGAAATATATAGAAGAGTTAGTGTTGGGTTAGCTGAAAATCAAAGTTTATCAAAAGCTTGGTCTAAAATTCCTGAAAAATTAGCCTATTCTGATTACATCGGAAATAATGCGGCAAAAGGGGGATTATTCAGGGGGGGGGGGGGGGGCTCAATGGATAACTGAGATGGAATAGCGGTTGGATGGTTAGGACATCCTATTTTTAGAGATAAATAAGGGTGTGAACTTTTTGTTCATCGTATGCCTACCTTTTTTGAAACATTTCCGGTTGTTTTAGTATACAAAGATGGGATTGTTAGAGATGATGTTCCTTTTCGAAGGGTAGAATCTAAGTATAGTGTCGAACAAGTATGTGTAACTATTGAGTTCTATGGCGGTGAACTCAATGGAGTTAGTTATAGTGATCCTGTTACTGTGAAAAAATATGCTAGACACGCTCAATTGGGGGAAATTTTTGAATTAGATCGTGCTACTTTGAAATCCGATGGTGTGTTTCGTAGCAGTCCGAGGGGTTAGTTTACTTTTGGACATGCTTCATTTGCTTTGATCTTCTTCTTCGGACACATTTGGCATGGTGCCCGAACCTTGTTTAGAGATGTTTTTGCTAGTATTGACCCAGATTTGGATGCTCAAGTAGAATTTGGAGCATTCCAAAAACTTGGAGATCCAACTACAAGAAGACAAATAAGCTGATATAACATTTCTTTGGTGTCTTTCGAATCTTTTTTTTTTTTGATATAGGGTACTAATCTTGATTTGTATCGTCATTTTTTTGTTACTCTTGCTCTTTCTTTATTCGGGATATGATCCCCCAAAATAGAAACAAAAAATAAACAGATATGAAAGCTATAATTGTAAACCACGATCGAATCTATGGAAGCATTGATTTATACATTCCTCTTAGTATCGACTCTATGGATAATTTTTTTCGCTATCTTTTTTAGAGAACCTCCAAAGGTTCCAACTAAAAATTAAAAAAAAATGAAATCATATTTCATTATCACAATTGAAGTAATGAGCCTCCCAATATTGGGAGTCTCATTACTTCAATTAGTCCCCATGTTCCTCGAATGGATCTCTTAGTTGTTGAGAAGGTTGCCCAAAAGCAGTGTATAAGGCGTACCCATTAAAACTTACAAGTAAACCAGATATAAAGATAGCGACTAGGGTTGTTGTTTCTATTATTATATAATTTCAAGACCGCAATGGATTTATGATAAGATCGTTTATTTACAATGAGATGGTATACAAAGTTAACAGATTTCAATGAAAACAATAAGATTTATGGCTACATATTCTGTTGAGAACGGTGCTAGATCCGGTCCAAGACGAACTATTGTATGAGATTTATTAAAACCATTGAATTTGGAATATGGTAAAGTAGCTCCTGGGTGGGGAACGACCCCTTTGATGGGTGTCGCAATGGCTCTATTTGCGTTATTTCTATCTATTATTTTGGAGATTTATAATTCTTCCGTTTCATTGGATGGAATTTCAATGAATTAGATCTATAAGAACCCACAAGTCCTAGCTTTTCAATAAAAAATGAATCATTTAGAGTTCGGATTTCTAGCTCATTCTATTTTGATAGTTCGACCGTGGAATTTCTTTGTTTCTGTATTTATGGAATATGAGTGTGTGACTTGTTATAATTGATCCTATTGATATTACAGAGAATGGGTCTGTCATCTTGATAGATATGGTTCTACTTCGTAATATATTTATTATAGTATCTGGAACACGGAATATATGAAATAGATTAAGAAATATTTGAACTATGATTCATACTTAATATTCAAATCGCGAGGCCGGACTCCAAATTTTTTTCAAAGAATTAGAATTTCTAAAAATAAATCGAAATTGTTTCTTCTTTCAAATGCCTATTTATGCTTAGTTTGACTCAAAGACCTCTTAATTATTTTTCTCGAACCAAGAGATCCATGAATTGGGACCCTGATGCATATAGATACAAATGGTCCACTGGGAGCAAGAATTTCAAGGAACATTTTTATTGTGTGTTAAGTTTATTTTATTTTTATTTTTATCTCAAAATTTTCATTTGTCTTCAAATGTGAATTTAAAAGACGAGGAGACTCAAGGAGACTGTGTTGGAATTTTCCGAGCAAGCAGAGATATTGAAAGGAATTGACGGAATTACACTTCATACTACTTTCACAAAGAACTGAAGGCATGAAATCGTACAAATTGTTAGTTAGGCAGTTTCTCTCTAAGAACTGTCGTATTCAAGGAATTGAAAGCATGAAACTGTACAAACTATTAGTTAGGCAGTATCTTTCCAAGAACTGTCGTATTTAAGGAATTGAAAATTTTGAAACTGTATAGATTGTCAAAATTGGTCTTGTCCGTTATCTTTACCTAAGAACTGTCATGGCACCAGGGCGATTCACCCAACCGGGAAATAGATATCATTAAACATCCTGCCCAGGGTCTTGACGTTCTTTTTGTCATGCAAAACTGCGGAGACTTAAATGTATTTCGGATTCATTCTCTGCAGGTAAGGAATTAATGGTTATTAGCACTCGGGCGATGCAGCTCGCAAGACACGATTATCGTTGAATGTCCTGCCAAAGGGCCTTGTCCTTGTGTCATGCTAAACTGTGGAAATATGTCTTCGGATACTTTTGTCACAGGATGGTTTTGTGAGTTATTCCTAATTAACTCTCGCTAGCACTAGAAAGGTACACTCAGTTGATATTCAGAAACCATTGAACGTCTCGCCAAGGGCCAAGTTAACTTGTTAACTTGAAAAACTGTATTGAGATCTTTGATCGAGGATATGCAGAGGCTAACATCAAAAATAGCCATGAGTAGTTCTACGATACTCAACAAATCGCAGTGCGTTCCTCAATGTTCACATAGATACTATGATTAGTCTCCATCTCAACCAAGGTTCGGTCCTTGAAAAACTATCGTGAGAAGGGTCTTTATGACTTTGTGATCCACATGTACTTTTTAGTCATGGTTACTTTTCAAGACACATATATGATTGACGAAGAATATTCATTCGAAGGAACAATAAGTGAAGATTATTTTTCAACACACAACCTTTAAACCCCAGAAGCAAGGTGAAGTTATATTTGAAGTGATGTGACGAATTGCATTGAAGCCTCCTCAATCAATTTGCTGCTATCTATGAACCTACTGAAGTGATCCAGAAGAATCGGTCTCTTTGTAATTATCTCTGAAGTTTTTCAAAGCTGAAAGTGCTGATTTTCAAGAACCTATACAAGAAGCCTCTATCCCCAATGTGCGTTCAAAGTCAAATTTTAAAGGAAGTCCAATTGTTCAAGATAAAGTCATTCATGTAGAAATTCATATGTTCATCTTTGAAGTCATGAAGAAATCGAAGATAAAGGCTGAAAGTTAAGAATAAAGAGAAGATTGAAAGAAAAGAAAGCTATAAACCAAAGGGGAGATTGTTAGGACATGATTTGTGGTTTATACTTTACTTTACACAGCTTATAGAGTTCTCGGTCTATGACTGAAAACACCATGAATTCGGTGGTGTTTGGACCGAAATCACCATGTGATTTCGGTCGGTTTAATGATGCTTTCGGTTGGGTTTTAGGCCGGGAATTTGTAATTAGGTCTAGGTATATATAGTATTGTTTCAACCGTGAAAAAGGTTGGTCATTCTAATTTGTATATTTCGAGTTTAGAGAAAGACAGAGAGAATCAAGAGACATAGAGATCTTATGTACTAGACTATTAATCAATATAGTGTGCATTGAAGATTTGATATTGTGTTCTTAATTCGTTATAATTGTTTTGTGTTAATCATCAGATTGGAATTCCGCACCAATTCTATTAATTTCGATTGATATATTAGATCGTGTTTTACATGTTTTTTGAGCTTTTGGTGGTACTTCATGCATTTGGAGGATCTTTGAAGAAGCGGGAGCTTCTTAGAAAAGTGTGGGATTGCTTGGAGCTTTTGGATGCAACCATTGTGCACATTGATATTGTTGGATTAGTGTCTAAGTCCATAACTATTTTGGTATGTACTTGACCCGATGGTGCATGGTCCTTTTGGGTTGCCTTCACCAAAGCAACTTGATAGGATGAATTATGGAGAGAAAGGATTAAATATGATTTATTAATATATTTTGGGAATAATATATTAAAGGAGAAATCATATTGTTTAATTAATATTAGTCAATAATTAATTGGTAATTAGTTTTGTGACTAAAAGAGATTAATTAAACTTAAGGGACTCGAATTGTAATTATAAGATAATTATGATTTGGGCCATGGATTGCCTTATATTAAGGGATGGACGAATTCTAATGGGAAACTCATAAGGAAATCGTTCATGGGCTTGATAAAAGGAGTCTATGGGTTGCTTAGGGCTTAAGCATCCAAATTAGGGTTTCCTTGTTAGATAACCCTAATAGCCCAACTATATAAAGACCCCTTAAGGCTCAAAAACGTGGCTAAGCTTCTTGTTAGGGTTTCTACACGTTTTTGGTAGCCTCCATCCTCTCTCCTCTTCATACTCTTGCTTATGGTGTTTGTAAGCCATTAGAGGAGTGACACTTGTGACTCTAAGCCTTCCAAAGTCAATACAAGGAGGAATTGGGATTGTTATTGCTACATAACAATCAAGGTATGATCTTAAACCTAATTACATATTCATATGATTACTTGAATGCTAGAATATAAGGTTTATAGTCTTGGATTCAAAGCATGTACAATAGAGAAACCTAGATCCAAGCATTAGGGTTTGTATGAGCACATAGGATGTCTTATGACCAAAACCCATCAGTGGTATCAGAGCCTAGCTTGGTTTCAATTGTATTGATGCATTGTATAACTGGAAAATTCGATTTTTTGGATTCTGGAGGTTGGACTCGCCGAGTCCATGGCTGAACTCTCCGAGTCCATGCAGACTCGACGAGTCCATGCCTGACTCGACGAGTCAACTCGTCGGATAATGCTTATCTCGGAATTTCTTGCTGTTTTTGCATATGGATAGTTACCTTATCATGTTAGATCAATATAAATCCGATTTTATGATATATATGACTATATTCTTGATCTAATTAAAGATAATTATCAATTAATAAGATAATGGTTTCCTTATAAGATAATTGATTAATTATTTTGAGTAAATTGATAAATTCTTTTGCAAGAAATCATTAAATAAATCAAATATGGATAATTATGTGATTAAATGTTAATATAAAATTATTTGTTATTTGATCCTTGTTGTTATGAAAAGTTTCATATTTTCCCCTTTAGGTTTTATAGTTTAAATTTGAACCCAAAAGTTTTGAAGTTTTGAAATTTAAATAGTTAAAACCCTAATGTTTTGAAATGTTTCAAAACTTGCCATCAAGTTTTGGAATTTAAATTTTGATTAAAAAGTTTAATTTTGATGTATATTTAAATTCTAACCCTAATGTTTTGAAATGTTTCAAAATTTTCCCTCAAGTTTTGGAATTTAAAAGTTGATTAAAAGTTTAATTAGGAATGTTAAATTCTAAAACCCTAGTAATGTTTTGAAAAAGTTCAAATCACACTCTTATGGTTTTATTAATTAATTAAGGAGTATAATTAAAAGAGGTTTAATAAATCCATAAAAGTTTAGGTTAACCATTTAATTGAATTAAAAGTGTAATTGTTAAAGTTAACCATATAGTATTTTAAAAGTATAAAATACACACTATACTATATATAACATTAAATGTATAACATTATATATATGTATGAGTAAAAGTCAGTCTTACCGTTAGTAGGCCTCATTCACGAAGCTGGTCTATAAGGGGTGTTTAAGGAAATTGCCTATAAAATGGCGATTGAATGGGTATCCACTCTTACCCACCGCACTCTTGACTAGTGGAGGGTCGTTAGCCGAACGGGTAGGATAGGACGAAACCTTCCATTATAAGTATAATGAAATACAAAGTAACTAAATGTTTTCAAATTCCCAATCTTAGTTACTTAGGCAAAAGTGAATTGATGCAATTCCATGAAATTACACTTTGTGCCCTTGCGAAGACGTTAGTGGAGCGTGTGTGGTTTACCGGCATACTAAATGGTTCTAAGCAAAGGTAGCAAAGGGTGACTCAATGTTTGTCATAGTTCGGTGGAGTGTGTGTGGTTTACCGGCACATCAAATAGGTGATTGTAACATGTGAGGGCACCATGTAGTTTGCATGGTTATTCACACCCGCTTTGTGATCCTCGGCATCCCAGTCACAAACAAGAGGGGCATATCGAGATTTAAACATGCTGTTGAAATATTCAATGAATCTCAAAGGATCTAGGAGTTTTCATAGATTTAAAACTTAAAATTATTTTTTCGTTTTTTCATGGTGGAAATTAGTGAATCGTCATTCACTTACCTTCAAATGTTCTTCAATTTGGGTTACGGCATCCCTCTCCCGAGTTGTAGAATATTGTGTTGGGTCCTAGCCTTGGAATTTAATTTGGGTGATTTACCAAGGACTCAATCAATCAACTAACTTGAATTCGTTTTTCTCCAGATGTCAAAGTTCGACAACTATGGTCTTCTCAAATCCCGTGGAACAAGCATTCCACATGAAGATGATATTCCACGATTCGATCGAGGAACAAGAAATCATGCTTCACTTCCTCCTCCTCCTCCAATTATTCTCCCTAACCCACAAGATTGTAAAATTGAAAGGTTCAATATCACTCAAGCCCTTCTGGCAAGTAAACATAAAGAGGGCAAGTCGGTGTGTGCACACGTCTTAGGGATGAAGTCACACATTGATAGATTAAGAATGATGGGATCCGTTGTCGGTGAAGTGATGGCTGTTGATTGGGTTCTTCAGTCACCTCCTAACTCATGTAGTGAGTTCGTAAGAGAGTACTATATGATGAACCGCGACGTGACCCTTATAGATCTCACCTATATGCTTATTGCTGCTGAATCAGCAATGGTTTGGCGCAATAGAAAAGCAAAGTTGATTGGTGAATCTGCCTTCGAGACCTCTGTGGATATAGACAATGGCAATGAAAGACATGCAATGATCGAAAAGTTTGATCATAAGAGAAAGGCGATGTCTGAAATAGTTCCATGTGTTGTTCCAAAAAGAGTCAATTTGCTTTTATTGCCAAGAGAAGGGGCATTGGAGACGAAGCTGTCCTATTTACCTAAGAGATCTAAGAGATGGGAGAGTCGAAACGTATGGCTCTAATTTAGGTAAAATCCATTGACTAACTCTTTTAAGCTTCATTCTAGGTTCTGAATACATAATGTGATAAGATTACAATTGATGTTTAGAAGGATCAAAGAAAAGAAAAGAAGCTTAAGGGAAGAAGTGAGCAGAATCTAACCGTGAAGGAATGGATTTCGATTGCGTTTCTCGAAGATTAGATTCTTGAGCTACTACTTAGAGTTAGAATTAGATTTCTAGGAAAGATGTATTAGCATAAGTTTTTGAATGAGTTGCATTGTAAGGACAAATTTTTCTGCAATAAAATAAATTTTTGATTTTAAATTTTATTTATTTATCCTTACAATGGCGTGTATGAAAAATTGATGTTAAAATTATTAGCAATAATGGATTTGTTTCTTATTGTGTTATGGAAAGTCAAGAATTTACCAAATAGGGAGAGTTTCTCATCGCCCAAGTTTCAATTGGACAGAAACTTGGAATCATACAACCTGGTTGCACGATGAATGAGAAATTTCATATTTGGAAATTAGACTAATTCATTGACAAAGTGTCAAGTGAAGGACTAGGAGATCGAGTACACAAAGTTGTGTGTTGATCAAGTTCACCATAAGAGTAACAAAGATATTCATCATGATTTACTAAAGGCTTAGTAAATATGATTACACTTACAAGATTAAGTGTGATTTTGAATTGATTAAAGGGTTTTGATCAATAGCAAAACGAATAAGAAGAATCAAGTAGGCAGAAAGATAAGAGTTTCTCCATTCTAAGAAGAAGGGAGAGTAGCTTTTATGCTTTATGATAGGTCTTAATGATTAACAACCATATCTCAATTGATCCTCTAAGTGAGTCTTGGTACAATTGTATGTCCAAGAAGAGGAATCAAAGATTGAAGAAATGGTCAAATCAAGAAGTCAATCATACTTCGTTCCAAAACAAGTCTTAAAGTTAAGATTGTGACAATGAGTGAAAAGTATTAAAGGTTTATAACACTCATCAAATGTGGAAAGTTGTGATGTCTTGAATAAGACAAAGACCAACTAAGACCAAAATTATGAAGTGTTTTGTTACACTAACTCTTGAATATTTGTTTGTCAAGAAATGTTTTGATAAGAGAATCGCATATGTCAAGGAGTCAGTGGGAGTCTTAATAGTCTTGAAAAGTTTCAAGAACAAATCAAATAAACCTTATCGATTATCACTAGCACACGAGTTGAGGTTTACAACCTATCGTGAAGACATTATTTTGTTTCTGTGCCAATCCAATCGAGTTAATTATGCATATGAGTCCTATGAGTTCTCATTTGAATGCATAAAAGCCAAGGACCTTGATCAATGCAAAGTACATTGATAGGAAAAGGTGAGCTGCATAACTACTTGGAAGACGTGGTGGGCAGCTGTGCTACCATAAGGCAAGAAATCAAGATTAAGAAAGTTCGATCCATATGAGTTTGAATTAGTCGTAAACTTTGGTTTTAACAAATTCACATGGATAGGAACAAATACACCATTTAAATCTAAGTGTCATAAGATTTCCTCCTTCATGAAAATGATTGTGAGAAAATGCTTTCACTAAGAAAGATTTTAAAAGATAGTGATTGTAAAATTGCATTCTCGAATTCGATCATGGTTACGGCATCCCTTTCCATAATTTGAATTGTGAGGTTTGGCAATTAGTCTTAATTGTTAAGACACACATATGAACTATCCAAGGCAAAAGTGTATAAGTTCAAGAAGCCTTGATAATAGATTATCAAAGCACTAAGTATTAGAAACATGAACTTAAGAAATTCAATAAGGATTGTTTTTTTGAAAGTTAAGATGTTTATGAATACATGTAGAAGCTAGTGGGAGCATAAGTGTTATGTTTTTATAATAATCATCATGATAGTGGGAGCATAAAAGTTATGATTGTATGATTATTATGGAAAGTTTTGCAAGTTGGCAATATTAATTATAGAAAAACAAGAGTTATACATTGCAAAGTCGTAAGGGTTGTATAGTTGTTTTGCTATAATTAAGGGAGAGAATATTATGCTTCATTTCAAATATAAAGGATTAGGTTGTGGAATGTTAATAAATTTAGTCAAAGGTACATAGTGTGTTCTTAAAATTTCGATTATGATTACGGCATTCCTCTTCACAATTCGAATTTTGAGAACATAGAAAATGAAACATTGTGCGTCGTGTCCCATACGCTTCGGGTATAGGATCGATTGCAAATGCTTTAATGTTTGACCATTCTAAAATTTTCCAAATGTCCAGCGCATTTAGAGGGAAAAGGGACTAGAATTGGTTCTGACTAAAATAATTAAACAACTATCAAAGGACGATTCGAAGTTCGACGAGAATTGGTCGTTTGTGAGTAGTTGGAAGTATAGTATTGGAAATTATGGAAATGTTTCCATATTGGATGGACAATATCGACATCATTATGAATAGATAAGATTCTATTAAGAAATTAGTTGTCATATGGAAAATATGGAAGCGTGTCCATATTGGGAAGTAAATATTGAAAAATCTATGACTAGATTAGAAACCTTTATGCAAAAGGATGTTCAAAGGAATGTACTTTGAGTGAGAGACATCATATCTAAGGAATTGTCTTGTAACAATCTACGTTAGAGGACTTCGTAATATCATTGGCAATAGTCTTTGAGACTTTGGTGCAGTAACATTACAAAAGGATCGTTGCATAAAGTGTTAGAATCTAGTATATTCTATAAGTAACAAGAATTTGATATTCTTACACTTAAGAAAATGGATTTGGAGTTGTAAAATGAGAATGATTGGAAATGTGTTCAATTTGTCTATTTCATAAAGTAAAAACCATAGGTAAACGTTGTGTGCATGCTAGGAGCATGGGACAAGTGTACTAATTCAAGTATAAAGTTGATTACCCGAAACGACAAATAATGAGTAATCGATATGGTGATAAATAAAACGTGTTTTAGTTATGCTCAAAGGGTTGAGGCCATATGGGATTAGTATTATTCTTGTGTTTCACTTTGCATGTTTTGACTTCCAGAATAATTGAGTTTATTAAGAATAATCGAATTATTCGAGCGGGCCACAGTCGTTCATATGTTGGAAGTAGATATGAATGAAGATTGTCGTGAATTGGTGTGTGGATTGTCTAAAAGAGTATTAGACATAAGCAAATGTTTGCTGCAACGTTCATGAGTGCTTATGAATATGATTTGAGCATTGGATTAAACCCACGCTCACTTGGATCACTATCTCGAGTGATTAGTGAGACGATAACATCTTATATTCTTGAAACCGAGATGTGTGAGTTGTATCTTGCTAATCGGTTGCACATTGATAATATGTAAATTCACTAGTAACTTGGTGTTATAAAACATATTGTTGTGTGTGATTTGGTTAGTGAGTGCAAGCAAGCATTGTATCAAAGTTTATCCGTTCCTTTTATCCAAGGTAGGATAAAAGCGATATCTTTGGGCCCCTCGATGGTTTAGTGATGACAAACGTAAATGCTCGGCCGGGCTAGGGCTAATTTGATTTGTTCAGTTAGTCTGTCGTCATAAATCAGAAATCGAGAAGTAGTACAAAGAGAATGATTAGAAATCATATCTCAGATGATATCTAGAATGGAGGAATATATGATCCCTTATCTAAGGACACGCGTATCTGATAGGATCAGAGTTGACAGCGGCTTTGGAAAGCTACGATTGCAGATTGGGATCTGAAGTCATATGCATAATAGTTATTAGACTTATCCAAGTGGGAGACTGTTGGATTAGTGTCTAAGTCCATAACTATTTTGGTATGTACTTGACCCGATGGTGCATGGTCCTTTTGGGTTGCCTTCACCAAAGCAACTTGATAGGATGAA
This sequence comes from Lactuca saligna, assembly GCF_052625555.1. Lineage (NCBI taxonomy): Eukaryota > Viridiplantae > Streptophyta > Magnoliopsida > Asterales > Asteraceae > Lactuca > Lactuca saligna. The sequence goes on from NC_136422.1 coordinate 142,708,298, forward strand.
TTATGGAGAGAAATGATTAAATATGATTTATTAATATATTATGGGAATAATATATTAAAGGAGAAATCATATTGTTTAATTAATATTAGTCAATAATTAATTGGTAATTAGTTTTGTGACTAAAAGAGATTAATTAAACTTAAGGGACTGGAATTGTAATTATAAGATAATTATGATTTGGGCCATGGATTGCCTTATATTAAGAGATGGACGAATTCTAATGGGAAACTCATAAGGAAATCGTCCATGGGCTTGATAAAAGGAGTCTATGGGTTGCTTAGGGCTTAAGCATCCAAATTAGGGTTTCCTTGTTAGATAACCCTAATAGCCCAACTATATAAAGACCCCTTAAGGCTCAAAAACGTGGCTAAGCTTCTTGTTAGGGTTTCTACACGTTTTTGGTAGCCTCCATCCTCTCTCCTCTTCATACTCTTGCTTATGGTGTTTGTAAGCCATTAGAGGAGTGACACTTGTGACTCTAAGCCTTCCAAAGTCAATACAAGGAGGAATTGGGATTGTTATTGCTACATAACAATCAAGGTATGATCTTAAACCTAATTACATATTCATATGATTACTTGAATGCTAGAATATAGGGTTTATAGTCTTGGATTCAAAGCATGTACAATAGAGAAACCTAGATCCAAGCATTAGGGTTTGTATGAGCACATAGGATGTCTTATGACCAAAACCCATCAGATATATCTTCTGGAGGTATAAAGTTTCTATCTTGATGTCTTTAGGTGTTAGATCCAGTTTAAGGAGTATTTTAGGTTCATTTTGGTCCTTAGAGTTATCCTTATGAGTATGGGATATTCCAAGAGCATGGTATGCTGGATCTTGACATTTGGGAGATCACGTGTTCATAAAAATGTCATCTTGATGAGTTGTGTTGGACCATGCATGAGTTTGGGTTCTTATTATGGTTGATATTAAGGTTTTGGGGCCATTAAGCCATGAAAAGGGAGTTAAGTTTCTAACTTTATGTGTTAAGACATCTTATTTGGGTCATATCTGAGTTTGGAAGTCATTGTATTAACCATTAAGAGCTTAATGTTGATTTTGGGGTCCCTGTAGAGTACGTTGGGCATACGTGGAAGTATAGTCAGCATAATGTTGAATTCTGCATCGATCACTTGTACCTTATGCTTCGAGGGTTTATACGTAGGGTGTACCCTTCTGGTATGCGGGGCGTACTCCCTAACAAGTTGATTTTGGGCCTTTTAAGGTATGGGCTTTGTTGGGCCATTGGACTTCTAACTTTAGGCCATGGATAGTCTGTGGGCTTTCTTAGTATTGGTCCCATGATGGTTTTGGGCCCAATTAGGAAGTTAGGCCATATAGGGCTTTAGGTTGCCATTTAGAGATTTGGGCTTTTTGTGCTAATGGGTTGGATCTTGGTTTTGGGCCAAGTAAGAAAAGGGTAAAATGGGCTTTTACCCTTTAGGAAGTTGGATTATGGATTGGGCCTCGAATTTCGAGTTATCGAGTTAATTATTAACTAAGGTTGTATGTATTGTTATATGGTGTGAAGTTATTTAGATCACCGACCCGAGCAGCTAGTGGATTATCAGCAGTTTGAGGTAAGTCTTCCTTTGCAGTAGTCGTGGGTCGAAGGCACCAAGGCCGGCCCACTAGTTTGTGTTATATTGTAATGATTGTCTTTGTGATAATTGTCAGTTATGCTTGTATGTGCTTGATGACTCTGTGATTGTTGTTATGATATTATGTGGTAGTAGTAGGGGTGAAATAGACCCAATACTTGTTGAAATATACCGAAGGGGTAGGCTAGCACCCAAATATGCTTCGTAGTAGCCGTGGGTCGAAGGCACCAAGGCCGGACGACTAGTTTGTGTTATAGTGTGATGATTATCTTTGTGATAATTTTCGGTTATGCTTGTATGTGCTTGATGACTCTGTGATTGTTGTTATGATATTATGTGGTAGTAGTAGGGGTGAAATAGACCTGGTATCCAGTTGAAATAGACTGAAGGAGTAGGCCAGCAACCAGATTTGCTTCGTAGCATCCGGTTGAAATAGACCGAAGGGGTAGGCCAACAACTAGATATGTTGGGCAGTATCCGGTTGAAATAGACCGAAAGGGTAGGCGAACACCCATATATGCTTGGCAATATTCGGTTGAAATAGATCGAAGGGGTAGGCTGGCACCCAACTATGCTTGGCAATATGTTTGTATAGTATGTGGTATTTTGGGGAAATCACTAAGCTTCGTACTTACGGTTTTCAGTTTATGTTTCAGGTACTTCCAGTTTGAAAGGAAATGGTCCGACTTGATCGCAACGCATCCACCCATGTTTCCGCATTATGATGATTTTGCGATTGTACTCTGATAACTGTTTTTCCTATAAAGTACTTTTTAATATGTAGAAAAGGATAATGAATGTTTAGTTAAAGATAATTAATGTTTTGTTCAAATTAAAAATGAAATTTTTACCTCATAATTTTTGGGACGTTACACATTGAATTTCATTTCTATAAAAAAACTACATGAGCATATCTACGACTAAGAAGCATTAAATTTCATTTATAATAGGGCATCATCCATTGAATTGTTCATTGCTAATATATTCCTGAATGTATATTATGGTGTTTGTAGTCATTGTCTTTTATCGAATGTATCTAAGTGCAATAGAATTTTAATGACAAATACATTGTTCTGGAAGGCTACAAAATCTTACGAAGTGTAAGCTTTTGAATGCTATATGTAGGCGCTATGTAGTAACCAACTTGAAGAATGGAAGTCCATTAACGCATTATCGAAAGATACCAGAAATGATGCTACTTGAGTTCTTCTTAATAACCATGCAACAATTATATTTTCAGTCTTGGAATAAAGCAAGTGTAGTTTACAAGAACATACAATATTTAGTTGCTTCTTCCATTAATATGAAACGACTAAAAATTATATTTTGGCACTTTATGCAGCAAAAGTAACAACTAAACTAACATCGTGGACATATAAGAAGGTTGGAAAAAGAGCAAGAAAGGCTACCAACTGAACAATATGTACGATTTCAAATTTAAATTTTGAGGTCACAGAGGGTAGACAAAAAGGCATTGGTGATGTCGAGGAAAAACATGCACTAGAATTATAACGACAAATACATTGTCTTTTATCGAACGTATCTAAGTGCAATAGAATTTTAACGACAAATACATTGTTCTGGAAGGCTACAAAATCTTACGAAGTGTAAGCTTTTGAATGCTATATGCAGGCGCTATGTAGTAACAAACTTGAAGAATGGAAGTCCATTAATGCATTATCGAAAGATACCAGAAATGATGCTACTTGAGTTCTTCTGAATAACCATGCAACAATTATATTTTAAGTCTTGGAATAAAGCAAGCGTAGTTTACAAGAACATATAGTATTTAGTTGCTTCTTCCATTAATATGAAACGACTAAAAATTATATTTTGACACTTTATGCAGCAAAAGTAACAACTAAACTAACGTCGTGGACAGATAAGAAGGTTGGAAAAAGAGCAAGAAAGGCTACCAACTGGACAGTATGTACGATTTCAAATTCAAATTTTGAGGTCACAGAGGGTAGAGAAAAAGGCATTGGTGATGTCGAGGAAAAACATGCACTAGAATTTTAACGACAAATACATTGTCTTTTATCGAACGTATCTAAGTACAATAGAATTTTAACGACAAATACATTGTTCTGGAAGGCTACAAAATCTTACGAAGTGTAAGCTCTTGAATGCTATATGCAGGCGCTATGTAGTAACAAACTTGAAGAATGGAAGTTCGTTAACGTAATATCGAAAGATACCAGAAATGATGCTACTTGAGTTCTTCTGAATAACCATGCAACAATTATATTTTAAGTCTTGGAATAAAGCAAGTGTAGTTTACAAGAACATACAATATTTAGTTGCTTCTTCCATTAATATGAAATGACTAAAAATTATATTTCGGCACTTTATGCAGCAAAAGTAAAAACTAAACTAACATCGTGGACAGATAAGAAGGTTGGAAAAAGAGCAAGAAAGGCTACCAACTGGACAATATGTACGATTTCAAATTCAAATTTTGAGGTACAGAGGGTAGAGAAAAAGGCATTGGTGATGTCGGGGAAAAACATGCACTATAATTTTAATGACAAATACATTGTCTTTTATCGAACGTATCTAAGTGCAATAGAATTTTAACGACAAATACATTGTTCTGGAAGGCTACAAAATCTTACAAAGTGTAAGCTTTTGAATGCTATATGCAGGCGCTATGTAGTAACAAACTTGAAGAATGGAAGTCCATTAACGCATTATCGAAAGATACCAGAAATGATGCTACTTGAGTTCTTCTAAATAACCATGCAACAATTATATTTTAAGTCTTGGAATAAAGCAAATGTAGTTTACAAGAACATACAATATTTAGTTGCTTCTTCCATTAATATGAAACGACTAAAAATAATATTTTGGCACTTTATGCAGCAAAAGTGACAACTAAAGTAACGTCGTGGACAGATAAGAAGGTTGGAAAAAGAGCAAGAAAGGCTACCAACTGGACAGTATGTACGATTTCAAATTCAAATTTTGAGGTCACAGAGGGTAGAGAAAAAGGCATTGGTTATGTCGAGGAAAAACATGCACTTGTCTAAAGTGGAAAAATATTTGGCCTCGTGTGTGGTCATGTCATAAGTATGATTAAAATATTTAATACATGGTAATTATTCTGAAATGGATATCAAAGCCTACCACATAATTATTATCGATCCACATATTGGGAAGAAGTGAATTCTTTTCTCGGCCCTTGTGATTGAGAGAACCTAAATGGTCTGATGATTATTAGACCACCAATAATGGACAAACATCAACCTAGAAGACCCAAAGCCATGGAACGTTTTCCATTGCAATACCAACTTCCAACCATTAAACATTGCACCCGATGTAACGAAACATACCGTACTAGAAGGCATTCTACCAAATTTGCCTAATTCAAAGGAGAATCATCAAAACGTAGTCGAAATCAAGTAAGAAAGGTGCATCGTGTGTAACATCTTGTATCAGATCGTCCGTGATTAAGGTTCGTGGGCTGTAACCCGGGATTGAGGAAGTCTCAGGGTTGCGACGAGTTGCTAGAAGCGTAGGGCATCTCGTCACCTTTCCATGGATACGAGGCACATTGAAATCAGAGTTATATCGAGGAAGTAATGGAAGTTTGAAGTTTTGGCATGAATAATCCCTTATTTGAAAAAGGTGACAGCTGAGTACATTGGGCATACGTGTGTACGCTTAGCGTACTTATGTGCGTGACTTCTAAGCGGAGCCACCTAGTACGATGGGCGTACTAGAGGGTACACTAGGCGTACTAGGCACAGAGTGAAAACCCTAATTTTGGGTGTGTCCCTATATAAAGAATGAGATGGCCTCATTCCTCGCCACCATCCTCGGACAATAAATCCTCTCAAACCCTAAATCATCATTCTTGAGCATGTATGTGTCCATTGGAGATCCTTAAGTGATTTTGTGTGTTCTTGGAGTAAAGAAGGATATTTGGAGAAGAAGGAGTGAAAGTCCAAGCCTTGGATCTGAGCATATCTAAGGGTAGCTTCATCATGAAGTATAAAGCTCCAATATTTCTTACTCTTTTGTTTTGTGCATCAGAATAGAGTATTTTTGGGTTTTTGTCCCAAAAGGTGGAGAATTTATGAGATATTGAGCTCCAGAGATTGTAATCAACCCCTTTGAGTGTATTTAGTGGTGTAATGTCATAAAAATCCAATCTTAGACGTTGGAATTAAGCCATGCATGAGTTATGAGCTTTTTGAGATAAGAGAGTGAGTGTTTTGGGTGTTTGTGACCATATCAGCCATGCAAAGCCTTAAAGTCATTGACTTTATGGAGTAAGGACTATTAGGGAATCCAGATCTGTGATTTGAGTCAAGGTCTTAACTGATTAAGACCAAATGAGTAGAAAGAGTGAATCTGGGGAGTACGTTGAGCGTAATTCGAGTATGCCCCGCATACTGCCCCAGTGTCCCTAATGACCAATCTGGATTCGTGAGTACGAGGAGCGTACCAAGGGAGGTACGCCCCACGTAACCTCACTGTGGACTTTTGGGTTAAGTCTCATTTTTGGGCATGGATTTTGCGCTTGTTGCAATAAAGTTTTAGACATGAGCATTATATATATATATATATATATATATATATATATATATATATATATATATATATATATATATATATATATATATAGGGTTTGCCATTTAGATTTTAGAGTTTGGCCTTGGTAGAGCCCATTTATTTTTAGGCCTTGGTGGGCCCAATGGGTTTTAGGTTATGGATGGATTGGTTAGTAAACTACCCTTAGACCTAATGAGGAAGAGTTTGGACTTAGTTCCTAATTGGGTTAATTGTGGGTTTGGCTCAGAATTAGAGGGTGATGTGTAGCAGCAGCGTTTATAGGGGCTGTTCATCATCCGAGGTGAGTCTTCTCACTATACTTACCATGAGTGGTAGCTTTGTGTGACTAAGATGCCTTATGTATTTATATTGGGTACTGATATATCCTTCATTATGTCTATGTGATCTATGTGGTGTATTATTTTGTGCTTACTGAGTTAGGACCAGAGGGTCCACCCGAGTTATGAGACAGAAGGGTCCCACTAAGACATATGGACGGGTGGGTCTTACAATGTTATAACCTCGAGTGGCTAATGAGCTGTGTGTGGTATTTTGGGGAACTCACTAAGCTTCATGCTTATCATGTTATGTAATATGCGTTTCAGGTTTTTCTTAGGATCGCGGGAAGGCACTGGCTTGATTGTACATACTTTGAGGATCCTGGATTATTAATCAAACAATTATAGAGTTGCGATTTGTAAATTAAATAAATGATATTTTTGTGAAATGTATTATGAGAATTATGTGATTTTAAAATGAAAAATTAGTTTGAAAATATACGGTATTACAAGTTGGTATCCCAGCCTTGGTTTGAGGGATTCGGATGCACCTTCGGGTATGTCTGGACTCAAACTGGGGATTTGAGAGAAATTTTCAAAACAAATAATTTTTCTAAAACAAGCAAGAGCTTCTAAGAGAACAACGAGAAGGAGCAGTGTGTACAATCTGCCAGAACACCGAACGGTGATTTCCTAAAATACCCTTACTTATTTGTGTTATGAGTTATTATTGTGATAATAGTGATGCATGTTAGAAGATAGGCTAGGTGTTTCATATTTTAGGGCTAGAGTTGCCTATTTTGTGATGCCTTAGCCTAGGAATGTTGCAATCTGTGGTGTGCTTTGAGTATGTGCTGAGTAAGAGTATCCAGGATGAATCTTTTAGAGAGAGAAAAAGAGAGAGAGAGAGAGAGAGAGAGAGAGAGAGAGAGAGAGACAGAGAAAGAGAGAGAGAGAGAGAGCTTTGAGTAGATGAGTAATCTAGGAGAGATACCTAGATGATCATCAGAGGAGCCTATTGATAGAGTAGTTAGATACCCACTAGGGGTAGAGTTGCTTGAGTTCGGTGATACCTTTTGAGTGTGAGTAGAGCATGTGGAGTTTTAACCTAGAATGGTTTTACGTGTTGGTAGAGATTATTCGATGCCCGAATGCCACTTGCTTCGTGCTTTGTGGAACTCTTGATCATGGGAGTCAGCTACTAAGTGAATATGACGATATTCTGGAGGTAGATGGGTGGCGTCATAAGGAGTTCTTCAGCAGCTGATGGCAGAGAAGTGTAAGAACCTAGGAAGAGCCTAGGGAGTGACCTTAGTCAGATGAGTACACTGATAGAGGAGAGTATTCGTTGGGGCGAGACTAATTTTAACGAGATTGGTGATCGAGAAGGTTGAGCAGTTACTTAGGAAATCTTGGACGATCCATGTGGAAAGTATAGGTAGATGTGGCAGGTAGTATGGGCCCATACTACTGAAAGTAGAGGACCCGTACTCGAAACAGGGAGAATTCCAGAGGTTCTAAGTAGCAGATTGAAAGGAGATAACATGGTCCGGGTAACATGATTTGTACCAGATTGAGAGGAGATAACATGGTTCGGGTACCATGATTCGTAGAAAATCGAGAGGTGATCACATGGTTCGAGTACCATGATTCACGGCGGTTAGTGCTTCTGTTTTTACTAGTTATCTCGTTGTGATTGATTAGACTGATATTAGATGTCATAGAGTGTGGGGCCAGGGGGCCTGTCGAACGAGTTTCAATGGAGCATACATTGAGAGGAAAGCGAGTTGTATTCCGAGATATTTTTGGTGAGATGCCAGTTGGAGTTGCAAGACTCAGGGATGAGTAGAGATGATGCTTATTAGAGGATCACGGTCTGAGTCGAGCAATTGATCGATAGGTGAGACGTCACCTTCGGTGGCAAGAGTTGCACTGTCCCCATTTCTTGGGAGAAACAAAAGAGACAGTGAGCTTCCGGTTTCAGAGTTTGGAGGTAAACCCTGTGGGGTAGCATAGGGTTGCAACCTTTTCACCAGAGTATTTTGGGCAACATGTTTGTTGCAAGGTATTTCTTATACCATGAGAGAGTCATTGTGGGACTAAGATGGAATAGAATAAGGAGGTGCCTTATTGAGGGATGCATACTTTTAGCAGCAGTTTCAGGTGATTAAGAGGAGTATATCGGGGCAATGGTCCTTGTTGTCTATGTCATGTATCTACTATGAGAGTGAGGTCTCTTGATTTTATGATGATTCCCGCGGTGGGAGGCTGGTGGAGGGATAAGAGGCGATAGTGCATTATTCCCAGATCGAGGGTCAGGGCTAATTCAGAACAGCTGGGGTATCCAGCGGTGTGTCGGTCTGAAGCTTCGAGATGACTAGAGGTAGTCACGTTGGGAGAATTCCAATATTTTTGTCTGAGTTGCAGGATATTTGGAGTTGCTTGGTTTCCATTGGGAAGATCATTGAGCGATTACACGGTACGTTCCAAGAGTCAAGTGTGGTGTAACTGGTGGAACAGTCTGTGGAGTAGATTGTTGGTATGCCAATTGGTGATGGTTTGAACCTTGAGTGGGGGAGAACTGGGTATTTTATTGAGGGGATTTGTGATCCGTTCAAGTGCGGTCAGGGAAGTGGTTATGGAGATCTGCGGTGCAGACACATGAGACCTAGGTTATTGGTGGATGAGGCGAGGTGCAAGGCTGGATGATGTATGGGTATGTGCTTAAGAAAGGATGAGTGAATCCACGACGGGTGTCCATTGGTCAGAGAATTTATTAGGGCTAGGGAATTTTTTGAGTTTGCAAATGTTGAGTTCGAGGTGGTTGGGTCGCTGAGTTCAGGGTGCAATAGCTGATATTTGCGGTATAGGTATAGATTGTGATCTATACTCCAGGAGTGGTAGCAATTGATTTGTCAACCAATTTACGAGTCGGTATGAGTAGTTTCCTATGGGTAGTGATCAGTAGAGGATGGAGCTTTGGAGTTTTGTCAATGTGTACTCAGTCGTTGATGATTCCTCCGTATTTCCATTTGGGAGATGGGAGTATTTCGAGGTTTCAAGTTGCATAAGTGGAAGATCAGTGGTTGAGGCAAGACAATGTGAGATGTTGTGATGGTGTACCATGGTAACCGAGTATGATGTCCTAATTTTTTGTCATGTTGAGACTCGAGTGTGAGATGGCGAGTGGAGTACCGAGATATTTTTGTTCCAGTGGGAACCCATCAGTTAAGTGTCGCCAGGGTGGGACTATCTAAGGGTGTATATGTGATGAGAAAAGTGCCTTTCCTTTGAGAAATTACATCATGGAGTGGTGGTGTATAAGCTGGGTGGGTGTAAGCACCTATCTATGTTGAGCTGCAGAGCATGAGTTGGTGAACTTAGTGTAGTGATGTCTTGATGATGAGATTATGGGGTGATAAGAGAGCAAGTGGATCCGGGTGGGAGTGATCGCTTGGGATTATCTGGAGAAACCATGGAGTGAGCCCATGGTGAGTCAGTGAACGAGAGAGTGTTGTAAGACTATGGCGAGCCGTAGCATTCATGATTCAGTGGGAGAGTGTGTTGTGATATTGTGGGGAGCCATAGTACTCACTAGTTATCGAGAGAGTGTCATGATACTGCGGGGAGCCGTAGTACTCACTAGTCAGCGAGAGAGTGTCATGATACTGCAGGGAGCCGTAGTATTCTCTAGTTAGCAGGAGAGTGTTGTGATACGGCAGGGAACCGTAGTACTCACTGGTTAGTCAGAGGGTATCGTAAGCCTACAAGGGGAACCGTAGCACTAAGTAGTTGATACGAGTGAATAATGTTCTGCGGGGAGATTTAGTATTCACTAGTCAGAGTATGACGCAAAAGAGTTCTTAGGTTGGTGTAGCCTTACCGCTTGAGTCTTCGAAAATCTGGTTGTCGGACCAGGGGTGAGACTGGGGTCTCCGTGTCGGTCGAGGATTTTTATATCCCGGGTTGAGGAGGGATTATCGTAATTGGAAGGAATTAGAGAAACGGTGTGTGCATAAATTTGCGAATCACAGGTTGGGTTGAGTATCAGATTGGAAATGAGTGGTTCCAATTTTGTTGTGGAATCAGACTCTCAAGTTGAGTTTGGGACAATTCGTGTATTGAGTCGGCGGGATGAGGTTCCGGATTCGCAAATAGGTTTCATTTTGAGGGGTAATCATCTCCATCTGATGTCTCAGACCGGAGTGGGTCAGTTTCGTTGGTATGGGAAGAACCGCGAGACGTATGGAACCATTAGATGGTATACGAGAGATGCTCAGAGGTGAGACGACTTCAGATGGGGTTGTAGTATTTTCTTGGGGTAAAGCAAACTTCATGACTTGTGTCTCACAATGAGCAAAGGTAGTTATTATGAGAAGGAGGTCGGTAAGTCGTTTTATTGGTTATACAGTGGGTAACGTTTGGAGGTTCAACTATTGGGTCAGAGTTGACCGGGTGCTCAGTGTTGGAAGGAACATTTGAGATGAATTGGACTTATGAATTAGGGTGTCATAGGATTTTTCCAAGCTGGCTTGACCGCTTCCTTGTCTGAGGGTAGAGTTTTGACTATCGTTCCTTCAGAAGAGTTCTAAAAGCTGTTCAGGTGGTGGGTCCTTAGTGGGTTTTGACCTTTCCATTCCTCTTGAGTTCAGCCGGGATCGATTAGAGACAAGAGTTGGTAGAATGTTCTTAGAGTCTGTTAGTCGATGAGCGATTAACATAATGATGTTTTGCGAGGGTGGTCTAGCAGGGAAACTGACCACTAGGGTTTTCAAGTTCTGGAGAGTCAGATCGAGTACCGCAACGTTAGAAGGGTCTGTTTTTCTTCGGGTTCGAGTCCATGTTAGGTTCAGGTGTCTTTGGAAGAATTGTTGTATGATATGAGGTCCTTTCGGTGGTACTTCTCAGGTTATTAGGTTCGATCTATGTGTAATAAGGTGTGATTTCGAGGGCGAAATCTAATTCAAGTGGGGGAGAATTATAACATCCTGTTTCGGATCGTCTGTGAGTAGGGTTTGTGGGCTGCAAACCGGGCATGAGGAAGTCTCGGGGTTGCGATGAGTTGCTAGAAGCTTAGGGAATCTCATCACCTTTCCGTAGATATGAGGTACATTGTAATCAGAGTTATATTGAGGAAGCAATGGAAGTTTGAAGTTTTGGCAGGAATGATCACTTATTTGAGAAAGGTGGTAGCTGAGTACGCTGGGCGTATGTGTGTGTACGCTTAGTGTACTCATGTGCATGAATTCTAAGCAGAGCCACCTAGTACGTTGGGCGTACTAGGCACAGAGTGAAAACCATAATTTTAGGTGTGTCTCTATATAAAGAATGAGATGGCCTCATTCCTGGCCAACATCCTCAGACAATAAACCCTCTCAAACCCAAAATCCTCGTTCTTGAGCTTGTGTGTGTCCATTGGAGAGCCTTAAGTGATTTTGTGTGTTCGTGGAGTAAAGAAGGAGCTTTAGAGAAGGAGTGAAAGTCCAGGCCTTGGATCTGAGCATATCTGACTTGGGAGCTTCATCATGAGGTAAAAAGCTCCAAGCTTTCTCACTCTTTTGTTTTGTGCATCATAATAGAGTATTTTAGGGGTTTTTTTCCCTAAAGGTGGAGACTTTATGAGATATTGATCTCCAGAGACTGTAATCAACCCATTTGAGTGTATTTAGTGGTGTAATATCATAAAAATCCAATCTTGGATGTTGGAATCAAGCCATGCATGAGTTATGAGCTTTTTGAGATAAGAGAGTGAGTGTTTTGGGTGTTTGTGACCGTATCAACCATGTAAAGGATTAAAGTCACTGACTTTATGGAGTAAGGGCTATTAGAGAATCTAGATCTGTAATTTGAATCATGGTCTTAACTGATTAAGACCAAATAAGTAGAAAGAGTGAATCTGGGGAGTATGTTGAGTGTAATTCTAGTACGCCCTGCGTACTGCCCTAGTGTCCCCGATGGCCAATCTGGATTCGTGAGTACGCTGAGCGTACCAAGGGAGGTACGCCCCGCGTAACCTCACTGTGGACTTTTGGGTTAAGTCTCATTTTTGGGCATTGAGTGTTGGGCTTGGAGCTTAGGCTTGTTGCAATAGAGTTTTGGACCAGAGGATTATATATATATATATATATATATATATATATATATATATATATATATATATATATATATATATATATATATATATATATGCTTTTGGCCCTTGAGTTGGGCTTGCCATTTATATTTGAGAGTTGGGCCTCGGGAGAGCCCATTTATTATTAGGCCTTGGTGGGCCCAATGGGTTTTAGGTTATGGATGCGCTAGTTAGTGGACTACCTTTAGAACTAATGAGTAAGAATTTGGACTTAGTTCCTAACTGGGTTAATTGTGGGTTTGACTCATAGTTAGAGGTCGATGTGTACCAGCAACGTTTATAGGGGTTGTTCATCATCCGAGGTGAGCCTTCTCACTATACTTACCATGAGTGGTATCTTTGTGTGACTGAGATGTCTTATGTGTTTATATTGAGTACTGAGATATCTTGCATTATGTCTATGTGATCTATGTTGTGTATTATTCTGTGCTTACTGAGTTAGAATCGGAGGGTCCACCCAAGCTATAGGACCGGGGGGTCCCACTGAGACACATGGACCGAAGGGTCTTACTGTGTTATTGCCTCGAGTGGCTAATGGGTTGTGTGTGTTATTTTGGGGAACTCACTAAGCTTCGTGCTTACCGTGTTATGTGATATGTGTTTCAGGTTTTTCTCAGGATCGCAGGAAGGAACCGGCTTGATTGTACACACTAGTGAAAGAGTTATGTTTTGAGGACCCTGAATTATTAATCAAACAATTATAGAGTTATGATTTGTAAATTAAATAAATGAGATTTTTGTGAAATGTATTATGAGAATTATGTGATTTTAAAATGAAAATTTTGTTTGAAAATTTACGGTGTTACATCGTGTATGAAGGGGGCTTTGAGTAATGGGTCCTAATGCCAAAGTGTTTACCAAACTTGTGATTTGAATACCTTATCATGTAAACACACATTTTCATTATGTTATGTTATTAATTAGAAGAACGTCTAATAAGAACAAACATTATGTCTTTGTGTTATATGTTGATTTATTTGAATTTTCTAAACTTTAAAATTTGTTTATTCATTAAATGGAAATATAACATTTTGCTGGATTATAGATAATAAAATAGAATTTTTTTATTACTAAGGTAAACAATTATAAAACATTAATATAAGAAAATATGTTACATAACATTATTAAATAAAAGACCAACAAATAATAGTTTCACCCAACAACCCACATACACAATACTACTCATCATCTATAATATGTCGTTCATGAAATTCGCATGAAAAGTTGTTATTGTTCGTCTCGACCCATGTTACTTTATCATGCATCTCTTTCACCTCGGACTTCATTTCATCGTTAAATAAGAAAACTTTTTGATGGAAAAGAAGGCGAAGATATATTTTGGTATAAATTTGCTATCTTGTATTCATGCTTTAGGTAAAAAAATTCAAGGATTAATAAACTAGAAAGGCAACGAACTTTGGTCTTTGTTCACATTAAGGTAACTATTTTTTTTTCGTACATATTTGACCATTGAAATTGTTTGACGTGTTCAAAATAAGGTAATATGATTGGTAATTAGCGGTAACATTACCTTATTATGAACCGTTCAAACAAGTTTACTGGGCAAATGTGTAAGAAAAAAACATGGTTACCTAAATATGGACAAAAACCAAAGTTTCTTACCCATTTTGGTAATATTAAGTTCTTTATGTTAAGTGCAAGTAGTCATAAGACCCATTGATGTGACATGAAATTGGGTTGTTCGGTTTTCGTATATGAGGATGGGACAACCCAGTTTAGGCCCAGTTAGTTAGGGGCTAGGTTGTATACGCTTAAAGGGTTAGGTTGTATGTGCTTTAAAGACCTAGCAACACAGCCTAGTCATGACTAGCTGGGACTGAATTGGGTTAGACCAAGCCTAACCTAATTGTTGATTGACTGTCGGAGTCTAATCCCATGGCACAATCCCTGAGACGGTTCTTGTCCAATATTACCAAAACGGGTAACAAACTTTGGTTTTTGTTCATATTTAGGTAAGTATGTTTTTTTCGTACACATTTGAACAATAAACTTGTTTGACATGTTCATAATTGGGTAATATTACCTTAATTATCAGTCATATTATCTTATTTTGAACAGGTCAAAGAAGATAAATGGTCAAATATGAATGAAAAATATATGGTTACTTAAATATGTACAAAGACCAAAGTTCATTACATTTTTAGGTCATTAACCCAAAATTCAATGGTGATAGGTGGGATGGTTGGATATTAAATGTAACACTCATATTTTTAATGTTTTAAAATTCTATGGTGCTAAAAATATTTCAAGACATATAGTCATGTTTTGTAAAATTCGTCCCAAACAAGAACTTTTATACAAATATAAATAATTTGGGTGTTTTCAAAAATCATATCAAACTTAATCATAACAAGAAAATAAGAATTAATAAAGATCATCAGAAGGAGAATCAAATAAACTTCTCTCCAGCTATGTAAGTCATATTGTAATTCGAAAAAAATATGCAAGTTAAAAGACTCGTAAAATATATAGGTTTAGACTCATCAAGATAATCTAAATAAATAAAAAAAGATATTCTTCATGCCATGCCCATATTTTATCCGTCTAGCATTGTCGGGTTTTTGGGGCCCCTATTTCTACCTCAAGACTAGTCTAATTCAATACAAATACATCAAAATCTAGTATTAACTTCAAATGAAATAAATTTTGACAAACCAGACATTTCATACATCCATAACTTCTAATATGTCCCATTTCTTAATCATAGCTAACCAACCCTACCCCGCCCACCCCCACCACCTCAATGCACTCCTACCATGGACCATGTTGTTGACCCAAAAATGTTGTTTTCTATCTTTATGATCATGTTCATGTGGCTAAATGCTACACCTTTTCAAGGTATTTATGTGGGTTTCAAATCTTAAAGTTCCCCATGTGGTGTGATCTTGTTTTTTGTCACCCTTCTACTTATCATCACATTATTCCCTTGTTGCCTTTGTCTACTTGATAATGATATATATACATACATATATGGTGTATGTTTATAATTGACAAGTGTATTTATTGTAGCCAAATAAAATAATGAGTTAGGCCACCAAGGCAAAGTTGATGGGTACCCATCACTAAATTTTCAGTATACAGTTTTTAAGATTGTGATGGTAGTAGTCGTAAAAGTATCTCATGTAGTGAATACTGTTTTAAACAAAAAGTTATGTAGGAGGGTAACTATTTTTATCAGATGGGGATGCTTTGTTTTTATATGTTATGTTTTCTTTAACGGTTGAGAATTATAGGTTGTTTGTATGTGCTATAATGATTATTGTGACTTAAAGTAGGAATAATTAGCATCTTTGTGTTTAGCAGAATTGGTGGTCGATATAATTTTGTTACTTTTAACTATCAAAAGGATCAGATTCAAAATAAAAACAAATACAAAGTTACTATAACAGAACAAATCATTAAAAATAAATAAAGATTTATGTAAGTATTTATATATAGAAAACTCATGTCCAATCACCTCATGAGTACGAATATCAATGTGGCATGATGAGTAAGTTTATGATGATGAAATTACATTTTTATTCTCTTCAATTAATTTATTTCTAAATTGTGCGTTACAATTTTTAATTATATTGATTATATGTGTCAATGCATCACTTGAATTATTGAAAATCAAAATTCGTCTTATAATTTATTCTTAAATTGATGATATTAAATATTAATAGTTCGTTGGATTAATAATGCGTATAAATATGATATAGTAAGCCCTCTTCCAACCTGTCATAGAATCTTAACTTCTATCCACCTTTTCAACTTTTATATATATATATATATATATATATATATATATATATATATATATATATATATATATATATATATATATATATATATATATATATATATATATAGGTTCAATTTCATTTGAAACCATTCTAATTTTGTGAGATCGTGATACCAAATCTAAAAATAATTTTAAAATGCAAAATAAATGGAAAAATCCAAAAATCTTTTTTTTAAATATTATTTTCGGAACTTGAATTAACTAAAAAAAATTAAAAAATTAAAAAAAAAATTAAAAAAATTCCGTTTTTTTTTTTAAAATAAGTGAAATATTCTAAATAGAATATTACACTGACATATTATAAAAAATAATTTTAAAATATATAATAAATGGAAAAATCTAAAATTTATTTTTTTAAATATTATTTTCAGAACTTAAATTAACTAAAAAAAATAAAAATAAATTCCATTTTATTTTGAAAAATATGTGAAATATTCTAATAGAATATTACACTGACATATTCTAAAAAATAATTTTAAAATGCAAAATAAATGAAAAAATCCAAAAATTCTTTTTTTAAATATTATTTTCGGAACTTGAATTAACTAAAAAAATAAAAAATAAAAATAAAAAATGTATCTCACGTTCTCACAAAATTAGGTCGTCTCACCTGAATCTAACCCTATATATATATATATATATATATATATATATATATATATATATATTAAATAAGTATATTTATAATATGGATAAAAATACAAGTACTTGATTATTATGGATAACTAATTGCAATATATTGTCCAAACTCCCATATTTGTATTATTATAAAGTATGTTGTTATTGTTTTTTGAAAGTTGTCAATTTATATAAACTAAAAGCTTAATAGCTTTGTGTTTGGATGTGTCTAACTAAATATTTAGGGTATTTATATACATATTCTCAATTGTTTCGTGTACTCTTTCATCCATATGAATGGAATAGTGTGTGTACCTTTATGATTTGGAAATTCAAATGAGTGAGTGGATACATATAGTATCACTTAAGATTTCGTAGAAAGATAGCCATCTATATTAACATGAGTTGTAGGCTATAATGTTTTGAGAGAAAATAAAGCATTAATTAGATAATCATTCCCAAAATACGTATCTAGGTAACTTATGCTCACGACTTCAATTTTTTAAATGATGTAAGTTAACAAAGGTCTTTAATGTCTAAATATTGTATTAATAAACTTTTTTTTCTAACTATAAGACAAAATGTTAAAATTAATAAAATAATATTTGTTTTGTCTCACTTTAATTTAGTAAAATACATTTGAAGAGAAATAACAATATATTATCATTCTATTACAACCCTTGAATATATTATGTAGACATGTCCATAAAATAAGAAATAAAAATTTCATCTACAACAAATTGGAGAAAATATGTTGACTAAAATTCAAATATGATCACATGGTACAACTGTTATGCTTAACTATATATGTATTTATATATATGTATATACTTCTCATGTTAGGTACAACCACCTCAAGCATGATTAATCACAAAAAACCGATCAAAACTTTGTATGATTTACAACTAATCACAAAGATCTCCTCGTTTCCGATCTTCATTTCGTGGGTCCCATTTACAATTTGAATCAATCAGAACCCGCAATCAAATCCGGTTTTTTTTTCTCAAAATAAACAAGATCTACAATCAAATCTTGTTAATTGAAACTTTAAAGTTGACGATGAATCAAACCATGTACCATAACAATCGCCATGATCAACGATTGATCGATATTGGGTTCCACAGTTAATGTAAAAACATCGTCTCCAAGATGAACTCCTGTAGCCGTTTGCTTTGGTTTAATTTCTGCAACCAAGGCACCATCTTGATCAAGATTCATAACCTTGAACCCTAATTTCCCACCACTTTTAACAATATTGTAACCTTGATCACAAGCTAAATCCACATGAATCTTTTGACGTTTACTCGTGACACGAAACCATCGTTGTTTCTTGGAAAAATCCCACTTGTATCCATCCCAACATCCAAAAACTCGTAATTTCTGTTATCAAAACGTAGAATTAGATGGTGTTTTCAACCGAAAAAGATGGTGTTATTAATGTAGTGATTAAGTTGTATGATATGATTCATACCTTTCTTTGTATGGAGAAAAGAACGTTGCCTCGAATATCCATCAAGTAAACTTGCGAGCTGCATTTCTTGTCATAATTGTCGACCCGATAAATGATTTCACCTTTTGAATTGTATGCAGTGCATCCATGGCTGTTGTACACTAGCGATTTCATCCATATTGTGAAGCATTCTTGCTTCGAGCTCAAGTATGGCGATGATGATGGTGAGGATGATGATGATGATGATGGAGGTGATGATGATGGAGCTTGAGGATAAACCTTAGCCATGGTAGGGAGAGAAGCAGCTTCTGTTATAAGATGATGGAGGGTTATATATAGATAAATGTATGTTTGTCAGTTTGTGTATGTGTGTTGTTGTCAAGAAAAGCAACCAACCATTATTTTTCAGGCGCATAATTTTATGTCATTTAATTAGAACTAGTTAGAATTCTCTATTGATGAAGTATTATTTTAATTTAAAATATATCTGAAAAGATATCATTTTTTATTCAATTGCATATTAATAGTTGTAAACATTAGGTATTTCTCTCATGCGTTGATGTGTAATGTGTTAAGACTTGATACAAATGGGTAATATAAATTGAAAGTTCGTATTGAGATTCGCAAGCAAAATAAGGGATATATCCAAAAATATAATGATATTTTGAGCAAACTTTATTAAAAGTACTAAATTTTATTTTTTAAATAAAAAAGTTTTAATTTTTTCATCTTTTGAATAGAAAAGCCCAAAAAATCGGTTAATTTATTCATTTTAGCTCTTTTTGACCTGTTCAGCAGGTAATGAGACCAAATTATTAATTTTTCGAAAATAACGAGATTTTTTGCAGATTTCATCAAAATTTTTATATGATGCATAAACATATTTTTTTAAAATATCTATATTAATTTTTACGTATTTGTGTATTTTTTATGTTTTTATATGTATACATTTACGTATTTTTATGTTTTTTAAATATATAAACGTATTTTTTACTTATTTATATGCATTTTAGACCATTTTACATTTTTTTATTTATTTTTATGTGTAATTTTTTATGTATTATGTATTTTTACGTATTTATGTATTTTTAAGCTTTTTATATAGATGTTTATGTATTTTAAATGTATCAACGTATTTTTTACGTATTTACATCTATTTTTAAGTATTTTACATATTTTTTATGTATTACGTATTTATGTATTCCTTTAAGTGTTTTATATAGATGTTTTTGTATATTTATATATTTTAAATGTATAAACATATTGTTTTAAGTATTTATATGTATTTTTTTTTAACTATTTTACATATTTTTTGTGTTTTTTTTATGTATTATGTATTTATATGTATTTTTGTGTATTTATTTATTCTTTTAGTTTTCTTATATAGATGTTTATGTAATTTTATGTATATTAAATGTTTAATTGTATTATTTTTACGTGTTTATATATTTTTACGTAAAAATAATACACTTTAACATTTAATGTACATAAAAATACATAAACATCTATATAAGAAAACTAAAAAAATACATAAATACGCAAATATATATATATATAATACATAAAAAAAAACACATAAAAATACAAAAAAAAAAATGTAAAGTACTTTAAAAATACATATAAATACGTAAAACAATACGTTTATACATTTAAAATACATAAATACATAAAAATATCTATATGAAAAACTTTAAAAATATATATATAAATACATAATACATAAAAGATATGTAAAATACTTAAAAATAAATATAAATACGTAAAAAATACGTTTATACACTTAAAATATATAAACATATATAAAAAGCTTTAAAAATAAATAAATACGTAAAAATATATAAAAATACATATAAATATATAGTATATAAAAAATAACACATAAAAATACGTAAAAAAAATATGTAAAATGGTTAAAAATACATATAAATAAGTAAAAAAATACGTTTATACATTTAAAATACATAAAAATACATAAATATATACATATAAAAACATACAAAATACAAAAACACATAATATAGATATGTAAAAAAATATGTTTATACATTATATAAATTTTTTGACGAAATCTGCAAAAATGTCCCTTTATTTCGAAAAATTATCAATTTGGTCCCATGACCTGCTGAACAGACCAAAAAGGACTAAAGTGAATAAATTAGCCGGTTTCTTGGGCTTTTCTATTCAAAATGTAAAAAAGTCAGGATTTTTTGTTCAAAAAATAAAATTTAGGACTTTATTAAAATTTTGCCCAAAATATCGGGATTTTTCTGGAGATATCCTTTATTTAGAGATAATAGTTAAGTTTTTTTTTTTTTTTTTTTTTTTTTTTTTTTTTTTGAAGCTTATAAGAAGGTATGAATTTTTGAGGCAACATAACCAAAATATTGCTTGTAACACCAACATTAGATATATTGTTGCTTGATTGTTACAAGACTTGTTCATTCTTAGGGATACTGATTTCCAATTTTCTGTACATGCCAGATTTAATGTCAAGCTACTTTCGTTTGTTATAATCGGATAGATTTCTTAAAATATATCGATTTATTAAAAAAATAGAAAATGTAGTTTAAATCAAAGTTGGGTAGTACAATAACGTAATACATGCATAGGTGAAACGACATTGTTATTACTTACTAGTTTATAACCTATGGAAACCACAGTTAGAAAATTAATTAAACTTTCTTAGTGAGAATTCAAAAATTATTAATTATTTATTTTAAATAAATTATTAATTAAAAGATTTTTTTAGTTGTATAAAATTATAATCGTTAATTTAAATAAATATATGAAATATTCTATCACGTATAATTTGTATTAATTTTATTTTAATTTTATTATAATGTTATTAATTTAATTTAATTAAAGTGAGAAATTTAAAATTTGAAATTTAAAATGGAGAATCCCTATTCTAATAAATAAATAGGTTTATTCTCCTATTGACAAATATCATAATATTATAACTCACAATTAGTATTATATATCTCTTATTATGCCACTTGTCAACCTATTAGTTATCCATTTTAAATTTCCCACTCTAATTACATTAAATTAATTATTGATTCTCCACTTTATATTTTAAATTTTAAATATTTTTCAATTTAGTTATATTAAATTAATAACATTACATAAAAAAAATAAAATAAAATCAATACAAATTGTAAAGTGATATAACTTCACGTATTTGTTTAAATCAACACTTATAATTTTATATAACTAAAAAATATCTTTTAAGTAATAATTTATTTAAAATAATTTATTAATAATTTTAATTTTTTATTATGAAAATTTAATTAATTCTATAACCGTGGTTTTCATGGGTTATAAACTAGTTAACAAATTGACAAGTGGTATACATCAATTACGAAGCCTAATATGGTGACAAATGGTAAAAGATGAATAAAATATGTATTAATTATGAGGCCTAATAAAATGACAAATGTCAAAAAGAGATTAAAACTATTCTTTTATTAGAATATTGATTAGTGCATATTTAGGCATTATTTTTTTAATTTATAAATTATTAGAGTAATATGTCATTAAATATTTGTATTAAGATATATAAATGCAAAAAAGAAAAGTAAAATAATTATTTTATTATAGTATAATAACTAACTTTGTTTGTTTCTAGATAATAACATATGAAAGTTTTTCATTTGTCTTTTAAAAGTCTTATTTGAGGGAACTGTTACGGCTAAATGTATACCAAAATTGACCATACTCATTTGAACTTGGAAAGGTAGCAAAGTTGTTTATAAGTTCACTTGTTTGAATGTTTGATTCTAGAGAATAATAAATTTATGAAGAATGCTTGAATAATTGATTCTAGAAAATTATAAATTTATAAAGAATGTTTGAACGTTTGATTCCAGAGAATAATAGATTTATTATAATATTAATGGGTAAAAGCGTGCTAATCACGACCATAAGTGTAAGGATAAAAAGGTAAAATATTATGAAAGAGTATCATGTTCTTGTACCTTTAAGAAACAATACTATAGTGGCATATGATGGAGATGTGTTGGTGCCATGGTGTGTGTCACGGTTTATATTCCTTGTAATGACTAGTTTTAGCAGAAATTGGTCTTCTTCTATCAACTAACTATCAAGGACAACTTTTCTTGGTCATGACTTGACAAACCTGTTACTGTTGACAAGTATGTGAATGTGCAACAAATCCAACTTGGCTTAATCACTTCCCAAACATGATTTTATCTGTTCTCGTAATTAATGGCATAGAAAAAAAAAGTTTTACTAATTAGAGGGTTAAGGTCGTTAGTCATTAAGTTATTGAATTTGTATTCGTTCATTCATAGAATTATAGAATTTTGTTTATATAGTAAAATGTCATTAAACTATTTATTTTTTATTCAAAGTAGTTCTTATCACCGTGTTAGCAGGTTCAATGACCATTTTAAATAAAAAATAACAATTTCGGTAACCTTTTACAACTTTAAACAAAGTTTAGTGACTAAATGATTACAAATATAGTATTTTAAAAATAACCACCTAAAATTTGTTTTTGAAAAATGACAACTTTTTCTTGAGTATCGTATTCTGTAGTAGTTACGATCATTCTAGACCTAACATCATTTGAAGGTATCGGATCCAGAATCTGACAATCGTACGTTCCAGATTGACACAATGGATTCGGAAATATATGTTCCGAAGTATTCATGTTTATTCCGGAGGTGGTGTTGGTTGGTATGATTCAGTGCCGAAACCTGACATACGTACATTCCCGGACTAGAAAAGTGTATTCCATACTTTACTTACAAATGTACGGGTATTTTAAACTTTTGTTCCGGAGATGTAAAATTAGGGTACTTGTTTGTTATTTGTTCATCTAAAAGCTACATGCAATATATTTCTCTCTTTGTTCCCCAATTTGTCTACATTCAACATTCTTTAATAGTTTTCGTAATCTAAAAGAATGAGTATGTATATGAATATTTTTCGAGTGATAGTTTTAGTGGAAGACAATGGCAATGTATCAAGGTATCTATGTAGTATATTGATATATGTCACACATGCTTTGCAATAGATATAAGAAATGATATCAACTTCCATGGGCTAATTACGTTGGTTGTTTCCAAGTCCAGGTTACACATTAATCAAACACGTTTATCTTTTCAATGTCCTGGATCAAATATAGTTATGCAGATTCTTGACAATAGTGATGTCATATATTTCCTTAGTTTTGTTAGTAGTATGCCTCCAAACACACTATAACTATTTGTTTCTAATAATGTTATGGAAACTAGTGTTCATCGATTTCACGGGGAAAATCGTTCTGGTGACAATGGGTCTTCCTATGCTGGAAGTAGCCAATTTGCAATTTATTACCTATGACAACCAACCATGTTCCTATTGGGTTTTGAGCACTATAACATTCCTATAGTGTACATGCAACCCTAAATGCTTTGGATCTATGTTTTCTCTAATTATACATGCATTTTGTTTTTCCAGAGCATTCTCCTTATCCAACATACAATTGAAGCTATATATCATAAAACTTTACTTTGGATGCT
The DNA here is from genome assembly GCF_052625555.1 of Lactuca saligna. NCBI lineage: Eukaryota > Viridiplantae > Streptophyta > Magnoliopsida > Asterales > Asteraceae > Lactuca > Lactuca saligna. The sequence goes on from NC_136422.1 coordinate 142,732,271, forward strand.
TACCTCTTGAGTAGGGTAGAGTTCTTGACCTTTGAAAGCTTGAGCACCTCAAGTGTGATGCCTCTAATGGTTCACAAACACCAATATGCAAGAGTAGGCTTTAAGAGAATATGTTACTTGACTCCAAAGACAATGTAGACGATTTTGGCTTAGGGGGTTCTATTTATAATGTGGCAAATGCTAGGGTTACACTTTGTAAACTCTAGTAACCCAAGACTTTCCACATTCTTGCTCCATGGGTTTAACCTCCATCAACTATCCATGAATTATTTTATTGGTTTAGCTTAACTATAAATTCATGGAACATTAGCCCACATTACAAGAATCATTGATTTACATAATCAATCCCCATATAATTAATTAGTCTTTTTTATCACAAATTTAATTCCAAATTAATTCTTGATCAATACTAATTATATAATAGTAATATATTAGACTTGTAATATATTAATAAATCACAAATAATCTTATTCTCAAAAAACCATCCTATCAAATTGCACTGGTGAAGGCAACCCAAAAGGACCATGCAACTATCGGGTTAAGTACATTCCAGTTATAGTTGTGGGCTTAGACACCAAATCCAACAGTCTCCCACTTGGATAAGTCTAATAACTATATCTGCCAATGTGACTTCAGGATCCGACTTAGCAATCATAAGCTTTCAAAAGCCGCTATCAACTTTGACCCAGTCAGTGACGCATCCTTTAGATAAGAGATCATATAATCCTCTGTTCTCAAGATATCAGCTCGAGAAATACATGGAACAATGTCATACTTATTTTCCCGCAGTTTGTTTCCTGATTTCCGATTCGTCTGAAATAGAACATAACTGAACACATCAATTTAGTTTTGATCATGCCCATCACATAAGTCAAAATAGAATCATTGAGGGGACCAATATATCGCTTTTAATCCTCTTAGGATAAAAGGGAACACAAAAACTTCGACATTATATGCTTATACTAACTATTCATTAAATTATGCACAACGACACGTTTTATAACATCAAGTTACTGATGCATTTTCGGGCCATCAATGCATAACTAACTCATAGTCAACAACTCATATATCTAGGTTTGAAGATTTATATGATATTATCGTCTCACGATCACTCGTGATAAATTCCATGAATTGATTTAAGTGACCGCGGGTTGATACAATACTCAAATCTTATTATAGGAGTGCTCTTGAATGGTGTAGCAAACTTGTTGCTATGCCTAACTCCTTAGACAACCCTACAAGCCAACTCATGATAGTCTTCTTTCATACCTACTTCCAAGGTATGATCGATTGTGGATAGTTTGAATAAATCTTATTATTCTACAAGTCAAAACATGCAAAGTGAAACAATAGTAAATAATTGACACAAGACAGTAACTTTACTTGTAAATAAAACTCCTTTATTTAAACATCAAATGTCAATTACAATTTAGCAATTACACGTTTCGGTTTATCTAATCACTAAAACTAATATCGTCCTTTAGCCTAATGCCCCTTCGCATGCTGCAAATGCTTAACCATGCTCAGTCCCTTTGTAAGGGGATCTGTTGGGTTGTCCTCTGGCGATATCCTCTTCACCACGAGGTGCCCTTCTTCTACTTGATGTCTTATAAAGTGGTACTTTCTATCGATATGCCTGGATCTTCCATGATCTCTTGGTTCCTTGGTTAAGGAAACTGCCCCTTCGTTATCACATAAAACTTCCATAGGCTCCTTTATGGATGGAATAACTCCAAGGTCTCCGATGAAGTTTTTCAACCATATCACCTCCTTTGCTGCTTCGCTTGCTGATATGTACTATGATTGACACGTTTAATCAACTACAATCTCCTGCTTGGAACTTTTCCATGTCACTGCTCCTCCATTCAGGGTAAATATCCAGCCCAACTGAGAGCGGAAATTATCTATGTCGGTTTGAAAGCCGGTGTCACTATATCCTGTTACTTTCAATTCATCACTCCCATCGAGGGTAAGGACCCAATCCTTAGTCCATCGCAGGTACATAAGAATATTCTTAACCGCAGTCCAATGAGCTTTACCAGGGTTCCCTTGATATCTACTGACCATGCTCAAAGCAAAGGCCACATCAATGCGAGTACAAGTCATAGCATATATGATCGAACCAACTATGGAAGCATATGGTATATGACTCATTTCTGCTATCTCAGCCTCTATACTCAGACTCTGAGTCTTACTCAGTTTGGTATTGCCTTGTATAGGTAAGTCACCATTCTTGGAGTTCTCCATGCTGAAATGTTTCAACATATTGTCCAAGTAGGTACTTTAACTAACCCTATCAGTCTTTTACTTCTGTTTCTCAATATCCTTACCCCTAGGATATAGGCAACTTCTCTAAGGTCCTTCACAGCGAAACACTTCCCAAGCCAGGACTTGACCTCTTGCAAGGTTGGGATGTTATTTCCTATGAGTAGTATATCATCATCATACAATACCAGAAAGCTAACTATACTCCCACTAGCTTTGACATATACACAGGACTCATCCTCGCTTCTCGAAAATCGAAACTTTTTGACTTTCTCATCAAAACAAAGATTCCATTTGCGAGATGCTTGTTTCAATCCATATATGGATTTCTTAAGCTTACACACTCTATTAGGGTACTTTTCATTGACAAAACCCTCAGGCTGACACATGTAAACATCTTCAACCAACTTTCTATTAAGGAAAGTGGTTTTGACATCCATTTTCCATATTCCATAGTCATGAAATGCAGCTATGGCTAGCATAACCCTTATAGATTCAATCTTCGCTACTGGTGAGAAGGTCTCATCATAGTCAACTCCCGGAGTTTGAGTAAATCCCTTCGCAACCAGTTTCACCTTATATGTGTGTACATTCCCATCCATGTCGGTCTTCTTCTTAAAGATCCATTTGCACCCGACCGTCTTACGACTAAGTACATTGTCAATCAGGTTCCTAACTTGGTTTTCATACATTGATTGAATCTCGTTGTCCATAGCCTCTTTCTATTTAGCAGACTCGGGGCCTGCCATGGCTTCCTTGTAGTTATTAGGTTCATCCAAATCTATTAGTTTTCTATCACTAATAAATGTGTCACCCATAGATGTTATATGAAATCCATATAACACAGGTGGAACACTAACTCTACTAGAACGCCTCGGAGGTACAGACTTGTCAATTAGTTCAACTGGAGTTCCTTCCTTGGGTTGAGTTCTTGTGTTTGAGGTTCCTTCATCACTCAAATCTTGAAGCTCTTCATGGTCAATTTTCCTCCCAGTGTCCTCTTGGCATATGAGTTCTCTCTCACAAAAGACTCTTCTCCTCGCAACGAATAGAGCATTGTCACTTGGTCTATAGAAAAGATATCCAAAGGACTTCTGTGGGTAGCCGATGAAAATACATCACTCACTCTGAGGTTCGAGCTTGTTGTGGATCTCGCGTCTCACGAAAGCCTTGCATCCCTAAACCTTGATGTGGTATAATGTGGGAAACTTCCCATTCCACATCTCGTGTGGTGTTTTGGAAACCTTTTTTGGCAGGGACTAGATTAAGGATATGGGCTGCAGTCTGTAAGGCATACCCCCGGAATGAGATAGGTAATGAAGCTCAACTCATCATGGAACGAACCATGTCTAGCAAGGTTCTATTGTGCCTCTCAACCACACCATTAATCTATGGTGTCCTAGGTGGCGTCAATTGTGAATCAATTCCACATTCCTTAAGATAGTCAAGGAACTTGATACTAAGAAACTCTCCTTCATGATCGGATCGCAACATCTTTATCTTCCTGCCCAATTGATTCTCCACTTCTTGCTTAAACTCTTTGAACTTTTCAAAAGTTTCTGAATTATGCTTGACTAAGTAGATATAGCCATACCTACTATAATCATCGGTAAAAGTCACATAGAAGCGATTAGCTTCCCTTGTGGAAGTTCTAAATGGTTCACACACATTAGTGTGTATGAGGTCCAATAAACCTTCACCCCTTTCACAAGTACCAGTGAAGGGTGACTTGGTCATCTATCCAAGTAAACATGATTTTGCAAGTGTCATCCTACCTTAAGTCGAATGACTACAAAACTCCATCCTTATGGAGTTGGGCTATGGGCTTCTTGTTGACATGTCCAAGATGACAATGCCACAAGCATGCTTTATCCAAATCAATGGAAGAATCAATGTGTAACACATTATTTCCTAAGTTATCTATAACATTCATAGTTTCATATACACCATTGCAAGGTAATGCTTCAAAATAAAATACACCATCACAATAAGCATTAATAGTACCAACTTCATTATTAAACAAAAAGGTAAAACCTTGTTTGTACAAACTATGAAAGGAAATAATATTTCTTACCATATCGGCCGAGTAACAACAATTATTCAAATCTAAATCTAAACCATTACTAAGAAATAAAGAATAAACTCCAATCTTGGTCACAAGCGATATTTTCCTATTTCCTATGATTAAGTTTATCTTCTGTGCTCCACATCAGTACTTCTTTTTAGTCCCTGCAAAATCAAAACAAATGTGAAATCCACAACCTGTATCAAGGACCCAAGAATTATCATGTGATGAGTTATTAGATTGAATAGTGTAAATACCTGCAAAGGAGGGCTTGATCTTTCCATCCTTTATGTCCTACAAGTACTTGGGGCAATGGAAGCAGTCAGCATCCTTCAGATTGGAAGAGGGATTAACATAACCAACCTTGGTCCCACTAGAAGAGGATCCATCAAGTGACTTTCCCTTACGGCTCTTGGAGGGATCCTTCCTCTTCTTTCCCTTTCCATCGCCTATTGCCAAAACAGGGGCAGAAGTACTAGTAGGAGTAGACACAACCGACTTGCCTTTAAGGTTGCTTTCTACAGTCCTTAGAAGGCCTTGAAGCTTGCTAAGTGTCACCTCCTCCTTGTTCATATGATAAGTCATATGAAACAGATCATAGTAAAAGGGTAAACAGTGTAGAATAATATCTATGTCCAACTCTTCATCAAAATTGACATTCAATTTTAGCAAGCAGTCCACATATCTTTGCATTTTTAGCAAGTGGGTTGTGATGGGTTCACCATCCTTCATTTTGGTTGTGATCATGGAGGCAATGATCTCATACCTCTCCTGCCAAGCACTTTGATGGTATTTTTCCATAAAATCATGATACATTTCATAAGGATAGTAGTCCTCATAGGACTTCTGCAGCTCTCTAGTCATGGTTGCAATCATAAGATATGACACCTTTGTCACATCCCTCTCATGAGTAGTGTGTTCAGCGATTTGTTCAAGAGTAGCAATGGTCACATCAATCTCCTTTAGCTCTTTATCAAGGACATACTATTTTTCCGCATAACGAATAGCCATTCTGATGTTACGAATCTAGTCATTGAAATTCGAGCCATCAAAAATGACCCTCCCACATAGGTTCATGAAGGAGAAAGAGCTTGGACGAATTGGTGTTGAAGCATTGTTTGTGATAGACATCTAAAATAGAAGAAGAACAAAGTTTAGATTATATGAGAATCCTTAATATTACACACAACATAAAATATTAAGGCTAGGACACAACACAATATTCTACAATTGCGAAGAGGGATGTTGTAATCCAATTTTAAAATATTTAAAGGTAGGTAAATGACGCTTTACCAATTTCCACCATGAAAAATGAAATAGTTTATGAACTTTTAATTCGTTTTAAATTCCTAGATCTTTGAGATTCATTGAACTTTTCAATGGCATGTTTAAATCTCGATTGTGCCCTTGAAGTTTGTGATTGGGATGCCGAGGATCACAAATAAGGTATGAATAACCATAAAAATTAACTTGGCACAACCAATGCTACAAATCACATAATCAATGTGTCGGTTAACCACACACGCTCCATTGATCTATGATAAACACCAAGCTACCCTTTTCTACACAATTTCAGTCCTAGATTAGTGTGTTGCTTAACTACATACGCTCCACTAACGACTTAACAAGGTGCAAAGTGTAATTTCATGGATTAGCACCATTTTCACATATTTCCTAAAGTAACTAAGATTGGGAATTTAATTAAAAGGTTTAGTTACTTTATATTTATCATTATACTTTTAATGAGGGAGAATTAATGTCCTATCCTACCCGTTCGGCTAACAACCCTTCACCAGTCAAGGAAGCAGTGGGTGAGAGTGGACACCCATTAAACCAGCATTTTATAGGCAGTAACCTTATACCCCCTTATAGACCGGCTTCGTGAATGAGGCCTACTAACGGTAAGACTGACTTGCTCTTATATATATATATATATATATATATATATATATATATATATATATATATATTAAACTTATAAAACTATAAATTACAAGGGTTGAATTTTAACATTTAAAACTCTAGGGGTTTGGAATTAAAGTTTTATTTAATGAGACTTTGCAAATTCCAACACTTGAGGGCAAGTTTTGAAACTTGTCAAAACCCTTCACATTTATAACCTAAGTGTTTAATTTGATTTTAATAATGAGACCTTTCATTTTCCATAACTTGAGGAAAAGTTATGAAGGTCATTAAACATCAATTATATCATTTTTTCTAACAACTAAATTATAACATAATTCATGATCTAACTAAACTCATAAACAAGACAATTCTAAAACAATTTTAAAAACATTTTGGTTTATCATATAAAACAACAATTATTTTAAAACGTTTGACAATCATCTTGTGGTTGAATGAGTACAAGCACTAACATATCATAAAAAAACATTTCTAATGATCCAAAACAGTTTGTGGTAGTGTTCCTAATCCAAACCAGGCCAAGAAACTCAAAATTCTACAAACAGGGACTTCAACTCGTCGAGTGAATGAACCGACTCGCCGAGTTGCCCTGTTTACTGAGTGGACTCGTCGAGTCTATTTATGTACTCGGCGAGTTCACCAGTCAGAGGCAAAATTTCGACCTTTTTCAACTTTGAAAAACTTGTAAACATCAAATATAATAGAAAACGATCCAAGGCTCTGATACCACTATTGGGTTTTGAGCACCATAACACTCATATGGTGCACATGCAACCCTAAATGCTTTGTATCTATGTTTTCTCTAATTATACGTGCATTTTCTTTTTCCAAAGCATTCTCCCTATCTGGCTTATACTTGAAGCTATATATCATAAAACTTTCGTTTAGATGCTTACCTCTTGAGTAGGATAGAGTTCTTGACTTTTGAGAGCTTGAGCACCTCAAATGTGATGCCTCTAATGGTTCACAAACACCAATATGCAAGAGGAGGTTTTAAGAGAATATGTTACTTGACTCCAAAGAGGGGGAAGCCAATTTTGGCTTAGGGGGGTTCTATTTATAATGTGGTAAAACCTACAGTTACACTTTGTAAACTGTAATAACCCATGACTTTCCACATTCTCATGCTCCATGGTTTTAACCTCCATGGACTATCCATGGATTAGTTTATTGGTTTAGCCCAACTATAAAGTCATGGATCATTCGCCTACATTACAAGAATCATTGATTTACATAATCAATCACCAGATATTTAATTAGTCTCTTTTGATCACAAAATTAATTCCAAATTAATTCTTGATCAATACTAATTAAATAATATTTATATATTAGACTTGTAATATATTAATAAATCACAAATAATCTTATTCTCAAAAAACCATCCTATCAAATTGCACTGGTGAAGGCAACCCAAAAGGACCATGCTACTATCGGGTCAAGTACATTCTAGTTATAGTTATGGGCTTAGACACCAAATCCAATAGTTCATTCTTACAATGACGCTATAGATGGGGGTTACTTTAGGTATAAAAGTGTGACATCCCCAAATTCACAGTCATTTTAATATATATATTTATGCTTATTTTAAAATCAGAGTAACCTTTTTATAAAAATGTTGCGGAATTTGTTCCCAGAAAAACATGATAAATGTGTTATCAAAGCATTTCCGAAGAAATGTATTTTATTTCTTTTAAAACTTTACTATACCATCGTTAATACAGAAACATAAGCATAAACAGACCTTACATCATTTACAATAGTGATCTACATCTCCTTAATCTCTCAGTGTAAAGTAGCTTTGTATCAGCACCTGTGATACAAATAAACTTGAGTGGGTCAGGTTGGGAAAGCTGGTGAGTACATAGGATTTTCAACCCACAATAATATATATATATATATATATATATATATATATATATATATATATTTAATCCTTAAACAATCAACCCAACTATCCTAAGAATCATTTATCATTCACTCATTTATTCCTAAGGAATAGCCACGGAGTCCATCGTTTGCCTAATGAAACAACTGTCAATGTTATCTATTAAGCAGAGCTGCCAATATTATCATTTAGATGTAGCTGCCAAAATTATGACATTCTCTATTAGGCGCAACTACCGATATTGTCCTTTGGGCGTAGCTGCCAGTATTATGACGTTCTCTATTAGGCACGGCTTCCGATACTACCCTTTGAGCGTAGCTTCTAGGATGTTTAGAGTAAATAGTATATCAAAAACATCTACATGGTGTAGCACAGCTGCTAATGCTCATCTATAGGGTACTAAGTCCATTGCTGCCAATGTTCACCAATAGGGCACTATGTCCATAACTGCCAATGTTCCTATATATCATCTTTCATCCATTATCATTCATTTACCCATGTTTTACCCAACATATGTTGTAGATATAAAACTAGTATACAATTTAAATCATTTAAAACATGTATAAGATCATTCATCTAGCATAGATATCAAGTAAACATATAATATGCACACATAGCACATAATTTATATAAAATATTTCATATCTATGTGTAAGATGAAAGTAACTATGCACTCACCTATCAAAGTGATGATTCCAAAATCGGGTAGCGCTTCGCTTCTAACGATTTTATTTTCCTTCGACGAAACCTAACATTATTATCGCTAATTTTTAGTCTAATCTCTATTGCGACTAATTATTAGTCTAGATTCATCATTAAATCAAAGTCTACTTTCATGATCTATCAAGTAATGAACAACAAGGTAGGATCATATCGGAGGTAGAGTCTGTTTGGTATACGAAGTATACTGTTTGGAAATCCCACTTTAAACACCTCACTAAATCACAACCTAGAAATCATCCCCGTAAGTAGATCAATCAGTATAACGACTTGGAATCAATGAAAAATCTTGTTTATAAGTTCATAATAACAATAATGAACTTAAACATAAGTTGTACTTAAAGTAGGATAAGCATAACTCACTTATTGGGGGGTTTGGCTAGGAACTTGGCTCTGCAAGGGTAGAACTTCGTCGCTGAATCTTTCTAAGAAAGATTTTTGCAACGCTTCAGCGCTCACCTTACTATACTAAAACTATAGAAAGAGACGTCGAATCACGAGGGACCGAAATGCTCTGGGGATAAGAAGAGAAAGACTCTTGAATCAAGAGAATGATGTAAGAAATATGAGAGCCTAGAGACTCTTATTTATAGTAATTGAATTTTCAAAAACTACCCTCTATAGTTACTTAATGACCTTATAGTTATATAAACAACTAAACACCCTTTATAATACTATTTTAGATAGATTTTACAATATTTATATTAAACTAATGTTGAAAGTACTCAACACTAGTCTTATATCAATCGGATCGTTGATACATTACTAATGTTATATACATACATACATACATACATATACATATACATATATATATATATATATATATATATATATATATATATATATATATGATTTATACATTATTTTAATATGTAAATATGCTATAATAATATATAAGTCGTTCATACGAACTCCGTTTTTGACGGTTTTTGTATCCACGTGTAGCTATCGACGAGATCTACAACTTTTGTTTAGACTCAATTGGCTAATTTTGACTTTATTTTTCGTCAATATTTTTATAAAATTAAATAATTTTGCTAAAATCATAACTCTCATACGAACTTCGTTTTTGGTATTCTATTTCTCAAAATTCATATTTTAAGGTGTACTATGATTTTTGTTTTGGTGGCATTAGCTAAAATTCAACAATTCTCTACATAGTTTTTTACGTCATACATTCGTTTTGTGCAATTGACTTTTATATCTTATAAAAATCATATGTAATTCATACGGAGTCGGATTTCTACGAAATTTATATTTCGGGATCGGGGAGACGTGTACTTTCTAAATATATTTATATTTATATATATATATATATATATATATATATATATATATATATATGTTTTAGCACACTTATTTTTACGATTTACAGATGATTCGATTGATTTTTCCTATTTATATTATAATAATCATGAAACACATAATATTCACATAATTCTTCTTTATTACGTGAAATATGTTACAATTTTTTTTATCATAACTATTATTTTGGTTATGATTATTTATCCTATATAATAAAAAAATCATTTTAACGCTTATTATTGACTAGTCCGAATCTGTGGGTGTTACAAAAGGTAAGGTTGTTGATGACGCTTCTCAAATAATTGATGTTGGTGAATCTACAAATGATGATAATGATGGCAATTACATGTAATAATGTAGAAAAATCCTTATACTCGTAAGTTTACATGCAACCTATTTTGATCTATGTCATAACATTATTGAAGCAATATACTATTAAACAACAAAGACTAAACCTTAGTGTAAATAAAAATTCTCATAAGGAATTACATACCTTTGATTTGTTATTGTAAACAAATATTTGATTCCAACAAGATCAATCTACAAGTCTCTTTGAAAACAAGCTTCAACTATGTGTGAGCCTCTAATGGTTCAAACTCAAAACACAAGAACCTTAGAAAGATTAGGAAATAGGAGAGAGAAGATTGCATTTTCAAATCTTCTATGGAGAATATAGTGCCCAAATATTCCATGGTTTAAGACCCTATTTATAGTTGATTAGGAAACATCTAGAAGCCATAATTTGAACATAAAATAATATTATCTCAAATAAGATAGTTATCTAGTTCCTTGATTATCTAAATGGAGGAGTCCAGAAATCCCTTTTAGGGTCTCCAAAACCGTCCATAGGAGGAAGGTTTTGGAACATCTCCTCTGCTCAACTTTTGAACAATTATAGCTTAGTCTGTCAACCTTTAATTAATTCTAGTTAAACCATAATTAATTATAAATTAGTTATAATTAATTCTAAATTAATAGTATTTGTCTCTAATTAATATATTAATCATATAATATATTAATAAATCATTTATCGCTCTCCAATAGTCAATCTAAGCAATTTATTGGTTATGACACTTTAATCCAACAATCTCCCACTTGGATAATTCGCTAACTACCATTGCAAGTACAAATCCAAATAACCAGTAAAGAGTGTTTTCAAAGACACTATCAGATTTGTTGGTCCTAAGATAAGTGATCAACTATTCCTTCATTCTTCAGATATTATATGAACATGAGACAAGGATTAAAATAAATCTCATTTTCCAAGATTTTGTTTCCTGATAATCCCGTTTTGTGATGGCGTAATTAGACTACTAATTGAACACATCAATTTAGTCCCGACTGAGTCCATCACTATAATTTCAACATCAAAACATCGAGGGGACCAAAGATATCTCTTTTCCAATTAAGGCAAAAGGAACGAATAAACTTTGACTATATAATCATACAATTTTACTTATCAAGTCAAACGTGGAATTAAACTTTGTAGCACCCAATTACAAAATGTGTTTGAGTAAACCAATGTACACTCAATTCATAAAAAATAACTTATATGTCTCTAATTGAAGAATAGAGGATATTATCGTCTTAGAGTTACTCGTGAGAAAATCCATGAAGTAATCTCTAAGCACGGATCAAACCAATACTTAAAATCTCTATTTATCAATACTCATGAATTTTGCAATAATCCTAATGATATGTCCCTTCTCTATGGACAATCTACAAATGATTCATGAAAGCCTTAAATAAATACTTACTCCCAAAGTATGACTGATTGTGGTGTTTCGAATAACTCAAGATTCAAGAAGTAAAACATGGAAAATGAACCAAAAGGATAGATTAGTTGAAAATGGATTCATACACATAGAATATAAATATATATCTCTATTTAATTAATCACCATTCGATCAAAATTTATCATTGTTACAATGTTTTAAAATAATCAACTACTAAAATCTAAAATCTAATATCATCTCTTAGTCCTATGCTCCTAGCATGATCAAAGTGCTTGAACTTGCTCAGACCCTTTGTGAGAGGATCAACATGATTCTATTTTGATGATATACGATTTACCATGAGTGCACCTTATTCAAGCTAATGTCTAATGTAGTGGTATTTCCTCTCGATGTTCCTGGATCTTCCATGGTAGGTAGGTTCTTTTTCAAATCTATCTCACCCTCGTTGTCACAGAAAATCTCAATTGGTTCTTAGATTGATGGAACAAATCAAGATCTTCAATAAAATTCTTTAACCATATAGCCTCCTTTGCCGCCTCGCTTGCTGCAATATACTCTGATTAACAAGTAGGATCAACCACAATTTGTTGCTTGGAACTTTTCCAAGTAACTGCTCCATTATTCAATATGAAAACCCACTCAGATTAAGAATAACTATTATCTAGGTCTATTTGAAAACTGGCATCACTATACCCATTCATCTTAGGTTCATCTTTGCCACCAAAAACTAAGATCATATCATTTGTTTTTTTGCAAATACTTAAGAATGTTTTTCACTATAGTCCAATGAGCTAGACCATGATTTCCTTGATATTTACTAACCATGCTCAAGGAATAATCCACATCCGGACAAGTACACTTCATAGCATACATGATTGATCCTATAGCAAAAGCATATAAGATTCGACTCATAGTATCTATTCCTTGTCACTACTAGAGCATTGAGCCTTACTCAATTTAACAGTGCATAGGTAAATCCCCTTCCTTATAATTTTCCAAATTAAACCTTTTTAATATCTTATCCAAGTATATACTTTGATGAAGTCCTAGTAAATGTTTTTGCTTGTCCCTGTAAATTCTTATTCCAAGAATATATGTTGCCTCTCCTAGATCCTTCAAAGCAAAACATTTCCCAAGCCAATACTTGATTTTTTGAAAGGTTGAAACATTGTTTCCTATTAGGAGTATTTCATCCATATAGAATATTCGAAAGGTTACTATGCTCCTACTAGCTTTGACATATATGCAAGACTCATATTCACTTATAGAAAATCCTAACTCTTTGACCTTTTCATGAAAGAAAAGATTCCAGCTACAAGACACTTTTTCAATCCATATATGGACTTCTTAAGATTGCACACTTTATTAGAGAATGTTTCATGAACAAAACCTTCTGTTTGATCCATGTAAACATCCTCAACCAGTTTCTTTCTAAGGAAAGCAGTTGTGACATCCATTTTTCGTACTTCATAATCATAGTGAGCAGCTACGGAAAACATTACCCTAAATGACTTAATCTTAGCAAGTGGTAAAAATGTCTCATCATAGTGAATCCTTTGGGTTTAAGTAAATCACTTTACAACCAGTCTAGATTTGTAAATCTGTACATTACCATCCATGTTAGTCTTCTTCTTGAAGATCCATTTACATCCTATTGCCTTTCGACTAAGTGCTTAATCAACCAACATCCATACATGGTTATCATACGTGGATTGAATCTCTCTATCCATTTCCTATTTACACTTAGTAGCCTTAGGTTTTGTCATTGCTTCCTTGTAGTTAGCAGGATCATCCAAATTTGCCAGTTTTTCATTACTGATAAATGTATCCCTTCTGAAGTTATATGGAAACCATAGAACAAAGGTGGCATACTAACCTTACTGGTCTGATGAAGGGGCCATGAATTATCAATGGGCTTAACAATTTCATTCTTAGGTTGAGAGCTAGAGTCTTTAAAAGTTTCTTCATTAGACAATTAATGAATTCCTTCAACATTAATCGTACTCCCACTACTCTATTTGGAAATAAGATCTCTCTTACGAAGACTCCCCTTCGAGCTATAAACATCATGTTCTCCTTGGGTCTGTAGAACTGGTATCTAAAGGACTTATGTGGATAACCAATAAAAAACATGTCTCGACTCTCGGTTCAAGTTTTTCCAAGGTTTCTCGCATAATAAGAGCCACATAACCCTAGAACTTGATATATGTGATCGAGGGAGGTTTCCTTGTCCACATTTCATGAGGAGTTTTGGTAACCTTTTTAGTTGGAACAAGATTGAGGATGTGGATACTTGATTCTATGGCATGCCCCCAAAATGATATTAGAAGCGAAGCTTGAATATCATGAAACAAACCATATCAAGTAAGGTCCAATTATGCCTCTCAGCTACACCATTTAGTTGTGGTGTCCTCGGTGGTGTCAATTGTGAAACAATTCCACATTCCTTGAGATAGTTATGAAACTCGATACTAAGATACTCACCACCTCTATCAGATCATAACATCTTTATTTTTTTTCCAAATTGGTTCTCTACTTCGTTCTCAAACTCTTTGAGCTTTTCAAAAGTTTCTGATTGATGTTATATTAAGAAAATATAACCATATCTACTAAATGTAACGTAGTAGTGATTTGGATCCTTCGTGGAAAATGTGTGTGGTTTACACACATATGTATGGATTAGGGCCAAAAAATCCTCACCTCTTTAACATGTATCAGTGAAATATGATTTATTCATCTTGCCCATTTGTAATGCCCTATTTCGAATCGATTCCTAGTATGATGTTGTGGCCTGAAGATCGGTCATCATAAGGATTAGTGCTTTTAAAAAGGTAAGATCTAGGCCCATTTGGGTGCAAGTGATGCATCAGAGGTGATTTGGATGTTAGGTTCGTGTGTTGGAGCCTTAGGGTATTTTGGTAAAGTGTCATTTTGGGCTTTTTTGGAAAATGGACTTTTGTTCGGAAGGTCTTAAGGAAGGCATGAGTTGATAGAAGTGTAGGGCTTCTCTTCACCTTTCTGTGGATATAAGGATCATCGGAATCGGGCTTATAACTAAGAAGTTATGGCCTTCAGAAATTTTGTGGTTTTTAGGCTTAGTCGAGCACACGAGGCGTACACAAAGAGTACGCGGGGGGTACTAGTGAGGAAAGCAGTATGTAGGGCGTACCTTGGAGTGCACTAGGCATACTGACCTAGATGGTAGCGAATGTTCTTCGGAGTACGTTGGGCGTACCATAATTACGTTAGGCATACGCTAGTCAGATTAGAACCCTACTTTAGGGTCTTAGACCCTATTTAAGCTCTTTATCTCATAACCTAACCCTAATATCTTCAACCTCCACCATCTAAAATCCGAGAAATCATCTTTAACCATTCATGGTGGCATTTTGAGCTTATGGAGTCCATTTTTGGAGTGTTTGGCCCATTTTCAAGATGGTAGAGTTTGATGCAAAGATGGGATCAAGAAGAACCTTGAGGATCTAGCTTTTATGACCCATTGTCCGCTTGACGAAAGTATAAAGCTCTAAAGTTGACCCTTGAAATCTTAGATCTCTCATTTTTTAGTTTTAATTCATTTTGGTTGCAAGGATGAAGCTTTATGGTTCAAATCTGATTCTTAGGCTTAGGGTTGCCACTCTTGGTGCTAATTGAGCCCCTAAGACAGAAAGTTGCAATATTAAAGGTCTTCATGGGTTTATGCAAGCGTTAAGACCATTTTTATGGAAGTAATATGCTATTTGGCCTTTTTGGAGCATGAAAATGCATAAAGTTGCCAACTTTATGCCTTAGGACTCACCAAACGACCTAGATTTGAGTTTGGGATGTAATTTTTTCATGTATTAAGCACTTAATAGATGTTTTGCATAAGATGGTTGTACGCTGGGCGTACTATGTAGTACACTACGCATACAGCCTTTCACCCAGTACGCTAAGCGTATAGAAGAGGTATGTTAGGCATACGCTCACGGGAGGACTTGGGCTTTAGTGAACTTCGGACCCTTGGGCCATAATGATTTTGGGCCTAGAATTGCTAATAGTTGGGCCTGAATGTATCTTTTGGCCATTTTTGGAATAATTGGGCCTATTGGGCCTTGTGGCCCAATATAGAAAGGAGTTGCTTTTGTGGGCCTCAGTTTGGGCAAAATCTTGAACTAGGTTGTTGTGGGCCTTCGTGGGCCAATTGGAAAGAAGAGTATGGACTAGGTACACTATTGGGCTTTAGGATAAGGCCCACTAGAAAGGTTTGGGCCCAATTTGGAAATTTGGGCCATAGATAAGTCATAATAGGGTTTTGGTGATTATGGGTTATTGGACTATCGGGATGCTAAGTGTGATGGACTGAAAAGAAGGATTTGGGCCTCATGGCAAGACCATGTAGAGCTTTGGGCCCAATTTGGAAAATTGGGCCATTGATGGATTATGGACATTATAGTCTTAGGCTTTTTTATTGGATCATATTGGGCCAGGGTAGAATGGTCATTTCCCCCATGCATGGATTAAGGATTATGGTATGGGACCTAATTGCTAATTGGGCATATAGATCGATATTGATAGCTCAGAAAGTGGATAGGACAGTAGTTAAAGATTTCATTCGGGAAACTTCTGCATTCAATGTGAGTTTCTTCACCATACCAATAGGTCGAAGGCACCAAAGCTGGCCCATTTTGTGATATGTGATATACCAGTTGGTTATATGCTAGGTGGTATGCTAGTTGATTATATGCTATGTGGTATGCTAGTTTTTGTTGTGATAAATACAGGTAAAGACCATGGAGGTGCCCATGGCACTTGGTTGTAAGACCATGTGGGGGTGCCCATAGCATTCCAGGTAAAGACCATGGGGGTGCCCATGGCACTTGGTTGTAAGACCAAGTTGGGGTGTCCATGGCGTTCCAAGTAAGACCATGGGGGTGACCATGGCTAGGGGTGTAAGTGAGCTGAGCTACTCGAGATCGACTCGTTAAAAGCTCAACTCGAGATCAAATTAAATGAGCCTGAGCCGAGCTCGAGCCTAAACATGAGGCTCGTTTATTAAATGAGCTCAAGCGGAGCTTCAATTATTGGGCTCGCAAGCCTAAACGAGCTTATATACCCTACAATGGTTGGACTCAAATAAGAGCTGCGAAATAGAGCTAGACCTAACCTTATGAAGTTATTTAGTCCTTGCAATATGTAACTTAACATATTTGTTTACTAGTTAGTAAAAGATAACTACAACTCCTAAAAGCACAAAGCAAGCAACATTCGAGCATCAAGTAAACATAATCAAGCATATCCTAAATAGGCCATTATATCACTAACAAATTTCTACTAGCATGCAGTTCATAAGCTCATACACATATAACAGGCACATAAGGCATCCTTCCTAGATCCTTAGCCCTAATCTAGCATGCAGTTCTCATAAGCATATCATAACATAAACTTGTATGGGTAATTTAGGAGTACTTACTTGAGTTTGGCTAATTGCATGCACCACACCCTTTCCTCTTCTCAAAATCCTTTTCTCATTTTAGAATTCTTTTTATATAATAAATGATTTTCATTTAAAGATTTTCATACCAAGTCCTTAGTTTGAGTTCAGACACACCTGAGAGTGTGCCCGAAACCCTCAAACCAAGGCTCTAATACCAACATGAAACATCCCAAAAATACAGTCCAAAATTTTCATTTTATATTATAAATAAAACCATAATAATCCAAATCGTATCATACAACATAAGTAGTGTATCTCAAAATATCATAACATTTGTGAACAACATCAGAGTATAAAAAAATCCCAGGCTAAACATATGGTGTGTGCACTGCAATCATCAAGAGCTCTTCCCTTTGCTTCCGGAAGTACCTGAAACCAAAATTAAAACTATAAGCACGAATCTTAGTAAGTCTCCCCAAACTAGGACATACCATACACATAACATATAACATGCAACTAGGAGATACGGTCCTCGCCCACACTCAAAGAGATACGGTCCCCCGCTTACACTCGAATGACTATGAGATATGGGCCTTGCCCATACTCAGCTATCCCTGAGATACGAGCCTCGCCCATACTCAGATAGCTAAGAGGTATAGGCCTCGCCCACGCTCCTTTATCTAGAGGATACAGCCCCCCACCCACACCTCGCTATCTAAACATACATACAAGTATCATGCAGACAACAAGTATACCATAATCTACCAATTCAATAACATACTCAATATAGGCCTTGCCTACACTTAGTTAAAAACTAATAATCCTTCTTAGGGTAAAATTACCATTTTACCCCTGGTCAAAGTCAACATTCTGGTCACAGTCAACGTTCTGGGTTGACTCAACTCGCCATGTTCTATAAATTAGAACCCTAAAATCGCAATCCATCTCATCGAGTCATCCCCTTGACTCACCGAGTTCCCTGGAAACTCATAGTCGCGATTTAGCGTGTCAACTCATCGATTCATCCTTAGACTTGTCGATTTCTACCATATTCAGATCGGGACAACTCGCCAGACTCGTCGAGTTTATCTATGAACTCAACGAGTTCCTCTGTCTGTTTGTGCTATCTTAACGGATTAAGCCCCTACACTTCAAATCTAAGCTTCTTGATTCTCATACACACTGAAAACATCCTTTTAAGGGTAAAGTTTCCAACTTTACCCTTTAATACCCATTATTTAACGGGTTCGACTCAAACCCTAACTCCCTAGAACTTTGATCTTGGTCCATAAGTCATCCATACTCCAAACGAAAACATACAAGTAAACATCTAGGCCTTAGGCATCATTTGAACACGTAAAGCTTTTGTTTTTTCCTCCATACACGGCCTTTTGGGGTTAAAAAGGCCAAGATGACATCTTCGAGCTTGCATGGTGACCCAATGGCATAAAGTTTGCACCTTTATTCCATAATAGCCCTTAATGATTCATGATCTGAAGCTCTACACACTTGGGACGTCCATGTCCCGAAAATCGTGTTCTTGGACCAAAAACCCCATAAAATGATAACAAGGATATCTAACAAGCTACTAAGCAAGTTTGAGACTTTCTTACCAAAACAAAGTAGAGGATGAGATGTTGTTTTTGTATCTACTAGCTTCCTTCTGAATCCCAAAGCTCCTACTTCTTTAACAAGCTTCAAAACATACAATAATCACTCCAAAAACAACTCACAAGCTCGTATAAGGCACTAGGGTTTGGGACTTGGAGGCTAGAAATGAGGCCAGCAAGTGGGGATTAAGATGCTTAAATATGGTGCAAAATCCTAAAATTAGGGTTTCACTCTGGTAGCCCTACTCGTCAAGTTGAGGCTCTCAACTCGTCGAGTAGGTGGCTTAAAATCCCGCATCCATTCTAATTTCTAGTCGATGAGTTTGGGGCTCCCAACTCGTCGAGTAGGTCTTCCAAGATGAATAAATTATAATTAAATGCGTACCAAGAACCATGAGTTACAGAATGTCTGCAACTTCGAGAAGAAGCTTGTTGTAATCGAATTGAGTTTTAATAATCCTTCTTGTCGCAGTATGAACAAGCGGTTGTACTGTCATTGCTTCCCATATCAGGGAACCATAATCTTTAAGCTCTAGAATTTAATCCTTAAAGTGTAGTGCCCACACATCATATTCATGCAGAAAAAGAATCGGGATTCTTGTTGTAGAACCAATATTGTTGGATAGGTCGACGGAAAGAGTATAAGAATCTTCTGAATGCATGATATTGATTCAATAAAACTTTTAATAAACCAGATGTGTAAAACTGAAATCGAGTTTAAGGTAGAATCAAGATCAAGATCCAACATCAACAATCGTTAAAACAATGAAGATGACAGACGATAGATCCAATAAAAGCAGAAACCCTAATAGCTCTTTAACTGAAGAGATGTGTATAGTTTACACAGTCTCCTACTCTGATACCAATTGATAAGATTAAAAACTATAAGATCAATACATTCAAAACAAGTAGAAGAATCAAACATAAAGAATGGAGATCGAATTTGTGCTTAATGATTGAAAAGCACTGCCTTAGAAGATCTCGACAAAGAACTGCTACTGTAAAGGCAGTGTAGGGTTACAAGATCATCGATAGAAAACACGGTGCAAGCATGCACTATTTATACTCTAACCCTAGCATACTAAAGAACCAAGTGGATAGACCCAACCCAGTACAAATGGACTATAACATTACAATACAAAACTGACACAACACAATATAACCCCAACAATACTCGACCTGAGTAACCCCAATGGTTTATTATCTATTCATTAGCACCCCCAAAAAGAATCAATATTTGCAATGACCTCCTTGATCACCCACTTTCTGATGAACGACAACCTTGGTATCTCCTGCATACATGCATATGATCACCAACTACTATATACCCCTTCCTTGATCAAACCCTGAACCGAGGTCCCACATACTCGCATTGCGGATCCCTAGAAACCATCCCTCAATACCACGAACCCGAAGAGATCGATGATCCTTGAAGTAGAATGCCTAGTTCTCCCCCACTTACGGTTAGAATTACCACCTACTAGTGTTAAAACCACCTATAACTCAAATCGGCTTAGCCAGGTATAACCATCCATGAACTCGGGAATGAATAATACACACAGGATGATGTTCTAGATAAGGATCAAACAAATCCAAAGAGAATTCGGAATTTCAGCTGAAGATCTCTGAAATTCCCAATCATGACCATTTGACATTAAGGATCCCTTACAAGAGCATATACCAATACCACCTTATGATCCAAAACATACACTCCTTGCCTGTAATTCCAACCGCCAATCTGGTACCTGACCTACCTATCACCCAAGAACACGGACCCTTGATCACCTCACCAACATCCATATCACATCAACCAACTTACACACTACCGTGCTAACAATCTATCTCCAAACACCGCAACCATTAGTACCCATACTGGGTTACATCCCAACACTGAAATTCACAAGACTGATCACTCCTCCTCCGAACCCGGAAGACTGAAAGGGCAAAATTGATGCTATTTATAGCAACATACCCAACCATCAACCAACCATTCTACTTCCAACTGCAATCCCAAAACTGATCATAACGGTCGATCCATCCTTGAGTCCTGTGACTTGAATTCATGGCCTTGAGCAAAACCCTCGAGACCTCCAAACCAACAGCTCATCTAGGTTTGCACCAACCAATCCAAACCAATTTCGCCACTGGGGCCGAACAATTACCAAACCCATCCCCATGCATGAGTAACCATAACCAAAGATCAAAAAATATGGAGCTACAACCATGAATAATGGTATCAAACCATGCTAATCTCCCCTTACCAGTCTTTAGAAACCCCAAAACTTTCCTTGTTTCGAGTATGGATCATGTGCTTCCAGTAGTACGGGCCCAATACTACCTTCCACACTTATCCATACTTTCCTCAAGAATCATCTTGGTTCCTCTAAGACCTACTCATAATAATACTTCTGATACCTTCTCCACAACAGAAAATCACGCTAAAATACTTCCTATGATCCCCCACCTCCCCTGCCATCAGTTACTGAAGAACTCCTCACAATGTTAGTTAGCTACTTCGTGAGCACAATCACACGTAATAAAGCTC
Source organism: Lactuca saligna (assembly GCF_052625555.1). Classification (NCBI taxonomy): domain Eukaryota; kingdom Viridiplantae; phylum Streptophyta; class Magnoliopsida; order Asterales; family Asteraceae; genus Lactuca; species Lactuca saligna. The sequence goes on from NC_136422.1 coordinate 142,753,744, forward strand.
AGATAGTCCTTCAAGTAAAAGACTCATCCTTACAATGGCTAGACTCGGACGAGAGTTGCGGAATAGGGTCAAACCCATCACTCTGAGATTATTCAATTCGTATTACATGTGACTTAACATATTCATTTAACAACTAACTCACGTCACTTAAGAGTCCCACAAAGCACAAAGCAAGCAACATTCGAGCAGTGGAGTCGACTGACACTAAAACATAATAAAACCAGATGGATTCTCATAAGAAATTCCCATCTCCATCTCCCAACATCTCGGATACACATTAGGATGCTCATACACTCTATCCTCACTCCCTAGAGGAAGGCTAAACATATCGCGACTGGCCAGCTGACTTGACATAACTCATCCTACCACCAACTGCCACACAACCCTCCATTGGTGCCAGATAACTATTGCATGAACATTATCACATACTACACAACTTAAACAATCTTAGGTTAAAAGATTCAATCCTACAACAGTTGAACTCAGACAAGAGTTGCATAGTAGGACCAAATCCCTTACCCTAAGACCATTTAACTCATGTAGTATGTGACTTAGCGTGTTTACTCAATAGTTAGTTCACACCTAAAAGAGTTATACAACAATCAATAAGGTATTCTACAAGAGATAAGGAATCATACATCAGGCAATTCTATCATACGATTCCTGAAGATCCCTATCCTATTACTAGCATGTTGTTCTAACATAGCATAACATAATATCAAATAGTTGTGTGGTAATTTGGGGTCTACCGACTGGCCTCGACTGATCGTGCACATCGCATCCTTTTTGTTTATTTTGAAAACTATTTAAAAATCAAATCTTTATCCTTAGTTTGAGACTAGATTCACACTAGTGTTCCTCCAATTCACTCAAACCAAGGAACTAATACCAATATGTAACATCCCAAAATTTTAACAAATTTAAAACTTTTCAAAACAACCCTTTTGTCTAATAGAAGTCTTACAAAACCATTGTTTCCCAAGATCCAAGTAGTTGTAAAACTAAGGATGTGTACGCTCACACCTTCACCTCACCCCAATCATTTGAAGCACTCGAAACAATAAACTAAAATTGTAAACACAAAGCTTAGGGAGTTCCCCCAAAATAGAAATACAAAACAAATAACACAAATACAATAAAATTATACAATGGGTCCAATCAACCATCAGGTTGGAATACCCCAGACCCTCAACCATCGGGTTGGAATGCCAACATGCTATGGGTCCAATCAACCATCTGGTTACAATACCCCATCCCCTCAACCATCGGGCTAGAATGCCAACATAATATGGGTCCAACCAACCATCAGTTTGGAATACCCTTGGGCCCATTCAACCATCGGGTTGGTATGCCCCGACTGTTGGCTTACGCACACAGTAGTAAAGCCTCAGCCACCGACCAAACTTGTGCACATATAATAGATAATCATATAATAGTCTATAGCTAGTCGGGAAGATCTACTGATCATTAAGCAGAACATCATCCTATATAGCATAATATCGATCTAACAGATCACAACAACACAATAGCGTACATAACAGGATATCAAAACTAATGGGCCGACATTGGTGCCTTTGACCTGCAAGTATAGTGAGGAAAACTCACCTCGCATACTAAACAGAACTGATGAGGACCGACTCCGAATCTCAGCTCCAACCAACACTTATTCATCAAATAGATACCAATCCTTAGATACCACTCAAAATACCTCAAATACCCCTTAGGTAAAACTTGGTCAAAGTTAACGATCAAGGTCAACAGTCCATGTTGACCCAATACGCGGTGTTGACTTAGAAACACGTCGTCTGCCGCCTGCATCCAAATAGTCAGGAAAACCTTAGCCAACACGCCATGTTGGCTTCCAAACATGGTGTGTTCGCCTGAGTTCCAACAGCTTAATACATTCTGCTGCTTCTTCGACTCCAAAAGCTCCAAAGCTCATATTTACACCAAGATGTGATTAAGAAGGATAAAGTTTCCAACTTTATCCATTAGGTACTACCAAAACGGTCCAAAACCCAAACCATAAAGCTTGATAATGCAAGGGCTTAACGAATACACACTTAATCCTTAAAGACCGGAGTCCATCCTTTGCAGAAGTGATTCAAACTCCTAAACCATCCTAAAGGTTGGTTCTTTTTAGACATACATGTAAAATGCATGTATTGAACCCATATTAGGTCAAAATGAGGATTTATGACCTAATCTCTATGCATGGCATCAAAACTTGATTATAGACATAAAGGTTGAAAACCTTATGAGATCTAACCATTCCAACATTCAAGAACAAGAAGAAAAAGAAGACACAACCCAAGATCTAACAACTTTGAATGATAAAAATCTAGTCTTGGACATGTACGAAGGTCTAAAAGAGTGCTAAACTGAAGAATGGTGATTACTTGCTGAATCTTTGCTTCCTTCTTCCACCTTCTTCCTTCTTTAACTTCAAAAACACCAAACTAGCTAAAAAATGAGAGGGAAAGATGATTAGGTTTTTTTTCAGAACTTGGGGGGATGATGGGGGCTAAGGGTGAACAAATCCTAGCCTCCAAATTACTTTAAATAGGGAGAAAAACCCAAAAGATTAGGGTTTCATTCCAGCCATCAACACATCGTGTTCTAAGAGGTAACATGTCGTGTTGCCGAAAATGAAACTCGTGCCTCTTCTTATCTGCACATACCATGCTGGTACCTCCAACACACCGTGTTCACTAAAAGGTGATTAATATCCATAGTTGCTCCTCAAATTTTCGGGTGTTACAACACTCAGCGTACACTATGGTATGCCCCGTGTACTAGCCTCAAGGAACAAAAATGAGATTACTTAAGTTACAAAGGGTTAAAAGGAAACATACTCATTTCAAGTGTTACAGTTCTTGTGGATTTTTATGTTAGAAAAACTTCTTCTTAGAACGAAGGTGGTTGATAGAGGAGTGAATTTTGAGTCAGTTCGTTGCCCTTGTTGCAGGTTGGGATGGAAAATATCACATATTTGTTTTTTCTTTATCATGTGCCTACCTAAGTGTGGAATCGCATCTCGTTGTGGCTCGACTTGCAGGTTACTTGTTTTTATTCACCTTTGGAGATGCTTTATTGTATTGATGATCGGTCGGTTATTAGAATGGAAAGAATCATTATTGATTCGATGTTTTTGACTTCCATTTGGGTGCTTTGGACATATAGGATTGTTTTTGTCTTTCGGTCTACAAAGTATCAGAAATAGTTTATCTTTGATAATATTGTTGATTTTTCTTTTCATTGGTTTACTTTTTTTGGAACTCTATGCCTATGATCAATTGGAAGGTTTGGTTAAACAATACAATCCTACCTTAATCTTGTTTCTGCTAGCTCCTAGCTAGCTTTTTTAGAATGACAACATTAATAAAAAAAACTAGTAAAAGCTAGGATTTACACACGAAGAGTTTGAAAAAAGGACATTTAACCCACTCTAACAAATTAACACAAAACTTAGGATTTCTAGCTCTTATACAAAAGAAAGATTGAGACCAAATAAAATCTCAAATTAAAGACTTAATAGGCCTATAGTTGCTAAAAAGAAACCTATTTCAAAAAGACCAAATAAACCAAAATATGGTCAAATAGGCATCATCCACGCATCGTTTAACATTGTCGGCAAGACACACTTGATCAATCCAAGAAACCCAATCTGAAATATAGCTAAAGATTGGAATGTCCAATTCCCACCAAGTCACAAAAAGGTTCCACAAATTAACTGCCATGCCACAAGAAAAGAAGATATGATTGACTGTCTCAACGTCAAGATCATATATAGGACACCTGAAAGAGCCAATATCAATACCTATCCTATCCAAATTGACTCTAATAGAGATTTTATTCAAATTTATCCTTCAAAAGAGCACATTCACCTTGGAAGGGAGAAGTTGATTCCACCTACTAGGGCCAATACCAACCTCCAATAATTTGGAAGCAATAAGAAACCTAACAGAAGTGACAAAAAATCCTGTAGAAGCATCAAGACCCAATTTCTTTTTTTTTTTCAAATTTGTTGTTGTTCAAATAAAATTATGATTGATTTTCTTTTGGTTAAATTTTGCCCCAAAATATAACTTGTTAGATGCCCCCACTACTAGAAAACAACCCTTTAATGACGCGCAAACAATGATACACAATGATTTACGATACGCAAAAACGTGTGCCCAAAAAATAATGTCATCTCTTATAAAATTTGAAGGATAGAGGACATGCATTTGTGTGTGCCCTAAAATTTGTGTCAGAAAAGAAAAAAAATAAATACGGAGGACACCTATCATAAAATGTGTGTCGCTTTATATTTTTTTTAATGAAACATGTTGTTTAAGCGGGAAATGAAATCCCCAAAAATTAAAACCCCGCCAATTCCATGTAAAAAATTAAAACCCGCTCCTCTTCCAATTAGCAAGAAAGAACCCTAGGGTCTTCGTATTCTTCTCTCTCTCTAACCTAAAACCCAACCTGCAATTTCATAGAGATTGTTATTACGATTTAAAAAGCAAAGAAGAAGGCAAGCAAGGTAAGTATCATTGACACAATTCATAAATCTCTTCTGACCAAAAATTAGGTGGTTCCCAGAGAGTTTGCAGTGACATAATTTCAGAGATTGGATCTTTATCTAGGATTCAGTCCAGATACGTGTCACCTTCCAAAGAATCCAAACTTGTGGCAAGATGTAAAAGTTTTCAAGAAAGACCTCAAGCTCAACCACTCCTTCTTCAGTTCTTCACCCTTCCTGTATGACTCGTACCGAGTCCGGACTCAGTGTATCCGGAAAACAAAAACAAGAAAAAGGCTCTAAAATGCCTCCCTTTCTTCCACTCCCCCATATGCGAACCAGACCAGACGACGCGATGACACCCATCTCCTACCAGACTTTCATCTCTGACATAGACACAGCCGTCGACTCCACTCTAGCCGACGATTCCATCACAGGTAAGATTTTTTATTTCCATCATAGGTTTGATTTTTGAACCATAATTTTCCCAGTTTGATTTTTTGAACGATTTTACTTCGATTCTATTACACCTTAGGGTTTGAATTAAAATTTCTCCATGAGAACCACCGTCTCGCCAACCGCTGCCACCCTGATCAGCATAAAGAATCTAAAAACATTAAATTGAAGGGACGATTCTAGGGCTTTTTTCAAGAAAACACACTTATGGCTATCTCTCTCTCTCTCTCTCTCTCTCTCTCTCTCTCACACACACACACACACACAAAATTGAAGGTTACTCCATTGAGGGTTTGTCTGGGAGAACTGCCTCCTCGTTCGTTTGATGGTGCGATAGCAACTGAAGTGGATTGTTATTCTTCGCCTTCGAAGCGTGAATTGAAATTGGAAAAGTTAAACTCGCAGATTCAATCCCCTGAAGCGATTGTTCAAGGTAAGGTTGCTAAACCTTTACTTAATTAACTTTCCTCCCCTTTTTCATAGCAATTCGAAAATCAATTTAGCAAATGAAATGGATATTGTTTTGCACCATATAACTGATCCTAATCAAAAATATGAATTCAATAAATGTTGGAGTGGGTTGACGATGGTGCCAAGATAGAGTATGACTCAAAAAGTAAAATAAAAATAGAAATAAAAGAGGAATTGGCCTCAAATCCTCTTATTATCATAATTTTCTTGTGGGAATTGCATACAGGGTCAAGGTTAATCATGAAAAAATGTTTGCAAGCTGGTGTTTTCTCCTAAATCTAAAGCAGGACTTGTTGTCAAGATTATATCAGTTGCCAGGTGAAATATTGTTTTTCTTTTTGTTCACTTTGCTTTTTGAAAAAAAAATCTTATATTCTTTTTTTGTTTGTATTAGAAACTTCTATTCCAAGCTAGACTGGGTGAAATATTATATGCATTTGAGTTTGTTGATCATTTAGACAGTGTCCAAACTCCATTAGCATCTTCAATTTACAACTTCTATGTTCTTATCGAGACAACCGGAAGTAATGAATCTAATGACAGGTAACTAAATTGTTTCTATTTTACTTTACCTATTTATATACTTATATATAATAATAATTATATATAATATCTATCTGATTTTTTAGAGAGAATGTTGAGGGTTTTCTTGTGGATGCAATGAAAAGTGGTTTAATAAGTGATGGAGCCATATCAAAGGATTTGAATCAAGCATTGTCATTTTGGCGAATTCGTGAGGGAATTCCAGAAGCATTGCAGAAAGCTGGAGTTGTATATGAATATGACCTGTCAATTCCAGTTAAGAAAATGTATGATCTTGTTGAAGAAATGAGGATACTTTTTAGTTAAAAGGACAAAAAAAATTGATGAAAATTATTTCAATTTGTTATGATTTGCTAATTTTGGTTTTAAGAAAAGAAAAACAACTGGTAAAGCAAATATAGTGGGATATGGTCACCTTGGAGATGGAAACCTTCATTTGAATATGTCGGATCCACAGTATGATGATGTTGTAAGATTTTTTATTTTGTTTTTCAAAAATAAAAAATCAATTTTTTTCTAATTGTTACAATAAAAAAATACAAATTTTGGCTGAAACTGAACCATTTGTGTATGAATGGACATCAAAGCAACATGGGAGTATTAGTGCTGAACATGGATTAGGTCTTATGAAAGCTGAAAAGATTTACTATAGCAAGTCAACTGCAACTCTATGTCTACTTTTGTATTGTTATTATTATTATTATTATTATTATTATTATTATTATTATTACCTTTTAGTAATTTCACTAAGGTGTTGTTTTTGTTTTACTTAATGGACTTAATAGTTTAAGGCCTATTAGATACAAATATATAGATTAGTTTTTTTTAAATGTATGCATAAATCATATCTTAGTGGGCTAAGACATCCACAATAGCATCAGATATCCCCATCTAAATATGAAACATAAATAATTTTATAATTATAACTTTATAACATAATACAATGTAGCTGAAAAAAATATATATTTTAACTCTACTCTACACTTTTGAAGAATAAAAAGCTCTTAATAACCCATATATGACTATAATAAGAACATATATTTTCTTATTAGTTTTATGAATATTAGTTTAATCAAATTTGTGAAATTTTCAAAAATAATTGTGTCATCAATGTCTTACCGCATGAGCTGCTTCCAATGCCCTATCATCAGTTGAAAAAACAACCATCCAGTCTCTGTGAGTCTCTTTGACAGAGGAAGGCATTGCAAAACTTGGTCCTCAGGTGGCAACCGTGGCTGAAGTCAAACGCTTGGATGCTCATGAATGTGAAGTGCACTTTTTAAATCTTGGATTTTTGGGTTGAAAATTACAATGAATGATGTATTTATAATCCATATTTTGATTACTATATAGCAGACACATACGTGAGGATGCTGGTGATGGGAAGGGTACAACCAAGGACTTGTTGGACAAAATAGCATCACTGGAAAGTGAGGCAGAAAAGTCTTTTATGCACAGTTTTACACTTGAAATCTCTCATATTTACATACATGTACATGAGGAAATTTATCTAACAATCATCATGTGTGACCCAATTCCTTTGATCTTTGCTTTAGCTGTTAGAATAATGGGATTTATCCAAGTTGATAAGATTACAGATTATCTTTAGGATCCCCTTCAAAGGTGTCTCAAGGTAACATAACATATCTGTTTATTGTTGGAGTCTTTATTTATTAAGTAGACAAACTACTATAAAATGATTTAACTTTCTACTCCCTTTTATTATTATGATCCTTATGTTGAAAGATAGCAACTATATGTGTTGCTAAACTTTATGACATAAATGAAAAGTTAGTTGAAGACAGGGGTTTTCTGGTAAGCAGAAAAGTCAAGCTACTTTCATTCTTTCATTTCACTTCCATTTATTGCCATATCATAATCTAACATGTTATTTGAAGACGGGGGTTTTCTAGTACCAGGTTAATTTTTTTTAATCTTCAATAATATTCATATCATATTACATTATATTACTAAATTATGATTATAATTATGGGTTTGGTTATAGATTTCCAAGGCATTGCAATGTATTAAAGTTCTTTAAACTTAACTTTTTCTTTCTCGGTTATTTTCGGGTTGCTTCTTAAAATTGAATGATGCAATATTAGCACATGGATATTCCTGGTTAAAATTTGTTTTAGTTTCTCTTACAAGTAAGCATTCTCCTCCCTCATCTTTTACATTGTTTTAGTTGAAGGTTAAAAGTTGGTTTTAGTTGCTCTTTACAAAATCCCAATAAATTTATTGGGATTCGTTGGTTTATGTGAATCTAATGGTTGCATTATTCAAATTTGCAGGTCTTGTTGATGTGTATAGAGTCAAATAAAGTTGTTGTGAAGGTCGGCAACAAGTTCTTGTAGTTCGACTATAGTATTTGTTGACGACTTTCATCTCTTTCACATTTGATGTATTACATTTGTCTATTATTGGAACGGTTATTTGTATGACATTAAATTTTGTGCAATGGATTGTATTTTTTGTATATAGTGTTTTATTTTCTCTTATGAGTCATTAAATGCAAATTTAATTTGAAAATTAGTAAATTACAAATATTTTTTTTAACATTTAATTTTACGATACGCAAAAATGTGTGTCATCTACATTTATGACATGGCCTTTCTTGATAGAGGTTTTAATGATACACATTGTGTGTCATAAATGTGCGTCGTAAATGCGCGTCGTCTATAAACGACGCGCAAAAGCGTGTCGTCTCTCGTTATGACAGGGCCTTCCTTGACACGCATTTGCGCGTCGTCTGAGCATTTTACGACACGCATTGCGCGTCATAAAAGACTGTTTTTCTAGTAGTGCCCGAAATAAGGTAACCCAAAATATATATATTTAACATGTTTTACCTTAATTAGTCATATTGTTAACTTCTCCACATTAATTTCAATGCCTTATACTGATATTGTACTTTTGTCCATGCTTTCCATTGTAATTCTAGCATGAAAATTTGTTTAGGTTTCGGAACCACAAGAGAGGGCGCTACCCCTTGCATCTCAGCATTCATTATGTTTGTGGTCAAGCTAGTCTTATATAAGTGTACATCTTGTGTCACGTGACATGTATTAGATCAAGTCTAAATCCTTTTTGACAACAATATAAAGTCCAAATTACCTAAAAAGACAAACCAAACCAATGACAATAATTCAAGGTTCTAAATAATGTGGGGTGTGGTGTGATGACAATGCTAAACCTCAAGCCTTATGAGTTGTGGCGAGTTCGCTATGACTTCATATGAAATCTAAAAGTTTTTCATTGTTTTCCTTTAATATTAAAGCTTTGTTAGCGATCTAGTAACCGCTACAAATGGAGACATTGATGTGGTCATGTCAGGGTTGATCCTGAAAAATTAAATATCCTCAAAGGTTCAGGACGAAAAAAATGATCTTTACTGTTATTATAAGTATATATATATATATATATATATATATATATATATATATATATATATATATATATATATATATATATATATATATATATATATATATATATACCTTGTGTAGTTGCCCACTTTGTCCCTTCAACGCTCCAATGTAAAACATCTTGTGGAAACAAAACTCGTGATTGTTTGGAGAAACTCACCCAAAAATGATTCTTTGGTATTTCATTTGGGCGCCATATATTATAACATTCACATTATACCATCATTCATTCAATACCACATAGTTTATAAATAATTGATGTTATTTTATATAATGGGAGTTCTTTATCTGGAGATGAGAACATTTAGACGTCAACATTTAAATAACATTAAAACTTTATGAATCAAATATCCATTTTCCTTTTTTGAAATGACAACGAGCAAACGCAATACTAACAAAAAGCATAATATAAGTAGATTAGAATCCAATAACTTAAGTTGTTTATGACGATGAATTCTGAGTTTGAAAAGCACAGACCTAATAATTGTAAGGAAACAAAAAGAAAAGAAAAGAAAAGGGAAGGGAAGGGAAGGGAAGAAATCATATTGTCAAACATTTAACAAAATGGCCCTAAAAGTTACTTTGTAAGACTTTTGACACCAATAACAATTTTAAATTGTGTCATTGTGTCATTAACTAGACAACCATGTCTTACGCTAACCTTTTTTGTACGTGTGTGTGTTTTTATGTTCAAGTGGGATCCTGTTAAATAATTGTGTCGGCCTTTTTATTAATGTTTTACTTGTCTTTTTGAGATAAATTGTATCTAAACTAGGCAAATTTTGAATTTTAACCAACTTTATACTTAAAAAACATTTTTTTTTCTAAATTAACATTTAAGTTTATAGTTAAATGGACGATTAAGCTACCTAAAATAGAAGTTGCGATGAGTAACCGGGTCACTTTTATATATATATATATATATATATATATATATATATATATATATATATATATATATATATATATATATATATATATATATATATATGATCAAATGAGAACACCTCAAAGGTTGAGAACGCGAGAATAGTTGTGTATCGATCATTTTATAAGGATATATTAGTAACTTTATATAAATATTAATTAATGATTTCCTAAAATTTAGGAATAGTGATTTTAATTACCTAAAAAAATTAATAATTCTTTTTACATAATGAAATATATATAAAAAAATTTATGATGATTTTTCCGAAAAATAATTTATGAATGTTTCTTTTTCTTTAAAAAGAAATCGTTACAACTCAAATCACAAATGAATCCACTTTTATTTACGATCACATTTTAATACACTTCTTTTCACAATCACAAATGAATATACACTGTTATTCACAAATATCACAAATAGATATTGTTTTAAACACAAATGAATATAACAAAATAGTACATAAATTACATCTAAAAGAAAATGATAAACACGAATTTATGTTCATTATCATTTATTCAACCAAGATACAAACACATCTAATCAATATTGAATACATTTAATCACAAATGAAATATACTTCTAATTAAAAATAAAATTACAATACATAAGTTAGCTGTTTTTCTATCAGCATAAGAGAATACATATATAAAACATCAAGCTCCATTTTCTTGAAAATTTGCTTCCAACTGCTATTTTGTTTCCTTATTTCTTCTAAATGGACCTAACACAAAAATCACTAGATTAATTCATCAGTTTTAACCTTTTATTAACGACCATTGTCTATGAAGTATGAAAATTTGTAAATAGATTTGATCTTACTTGTATTGTTAGTAGAAATTGGTGAGATTGAAAACCATATCTTTGAGTAATCTTGTTGGTTCATTAATGCATCAAAGTGTTATAATCATTAATGAAAGGGACTCAACGCCTACCTCTTGATCCTTGGATCGCTAGTAATCATTAACGATTAATGATGTTGGTGCTTTTTGCCTTTTGTACCGCATCCAAATCTTGCTTTTATCGTCTCATGCTACCCTCTTGATCTATATGTCTCTTATATCCAACTCTACTATGAGTTAGAGTGAGACTCAACCAACTTTGATTTATGATTTTCTGCTAGTATCCAACATCACACCCAAAAACAAAGACATTTGTGATCATTGTTATTCTTAAATTCATTTCTGTAAAATGAGTTCAATGATATTAAAAAAAAAAAAAAAAACAATTCACAAACTATAATAATGTATAGGGAATGTATATATACATCTTCAGTTATTCACAAACACTTGTATATATGGCTATAGTTATATTCATGTATAATTATAGCTATATTCATGTATGATTATAGCAGAAAAGGAAGAAAAAAAACAAATGGCAAACAGATAGAAATATTTAAGTAATTTTGTTTGCATCAATACAAAGAAATTTAAATGTTCTATTGTTTTTGCTTGTCATTGAGAGTGTAGCAAAAGGTTAGATTTCATTTTCATTCATTGAATATCGTTGGAAAAAAATCAACGAAAAGATTGAGAAAGAACCAAACAAGCATTCAAGTTCCAGTTTTCTGAATTCGGGCATTTCATCGAGCACCTTATATGCACAACTTATCTTCTTCCCATATTAGTCGATTTAAATGAGTAAAGTACCATACCTGAGAAACATGCACATGCAAAAGAATGTCGCCTGTTGAATCTAGATGTAGGTCTGGAATATTTGAAACCAAAACGATATCCAATCAAGTATTTGCTAGAATAGGGGAAGAAGATAAGTTGTATGCGATTTATGTATCGAATTTGACATCCAATTTATGTATAGAATTACCTGTATGCGATTCAAACGACACATTGGAAATCGAAATATTCACTTTGGAAATCGATACATTGGCACAATACTCGTCGATCGATTTGGAGTAGATCAGGGGAAGGTCGACGCCTCTTTTGCACCAGTGACGAGTAGATCAGCCGTTCATTGTCACTTGATCAGACAAGGATCAAAATTTCCCCAATCGATTATGCCTCCCGATCCCTGCTCCGTTCGTGAATCCTTCTCCTCCGATCAACAACAATTTGGAGATCCTGTTTCCATTTCCTTTTTTTTTTTTTTTTTTTTTTTTGCTTCATCGATTCCCTTTTGGTAGTGGATCAATGATGTAGGGTGGAGGCGTACCTAGGTTTACACAGAGAGATGAAGAGAGAGACGGGAAATTGAAGAAAATAACTGAGTGATTGAGAAATTATAGGAATTACCTAACGGTGGTAAAGATCCAATTGTTATAATACCCTTATCACCATTTGAAGTTACACTTTAATCCTGTAACTTTTAAAACTTTACATAAATTGTCAATTCGATAATAACCTTAGATTTAGTTTTTTAAATTGTTTAGATCCGTTCTCGTGTTCTCAACCTTTTGGGTGTTCTCATTCGATCCTACTCATATATATATATATATATATATATATATATATATATATATATATATATATATATATATATATATTAAAACACATAATTTTATATATATATATATATATATATATATATATATATATATATATATATATATATATATATATTAAAACACATAATTATTATAACTTATTATAAGCTGTGAAAAGTTGATTTTTGAAAATACCTTGTTAAAATAAGATGTGAATGAAAGTTTGTTTTTCCTAATGTAATATATGTTTCTCTTTGACTTTTAATAGATTTTAAAAATTAACTAACTTTTTTTTTATATATTCTATAAATTATATTCATATGGTCTTTTTACGTTTATATATATATATATATATATATATATATATATATATATATATATATATATTAAAATAAGATTAACTGATATTAATATTTTAATATAAAAATCGCTTAAATAATAGTCTCTCAGTCCCATAATTATTGTCCACAGATAAAACACACATATATTAAGAAAACATAAATTACCATTAATTTTATTAAATAAAATGACAATTGTATCCTTTTGTTGTATTTAATTACATCGTTTTATTATATTTAATTTCATGGTAAGTTAACTAATAATAATGGTATTTTAGTAAAAAATATATATATATATTTTTAGAAGTAAGCTATTATTTTGAGCAAACCAAAAAGAAAATATTAACTATTAATATGAGATGGATGAAATATGTTATAATAATAGTTTTTAATTATTGGTATTTTATATCATTGTGAAAACTTTAGTATTTATTTATTTAGAAATTAAATATCCTCCTATTTTTCTTTCTGATTATCTTCTTATCCATTTAAAAATATGACAAATATCCTAAAGTATTATTAATTTTATCTGAATATGACATTTGTCACCATTTCATGTAGGTAGTAAAATAAATAGAAAGAAAATATCGAAGGATATTTAATTTCTCTTATTTTTATAATATAAATTGTTATAAAATATATTCAAATCTATTATATATTTAATCAAATAATAAAAAATGACTGATATAATTAAAATAAAGAATAAATTGTTATGAAATATGAGGATTAAAATGAACAAAATTTATAATATGATTAAAACGTTTAAATTTTATTATATGGTTAGAATGGCCTTCTAAATTGTTATTTTAAATGATATAAGATGAAATCAAATTATAACTATAAATAATTAAAAACTAATAAATAATGACAAAGTGCTGAATGGAGACCGGCACGATGATGGCATACCCACGTAAAAAAGCAAAATTAGGTGAAGGTCCACCATAACTTGATGCTTCGCCACCTCAATCGCCAAATAATTATAATTTTGATCGATTACTTAATATTTTCTTTGGATTAAAAGAAAGAGGTTAAAACTTTGGTTTTCCTTTTCTCCATGTGCAAACCCCTTATCCATCTTTGTCACGTAAACTATAAATTTTGTCTCTATGTCATAATAAGCTTTAGTATAAAAGTTTATAATTCTATATTAGAATCCAATATAGTTTATATTCCGACCTTAACCCAAATTAGCTACTTTGGTAATGATGCTACAGTTAGCTTGCTGTGTGCTTATTCTGCTATTGGCTTTGCTAATCCTTGAGTAGGATTGATCATTATATCACCCAAGAAAAAAAGTAAGGAGCATTTTAAGTGGTTGTAGAAAACTAGAAATATTCTCTTATGTCTAAGTTAGTTTCCAAAGGCGTGAAAAAGTGTGTCTTTAGTGTGAGTGTTCCGTGCTGATTGTTTTTTAAAAAAAAAACCTCTTTAAACCTCTTACTGCTGTGCGGCGCAGCACACGCGCAACACTTTTCATATCGCAGCTGTTTGTTTTTTAGAAGTCTTCTGAGTCAAAAAACTCTGCGCATACTCTGTTTGGCGCAACACTTGTACTGCCTCTTCTAACCTCTTCCAACATCTTCTTCTTTTTTTATTGCTGAAATTTTGATTATATGTTATTAAAATTTTATTTCACATTTTTTTTCGTTTATTCTTATTGAATTGATTTTTCATTTTTTTATATTTAATAATGATAATTTCTTGATGAAATATCATTATTTTTTACTAAAATATCTTTATTTTTTGTTGAAATATCATTCTTTTTTACTGAAATATCATTAATTTTTACTGAAATATCATTAATTTTTACCAAAATGTTATAGATTATTAAATTTTACGTATTAAAAAGTTATTTTCGGTTTATAAAATTAGTTTATTTTAATTTTTTAATATCTGCAGCAGTATGCAGATGTTAAAAAAACAAACACGCTTCTTATTATAGTCTGCAGCCGTTTGGTCCACCTCTTTTACTGCAGAGGGTTGCAGAGTTGGTCCGCAGACTTCATAAATTTTTGCTTCAGAAAATCAAACAGCACCTTAGTGTTTGTTTGTTTGGTTTTTTCGAGGCAAAATGTTTGTAATATGTGGACCACATCTGCAAACATCTGCAGTAGAAGAGGTGAACAAAACGTCTGTAATCTGAAAAAGAATTGTTTTTAACATCTGCGATTGTTATAATAAATTAAAATTTAATTAAACTTATTAAAAAAACTTAAAAGATTTTTTCAATAATTTTATGACTTTATTATAAATAATTAACAAGTATGGATCAACTTTTATATATTATTGTAAAAGTGAAATAAAATGATATGAACTAACGTATATTTGATAAAATCTAACAAACTTTGGTCGTAAAATTGTACATAAACATTGTAATTACGAATACAATATATAACAAATAAATTGGATGCAAATAGACTTTGATTTTAAATGAAAATTTTTATTTTACGTTTTTAATTAAGTCAATTAGAAACTGGGTATAAATATTTTTCCCAAGAAATAAATGATGTTCCATTAAATAGTTTTTCATAATATTTGATACAAAAAATATAAGATAATATTAAGATTTTTTTCATGCCTATATAAACAACTTCAATAAACTTATTGTAATTAAATCTTTATTTATAAATTTGTCACAATTGTCATTATTGTATCACCAAACCTTTCTTTTTTAGTATTGTAATTTTTTTATTATAAATTATTTACAATAGATAAAGTTGTAATAAATCTAAGTATACAAAAAAAAAAAAAAAAAACACAAAGACATATGTGTTTTTTTAGACTAGAAGATGTCTGAAAATATTTGAAGACTCTAGTCCACATCAACGTCAAGAAGAGGACGTGCATACCTTTTTAGGTCTGTAGTATACAAAAAACACACACACACACACAAACAACCTGCGAAGTTTAATGTCTATGTGTGGTCTGTGTCGCACAGACAAAAGTTGCAAGAAGATTTGTAGATAAAAACAAACAACACTTTAGTATTGTAAGTTTATCAAGAATGCTCTTCACGAACGGACTCGTGATGTATGTGGTCACGAACCATAATTGTGAATACCACCCCACATGTTTGTCATAGCTAGTGGTAAAGATGTTTCGTGGTCATTTGTGGTGAGGAACACTAACCACCACACATAATCATCTTTTTTCTTTATCTCTATCTCTTCATCTCTTTCTATATTTCTCTCGACATTTTAAATTTTATATATATATATATATATATATATATATATATGGGTAAATTACATCAGTCATCCCTCGTGCATATGTCAGAAAGCGTGTTTAGTCCCTATTTTCAAAAATTAACTCGAACAGTCCCTCGTTTGCTTAAAACTTGCACGCTTCATCCCTCAAAGGTGATTTTATTGCGAACTTAGTCTGTTCTAAATTTAAAATGATGATAATGCCCTTGTGTTTTTATTTTATAATTAATTCAGTGTTTTTACCCTTATTATTACTATAATTTTTTTAATAAAGCCCTTTCACTTTCCCCACACTTTTAATCAGAAATAAACATAGATTCGATGAGAGGGAAAGTAGAGACCAAAATCGTCGACCACCACCATCGTCTCAACCTCCAGCGAACCTTTCTCCGTATGGACCAAGACTCTCGGCAGTCCAAACCATTGATGGTGATGTTGTCGAAAAAACGAAGAGTAAACTCCAGATCAATGGGATCGTAGAGGGGGATAGGTGATTTTCGACGGGTTCTATATAGAGATGGAGACGTTGCCGCCGCCTAGGTTTTTGAAACACCACCTAGGGTTTCTGATCGAGCTTCATCGCCTGTTTCGGGATTAGTAACGCAAGAAATAAAGTGTGCAAGATGTAGGGGTGGTTGTCGGAGGTCTGATTCTCCACGTTTGTTGGTGATCAACATCATCAATCTGAGGTTCTTTGATAGCAGCGAGATTTGGGGTGACCACCAATGCATTTTATTTTGAATCCTCTTTTTTATACTGCAACTCGTGGGTATCTATTTACATGTTTATAGTTTGATTTTCAGGTTTAAGGTTTAGTTAGATTTGTTTTCAGCTTATTGTTTCTTAAATTTAAGGGGTCGTTGGATTTTTGGGAAGGAAAAATGTGAGATGTGTTCAATGGTGATAGGACATAAGGCATATTTTCCAAAATAGGTGGTGGGAGAGAAATAGTAGTGAAAATTAGTGGTTTGTAGTGGTGCTAGGTGGTGGTTGATGGTAGTCATAGGTGGTGGTTTATGGTAGCAGCTGAAGTTGAGAAAGAACTGGGAATAAATTTGACATTTAATCAATAGTGGCGATGGTGTTTATATTTAATTAAACATTTTTCTAATAGATTAATAATTAATAATTAATAAACATATAAAAAAAGAAATATGTAAGGGCAAAAGGGTCTTTTTATGTTAGGAGGGATGAAACGTATAAGTTTTAAGCGAATGAGGGACTGTTCAAGTTAATTTTTGAAAATAAGGACTAAACACATTTTCTAACATATGTATGACGGATGTTTGGTGTAATTTACCCTATATATATATATATATATATATATATATATATATATATATATATATATATATATATATTAAATAATCAAAAAATAAGAAGGATATAATGATAAATATCTCATAAGTTTAGTGGTTGGATGTGGGAGTGAGGTGACATCTACCACTATATTGGTTAGTAGTGAGTATTGTGGATGACCTAATTGTTTTACTGTATGGTGGTTATGAGTCTTAATCGGTCAAAGGCTTTGGACATAACTATAAGCAAATAGTACGATGCATCAAGTTGGTAGTCGACTTTATACTTAGCATGGTTGTTGTTGTTGTTGTTGGAAAATAGGTTTTCTATAAGTAACTTCCTTCTTTTTCTAATTTCACCCCCATGATTTGATTTTTTGTTTTTTATTGTTTTTTTTCCTATTTTGTTTTTTAGTTGTTTTTAATTTATTATTATTATTATTATTATTATTATTATTATTATTATTATTATTATTATCATTATATTTTAATTATTATTATTATTATTATTATTATTATTATTATAAATTTCGAACAAAGTTTTATAATTCGGACGACGTTATAAAATTCGAAAGCTATATAAAATGAGTTTTTAATTATTTTTATTGTATATATTAATAATATTATAATAAATTTCGAACAACATTTTATAAATCGGATGACATTATAAATTCGAACGACTATATAAAATCAGTTTTTAATTCTTTTTTATTTTATATTTTATAAATCGGTTTTAAAATCAGATGACATTATAAATTCAGATGAAATTTTAAAATTTGTACGATATTATAAATTTGGACGATATAATAAAATTCGAACGACTATATAAAATGGAACAAAAGCAAAATTAGACTTTATTTATCATAGATTGGATCGTTATTACATTTAAGTGTTGTGTTATGTGGATTGAAAATTTTATATAGCCATTCAAGTTTTATAATATCGTCCGAATTTATAATGTTGGGTCTTTATTATTTGAATTGCATTCGCAGTTTATTTGCATATTCGAACAAATGATAATTTTCACGGGCAAATTTTGTAATTATGGCGACCCTAGGCTTTCTTATAATTTGGATATGCTATTTTGGGGTAAATCTATTAGAAATAGGGCTACATAGTTATGGTTCATTTACATTAACCTCTACTTAAATTCCAGAAAAGTTCTTACGAATACAAACGGAATACAGTGCATAAAAAACACCTTGTGTCAACCGGCGATAACCGTGTGAACCAAGTCAAGTAGTGTAGTGATTCACACAGTTCTCGCAAGACGAATTATATAGAGTGAAAATTCAAATTCATATTTTGTTTTCACTTTATTTAAGATTTAAGAAAATAAAAATTCTTTTCTTTTTTCTTCTCATTAGTCAACCAACTCTTAAAAATGTCGAATCGAGTTAGTGTATTTATTTGTGTCATCATTTAGGTAAAGAATTTTCCATAATCATTTCCTTTAATCCTTATCATTGGGTATCATATTTAATATCAACTAAACTTAAAAGGGAAAATGTTATAAATGACCAACAAACTATTACTAGTGAACTTATTTTGTTTATTTTTAGTCATTAAACTTCGCAAAATCATTTTGTTTTATTCTCTTTAACCAGCCATAGCTCATAACCTGCTTAAATGTATTTTTTAATGATTTGGATTAAAGATTTTATTTTAAATGAAGATGACATTGCGTTTATAAATCCAATTTAGCATTTTTAGTATTTTTAAAAGAAAACATCCAATCGGTCTTTGAGGAAATGGAACTGTATATGGTGTGATTGGTGTCTACGCCTTAAAAAATGACTTTTTGATAGAAGATTATTTATAATAAATAATCTTAACCAAAGTTATAGTATATGTGATAATGATTCTATACATATAAAGAATGCTGAAATCTAACTTCATATGAAGAAGTTATGCTTCTTTGAAGTTTCACAATTAAATTGACACGATTCTATACATATAAAGAATGTTGAAATCTTACTCTAAGTTTTAGTATATTACATAACTACCCAGGAATCTATTATTCATATACACACATAATTCCAAGTACAAAAGTAATAGTATAAACTATTCTAAATCTTCCAACAATATAACACTATACTAGATGTTTATTACCTGCAGTTGTTAAACACTGAGAGGGGTAAGCGGTGACGCTTACTGAGTTCAATAATAGATACAATATAACGTTATGCCATATATATATATATATATATATATATATATATATATATATATATATATATATATATATATATATATATATATATATATAGCAGAAGCAAAGGGTAACAAGGAACAACAAAGGCATATGTGAATCATGCGACAAACTCTCCATATTAATCGATGATTTGATTCAATGATATACAATCAATAAGACATAACAATTTCAATACTTGATATACATCAATAACGCTTCGGCCCAAATGGCACAGAAGACATATAATTTCTGATTAAACATTTTGGTAGATTTTAGGCTTTCATCCCTATCTAACTTTCTGCCAATGCCATAGAATAGAAGTCATTCTCTTACGAGACATGCTCTACATGGCCAAAAGGCTACATACCAGTACCACCGTGAATTTAAGTCCTTTCACTGATCACATGACCACAGGTACAACTTTGCTATCATAAATAGTAGAAATAATAACAATGAAAAAGCACATAGCACATATAACACATAACATACAATTGTTCCTATATATTGAACTCACCATGAAATAAAATGGGGTTAAAATAGTAATTTCGGCAACACTTCGTTACTATAATTATAATTAGCTTTCTTTGATGAAAACTAAGAGCTTTCTTGAAAACTGGGTCTTGTGAAGGTTGAGCTTCAAATCTATAAGATAAATTTCTCGGGTTCTTCGGACACTTCGGAACCTATTTCGGGCATTGGGAATGATCCCGAGGCTTCGTTGGAACTTAAAATTGTAAAAATATGAGTTTAGGGGTGAAAATGCCAAATTTACAAAGTTTCCTAGGAGGTCTTGCACCCTCTATATATAGGTGCGAGCCTCGCATTTGAAGAAAGGAGAGGCGAGCACGTGGCTCGCATATGAGAGGGGGGGATGTGGCGGTGCAAGGGTGAGACACAAGGAAGGCACGTGTCGGCTTCTGGTTGGTCGAGCCTTTGGTGCGAGGAGAATGCGACACGGGTCAGACAGCTGGCCTCAGATGACTCACTAATTCGGACACACAGTGCCTCACAGGCGAGGGTGACGTGGCCGATTACTGTTCATGCGAAATTCCTCAGTTTTGGTGATTTTCTCGGTTTTTGTGTCCCAAAATTCTAAAATCCATAACTTTCGCATACAACCTCCGTTTTTGGTGTTCTTTATTTTCACGCATAGGTGAAATCATACTATACAACTTTTGTTTAGACTTCGTCGGCTAATTTTGACTTTATTTTTAGTATTATTATTTTTAACAGATCGGAACAGGAAAATCCGTTAAAAATTCATAACTTTTTCATCTGACGTCCGTTTTCGTCAGTCTTTTTACTGTTGTACTACTGTTGACGAGACCTTCAATTCTCGTTTAGGTTGCATCAGCTAAAAATCATTCGATCTTTATTTCGAGTTTTTAGATGTCTATTGTTATTCCGAAACTTAGAAAAATCATAACTTCCTCATACAAAGTCAGATTTGGACATTCTTTATATGAAAATTCTCGATTTAACAAATACTATGAATTTCGTTTAGATCACCAAGTCTAAAAAGTAGTTTATCAAAAACTCACTTTTTATGTCATTCGGTGTCGTGCCGGTTTTGTCCCAGATCTTCGATTGGTCATAACTTCTTCGTTATAACTTGGATTTCGATGAGGTTTTTGCCTAAATGTTTCTAACGAGATTCTCTACAACTTTCAATAATAAAATTCTACTTATTTCAAAATTTATATTTTCGTTAAATTTCAATATTTTACATTTAATTTGAATCTCTAAGACTTCCAATATTTTCCGATTGATTCTAAACATAGTTTTACTTCATTTCTAGTATAAACTATCTGTTAGAACTCAATACTCAAATTTCATATAATATTTCATAATATTAGTCACTTTTAAATTACAAAACACAATAACAAAACGTGTATGTTACAAATACCTCCTCCTTTTGAGGATTTCGTCCCTGAAATCACAATGATTTAAACAAATGGGGATATTTCATTCTTAACTCATTCTTATTTTTTCCAAGTATAATTTGGGCCTCGTTGGTGTGTCCACTTGACAAGTACCAACTTTACTTCTTTATTACGCAATTCCGTCGTTCTCTCATTTATGATCTCTTCAGACTCTTCTTTTTATCCTGTTTCACCTCGGATAACAAAACCATTTCATCATATATATTTAAACATTTACAAAGATAACTCACATGAAACACATCATGAATACCTACCAAATCCTCCGGCAATTCCAAGCGGTATGCTTGTTTACCAATTCTCTAGATGATTTCCAAAGGACCAACAAATCTAGGACTTAGTTTTCCTTTCTTTCCAAATCACATAAAACCTTTCCATGGGGATACCTTCAGCATTACAAAATCACCAACCTCGAAATTCTATGGGTTGTCTCTTCTTTTCTGCATAGGACCTTTATCGATCCTGGGTTGCTTTCATTTTTTCTTGTACAATTTGAATCTTGTCAGTGTTGTCTTACATCACTCCAATATAATGGGCTATGACATTTACGCCTATATAGTGCTTCATATACCTTCAATATATTTTCTACTGTTTGGATTGTTCTCTACTTCTGACTATTTGTCTGAGGCTAATAAGTTGTGCTGAAATCAACACAAGATCTCAATTCACATTACATACTCGCCTAAAAGCAAGAAGTGAAGTGATTATCACAATCAGAAATAATCTTTAGTGGCAGACCATGTCTTGCAACAGTTTCATCCAAGTATACTTGTGCGTATTTATCCATTGGATCTGTTTCACGCATGACAAGAAAATGTACACTCTTAGTTAATCAGTCGACTACTACCCAAATGCTATCATTCTGTATAACAGTCTTTGGTAATTGGAGCATCACTAGACATAAAATCATTTCAGAATTTTGTTTGCCTATCCAGGGGAAGTCCAGGCAAATCATCGTGGAAAACATCAGGATATTTATTATCAATAGGAATATCATTTACAGTTTTATACCTCTCTTTTGAGATATCTATTGTATAGACTAGATAAGTAGAATACCCCTTCGAATTTTAGGGAAAGATTTTCTGTAAGATTTTTAGGTCTTTGTTCACTGTAGACTTAAATAGGATCCTTCCCTTCGATAGGGATGTGTACCATCTTTTTGTAACACAGGAGTTCTGTGTGGTTCTTTAACAACCAATTTATGACGAGAATAATATCAACGTTGGGTAAGAATATAGGAATTAGGTCAGCAAGAAAACTATAACCTTCAGTCTCTATGACAAAATCTCTATAGACTTTACCAACAGGTAATGACACACTTTTTACGGTATTTATATGAAATGGTTGCGCGAGTGCATAGCAAGCAATTTGAAAAGAGTGCTCAAATTCATGAGACACAAAAAAATATGAGACATCAGAATCTAGAGTTGACGAGAAATGAACTACTGACAACACTCGTGTCCTCGCGTGCCTGCTATATGGTAATCTGATTTGTACGGCCTTTAGCTTTTGGTTTACCAAACCATTCTCAAACTATTCAGACTTCTTAATTGATGGCGGTGTTCATACCTGCACCTACTCTTCATTCTCCATTGGGCCTTCAGTCCTAATCTCTGAGTTAAAACTCCATTCTCATTGCAAACTTTTGTTCCTTCTTAAATTTGATTTATAGACTTATGTCAACATAAGGTCTTCACTTTTTCTACAAAAAAAACTCGAATGGTCATATTCAAATGACCTTTGTGTTTTGTAACGCAAAAGACACAATGAACCATACTCTTATCTCTTTTAGTCAAACATTATTATAGAGGAAACCTTCATGTTCTAACGTGATATAATATTTTCATAACTAGTAGCATTTCTAACTAATGGTTGCTTAACCTTTTAATGAAGGCTGTTATACTTGTATCGATTACCTCGACCATCTCCTTCTTTAATTTTCTGACTAAAGTTTCGTCACTACACAAGACATGGTCCTCTGAACCAATCAACTCACTTCGCAGATTTATATAATTCACTCGATTCTTTATGACCACTAAGGTCTGAACGAAAATCATCTTCTTAGTCATCACCGAAACAAAGGTAATGACATACTCGAACAAAAACGGTATCAATTTCTAGTTTCTTGGTAACCTTGTGACTTTCCCTAATCCAAGTGTGAGTCTTGTGCTTCCAATAGTATAGGCCTCTACTACTATTCAAACCTACTCATACTCGTCCTAACTATTATCTCGCAGTTTCCAATACACCATTCAAAAGTTTTCACAAAGCAACTTTCCACATCAGAGTGTGTTCAAACAAGTACATACAACAATTTCTCCTAGACTCAACTAGGGATTTCACGTTTCTATCAAACATATCTTAGATTTCTTATACTCGCCTTCTAGGTTATCCTTTCCCACTTCCACTCGGGTATTTCCGGCTGCTGAAGTAGACCTGAGGGCTTCTGATGTTCCACCTTCACCTTGGCGCAAGTCAAGCACTTGCCCACGAAGGTTGCAATCTCCGCTTTCATGTTTGGCCACCAATAGAGCTGTTTGAGATCCAGATACATCTTATCTGAACCTGGGTGAACGAAGTATTTAGTCGTGTGAGCCCTATTCATGACAACCTATATGTAACCACTGAACTTTGGGATCCAGATTCGGTCCATGAAATAATAGACTCTATCTCCCTTGATCTCTAGATTCTTTTCCATTCCTCTCAAGGCTTCACCTGGCATGCTCTCTGGTTTTAAGGCTTCCAGCTCAGCCTCTCTGATCTGCACGGACAGGTGGGAATGGATGGTCATTGTTAGTTCCTTCACCTTACGCCCTGAATACTCCTTTCGACTGAGGGCGTCTGCTACCACATTGGCCTTGACGGGATGATAGAAAATTTCACACTGGTAATCACTGAGTACCTGGACCGATCGTCGTTGTCTCATGTTTAACTCCTTCTGATCAAAGATGTGTTGTAAGCTCTTATGGTCGGTGAAGATAGTGCACTTGGTTCCATAGAGATAGTGCCTCTAGATCTTTAACGCAAAGACCACTGCTCCTAACTCCAAATCATGAGTGGTGTAATTGACCTCGTGTGTTTTCAACTATCTTGAGGCGTAGGCGATAACCTTTCCTCGTTGCATGAGCACACAACCTAGGCCCTGATTGGATGCGTCACAATAGACCACGAAGTCTTCTGTCCCTTCGGGCAGGGACAAGATAGGTGCGCTGCACAAGGCCTGCTTCAATGTTTGAAATGTATTGTCTTGCTTGGCTCCTCAACTAAAGGTTACCCCTTTTTGCGTCAAGGTGGTTAAAGGCTTAGCAATTCTTGAGAAGTTTTGGATGAATCTGCGATAGTAGCCTGCGAGACCCAAGAGTTGTTGGATTTCTATGGGCGTATTCGGTGCAGACCAATTCTCAATCGCTTTAATCTTGGATGGGTCAATGTGTATCCCTTCCTTGCTAATCACGTGTCCAAGGAAATTCACTTTCCTGATCCAAAATTCGCACTTCGAAATTTCACGTATAACTTTCTTGCCCTTAAAGTTTCCAACACCTGCCTTAAGTGCTGTTTATGGTCGTCCTCACTCCGCAAATAGACAAGTATGTCATCGATGAACACAATCATGGACTTGTCTAAGAAAGGGCGGCACACCCGATTCATCAGGTCCATGAATGTTGCCGGTGCGTTAGTTAGACCAAAGGGCATTACTACGAACTCGTAGTGTCCATAGCGAGTTCATAATGTTGTTTTGGGCACATCATTCTCATTAACTTGCAACTGATGGTACCCTGATCTTAGATCGATCTTTGAGAAATAACTGGCTCCCTACAGTTGGTCGAAGAGATCGTTGATCTTGGGTAAGGGATAACAGTTCTTGATGGTCATCTTAATCAACTCTTGGTAGTCAATGCACATCCGAAAGGATCCATCTTTCTTTTTCACGAATAAGATTGGAGCTCCCCAGGGTGAGGAACTCGGCCTTATGAATCCTTTGCTGATCAGCTCGTTGAGCTAACTGGATAATTCTTGCATCTCTGGTGGCGCTAAACGGTATGGAGATTTAGCTACAGGAGTAGCTCAGGGGATCAAGTCGATACATAACTCGACTAGGCGTTCGGGAGGGATTCTTGGGAGATCTTCATGGAAGACATCAAGAAAGTTGCAGACTTCATGGATGCTCTCGAGGTCTTTAACTTTTTGCGTTTCTTTGACAACATGGGCTAGGAATGCGTGGCACTCCTTCCACAGATACTTCTGGGCCTTG
This sequence comes from Lactuca saligna, assembly GCF_052625555.1. Taxonomy (NCBI): domain Eukaryota; kingdom Viridiplantae; phylum Streptophyta; class Magnoliopsida; order Asterales; family Asteraceae; genus Lactuca; species Lactuca saligna. Next base: position 142,779,745 of record NC_136422.1, read on the forward strand.
ACGCATGAAATGATACGGAGGTTCGAGCTAGGCTTATCTCTATAAATCATGAGGGATTCACCAGAGGGAAGGTTGAGATGGATAGCCTTCTCGAAGCAAATAATATCAATATGATTGGAGCTTAACCAGTCCATGCCGATAATGATGTCGAAACTCTTGATGGACACAGGCATAAGATCGATGGGAAACGAATAATTGACTAGAGTAAGAGTTCAGCCTATGAATACATCGTTAGTGGTCTCCTTATTTTCATTAGCCGTCTCGATGTTAAATGTTTTGCTTAGAGGTTGGGATTTACACTTGATTAGATGTTTGAATGAATGACTAACAAAACTCCTCTCCACACCATAATTGAAGAGAATGCATGCATAATAGTTGTCAAGGAGGAACGTACCCGCAACCACGGTAGGATCAACAACTGCTTCTTCCCGGCCCATCACCAGAACTCTCCTTGTGTTACCACCTGTCATTGCCTTGGGTAAGTTTATCCTGAAGTGCCCAGCCTCTCCACATCCGTAGCAAGTTTGACCAGCGCCTGCTCCCGGAGCCTAGTTGGTTGGTTGAGCCGGTGTCTTGCAATATCGAACTGTGTGTCCCTTCTTCCCACAGTTTTTTCAGATCAATTCACTGCAAAGCCCGTGATGATGGAAGTTACACTTGTTGCATAAAGGTAGTTTCCCAACATAATCGCTGGTAGGGGTTGGGTGGTTGGAACAACAGTGGGAGCAGCAGCAGGAGCAGTAACAACATGAACTACCACTATCTGTTGTTTCTTGGAGGGCTCCTGCGAAAACTACCCCTTTCGTTTGCTGCTAGACTTCTTCTTCTTCCCACCGCTTTCCTTGGGTGGCTCGACGACAACTGCCACTTCATCCAGATTGATTCCATGATCAATCAGAGTCTGAGCTAGATCCTTGGTGCTTTCAAATGTAATAGGCCTAGCAGATTAGACATTTCCTCTGGTGGGTTGCGTCAGTCCCCAGATTTACCTCTCGATTTTCTTGCTTTCAGGGGTGACCATTCCCAGACAGAGAAGAGCCAGATCACAAAATCTCGCGGTGTAGGCAGTGAAGTCGGAACCCTTCATCTTCAAGTTCCAGAGTTCGTGTTCCAACTTTTGCACTTCGCCCCTCGGGTAGTACTCCACGAGCATGAGCTCCTTCAGTCTTTCCCAACCCATGGAATTAGCCACTGGCAGGTTAGGGTTTTAACTCGACCATTCCACCAGGTCAAGGCTCTGTCGGTGAAGGTGTAGGCGGCGAACTTCACCTTGTTGGCTTCAAAACAGACGCAAATTTCGAAGATGGATTCGATCTTCTTGAACCACCGCGTCAGGGCGATGACACCTCCATTTCCATCGAAGGACCTGGGTTTCGCAGTCATGAAGTCCTTGTAGGAATACTCTTTTTGATGTCCTTGACTTCCATCTTGTCTCTGTGGGACGGTTCCACCTCCAGCCCCACCAGCGTTCACTTGTGCCATTGCTGCTGTCACGGTGGCGGTAACTGCTGCCTGGAACATAACTGGGTCGAACTAAGGAGGTGTTGGTGGTGACGAAGTGTCGTTGTTCCTTCTGATGGGTCTTGGTCGGGGAGGCATCTTGTTCTAGAAACAATCAGGAGGAAGGGGATGGTAAGTCCTCGAGATATATAAAAGAACAAAATACATCTCATCCTGATAATGAAAGTATTCTACCGAGCGATAATCATAGAAAGGTTACTAACACGAGTAAGTTATCGCTTTAAGGAAGGAAAGGTAGCAATACTTAGAGTGAATCTGCGTACTAAGTTTGGCTCTAGCGAAAATACTCCTATAGTATTTTATGTGAGATGATTCTGGTAAGTTTTAGGCTTGCTGTAGCACCACAGTCACTCCTAAACACATGTTGGTCATGTCTCGACTCAATATAGTTGATCAGGCTATATTCACCCTAGACATGATTACATAACTGCCCAGGTTTAACCGTATCCAAATAGTTTTGTTCTGCTCTACTAGTGATATGAAACCTATTATGTATGCATGCCTGTATACTTCTTAAAAAAATACTTATATTTTGAAAGTATACTTTTAGTGTAGAGTACTTAAGCCCCTTAGTGTTTATAGTTGTATACCACGTAAGGTTCGATATACTAGTTCGCTATAAACATGGGCTCTGAAACCAATCTGTCACACCCCAAAACCGATGGCGGAAACGTTCCGGGGCGGAGGACGTCATGTATAGCATCACTACCAATGATTAACATCAATCATAGCAACACAACCATTATAGTGAATACTTTAATAAAAACGTTTACATTTGTTTGAAATTTAGTTTGAATTACATCCAATAGTTTTGCATAGTAAAAACTTAAAAACCCTTAATGCTTCAGTTCCTCGAAAATCCAGCAAGTACCTGTCTACTGATTTCCTGGGAATACAAGCAGTTTAAAAAAAATATCAACATAAAGCTGGTGAGTTCATAAGCAGTAATTTGTAATGAAAACTTGTTGATGAAGGAGCCGAAATGTTTGTGCAATCTCCAGAAAATCCGATATTTTCTTTAATAAAAAGCACGTAGCGTTATCAATTTCGTATACAGGAATGAATCTTCGTTTCTGAAAAAGACCGTAGTGATATGCAAAAATACTACCTCATGTGACTAGCTAAAGCTAATCAAGAAGTATAAGTATTTAATGTGTAAAACCGTAGCATAAATGATTCGGTTTTGAAAACCCTGGCTCGGCCAGTATGCATAGTGTGTTTAGTTCTATTTGTTAAAAATAAAACCGCTGAAGAAAGCCGGGTTGGTAAACTAAAGGTGATTTATACATAATGTGAGTCGTATAACCATGCATGATATGACTAGTGACCTTTCCAACGTTCTTCAGGTGTTGAGTGAAATGACATTTGTACATCTAAGGTGTGCCCGCCTAACTGTAGCTAGTAGTCCAGACGTGGATTTGTCAATGCCGAATAGATCTATTCACAAATCTCACACTCTCCCTCTAGGAGACTCTGGTTATACAATGGTAGGATTTATCCAGGTACACCTAAGGATGCAGTAGTGAAGTAGCGCCTCACAGTATCGTACAATCTAGTTTACATGTAGTGCAGTAGCGTTCTACCATTGTGAAAATCCGTATATATAACGTATATAGTGATAATTACAGTTATGAAAATCATGATGAAGCAGTGATGTAAACTGTAAACGTTTTCTATTCCAATGCATATGTTTAATAGTGAAAGTTTCTATGCTTGATAAGTTTTAGAGAAATCCCAAACTATACCGATTATAGTTTGCATGTATAATGTAGCGAATAGCATGTCCAAAAACACTATAAAAGTTTAGTGAAAATGTCTCTTATGCTCAGTATAGTACAAAAGGGATTTAAAGTATGAGATTAGCATAAGTTTTATGTATATTCAGGAAAATGTTTATGTTTAGCATGTATTCCCCCCTTGAAAACATTAAAAATGCGGAAAAATGTAGGGGTATGAACTCACAATTGTTGCGTGGGGTTGTTGACTGAAATGAAGATTCTCGATTTGTTGCACGTGACACTAACGGAATCCTATTATAAAATAAATACATATATGTATCTAAATTAGCGATTTTGATAAATAAAGTGTCAGAAAATACTTGAATTTCGGTTGAGGAAGGTTACCGAGACTTGCTTGAATCGAAACAATGAGTTTTCAGCCAAAAGTACCACCCAAAAAGGTGTTTATGTTTGAGATAGTGTTTACGGTTTCTGAAGACTCGGCGAGTTTACGGTCGTAAACTCAAGAACAAAGTTTACGGTCTTTGAAGGTTGGACCGTAAACTCAAGAACAGGGTTTACGATTCTTGAAGGTTGGACTGTAAACTCGGAAAAATGGTGTTTGGATGCTGATTTTGACGACATGAGTGTTTCCAGACGTTCCAAAGGGCTCCAAACGGTGTTTTTCGATGTTTCCCGGAGTTTAAATGCGTTTTTGAGCGTTTACGGTTTGAGTTTCTTAGAGAGAGGATGAAAGAATGTGGCCAGAAACGTCCTAATGAAGTCGGAGGCATTGTATTTATAGGGGTGAGGTGGGGTCCACTCGTCACTGACCGTAAACGTGTTTACGGTCGTAAACCAGCTTACGGTCGTAAACGAGTTTATGGCTGTAAACTAGTTTACGGTCGTAATCCCATTTTAGACCAAAACTGTAGTTTTCTCGAGATTTTTGGGTTTTCGCACGATTTTTGGTTCCGACTCGTAAATAATTTAATTAAATATAACTAGATTATTTTATTAAACCAAATTTCATTAACGGAAAAGTTAACGGATATGAAATTTCATTAACGGAAAGCAATTAACAGAAACGGAAAAAGTTTCAGGTTGTCACACAAGTTAACAGCCAACTTCCTCAAGAAAGCGATACCCAACATTCCCAGGCTATCAATATGCAACTTCATCTCTAAGACGTGAGCACTTACAGACTTTCCATCTTCGTGTTTGCTTGCCAATAGGGCTTGAGTGACCTTGAACTTTTCAAGTCAACAAGCACGTAGGTTAGGGACAATAATTGGAGGAGGTGGAGGAAGTGAAGTATGATTTCTAGTTCCTTGATCGAAATGTGAAACATCATCTTCATGAGGAAAGCTTTTTCTAAAGGGATAAGACAGACCATAGTTGTCAGAACTAGACATCTACAATGGGAGAAATTCAAGTTAGTTGATTCAATCCTTAATATAACACCCAAATAAAATATTAAGGCTAGGACCCAACACAATAGTTCACAATTCGGAAGAGGGATGTTGTAATCTAATTGTGAACTATATGTCAGTAGGTAAATGACAATTTACCAATTCCACCACAAAAATGAAATTTTAAACGAATTAGGTTTTAAATGAAATTCCTAGATCTTTTGAGACTGATTGAACTTTTCAATGGCATGTTTAATCTCGGTTATGCCCTTCAAGTTTGTGGCTAGGATATCGAGCATCACAAACAAGGTGTAAATAACCATGCAAATTATTTTGGTAATCTCGAAGTCATTTATCACCTAATCAATGTGTCGGTCAACTACACACGCTCCATTGATCAACGATAATTTACGAGTTACCCATTTATATCCTTCATTAGTCTCATATTAGTGTGTCGGTTAACCACACATTCTCTATTAATGACCAAAAAGGTGTAATGTGCAATTTCATGGGTTAGCATCACATTCACATTTTTCCTAAGTAACTAAGATTGAGAATTTCTAAAACATTTTGTTACTTTATATTTCATTATACTTTTAATGATGATTAAAATGTCCCATCAAACCCATACGGCTAACGACCCTCCACTGATCAAGAGTGCGGTGGGTGAGAGTAGACACCCATTCAATCGTCATTTTATAGGCAATTTCTTTAAACACCCATCATAGATCAGCTTCGTGAATGAGACCTACTAACGGCAAGACTGATCTTTTACCTATACATATATAATATATTAAACTTTTGATTTTATATAGTATAAGGGTGTACTTTACACTTTTAAAATACTAGGTGGTTTAATCTATTAATAAATTAGACTTTTAATTTAATTAAATTTAAACCATATAATTATGGATTTATTAATTCTCTCTTTTAATTAAACACTTAATTAATTTAGTAAACTCCATAAGGGTATGATTTGAACTATTCAAAATTAAAACTTTTCAAATTCCAAAACTTGAGGGCAAATTTTGAAACTCTTCAAAATCTTTTAGATCAATTTTTTTTAAAACTAATAAAATAATCATATAATTTTATCTTTTACTAATTTGACCTAATTCAACTCATATTGCAAGACAATTCAAATCAAATAATACAAATAATCAACTTATTATATAATCAAATAATTATCTTAAAAATTGACAATTGTCTTTTAATTGGATGAGGATAATCACTACCATATCAGAAAAAATCAAAGTTTATGATACAAAACAGGTTACGGTAATGATCCTAATCTAATTCAAGCCAAAAACTCTAAAAATCTACCAACAGGTGGTCCAACTCATCGAGTCAGGGCATGGACTCGTCGAGTTCATCACCAGATAATCCAACTCGTCGAGTTCTCATATGGGGCTCATCGAGTCCAACAGTCAAAGGAAAAAATGAAACCTTTTCAGCTTTGAAAAAATTAACCAATGCATCTATATAACAGAAAACACCCTATGCTCTAATACCACTGATGGGATTTTGAGCACTATAACCTCCCTATGGTGCACATACAACCCTAATTCTTTGGATCTAAGTTTTCTCAAGTTATACATTCAATTTCATTTTATCCAAAGCACATACCCTAGCTAGGATGCAATTGGAGATATGCAACATAAAACTAGTTAGATGAATACCTCTTTGTCGTAGCTTATAGTTCTTTTCCTTTCAAGATCTTAATACATCAAGTGTGATACCTCTAATGTGTCATAAACACCAAAAGCAAGAGGAGGCTTATGAGAAAGAGGTTAGGAAGCATAAATCAGCTAGGGTTCCACCTTGGAAGAGATTGGCCGGTTTTAGGGGGGTTAGGGGTTACTTTTATAGTGTAGAATTCCTGGGGTTTCTTACATGTAAACCCTAGTTCACCATGACTCTTCACATTTCATAGGCCATTTGAACTAAACCTTCATGGACTCTCATATAGTTTTAATCCATCCCTAATCAACATGGAACATTACACCAAACTATAAATATTACTGATTTACCTAATCAGTCCTCGTAAATTTAATCAGTCTCTTTTGATCACTAAATTAATTCCAAATTAATTCTTGATCAATACCAATTAAATAATATGATTTCTCAATTAATATATTATTCATATAATATATTAATAAATCATAAATAACCTCTTTCTCAAATATCCATCCTGTTAAATTGCTCTGGTGAAGGCAACCCAAAAGGACCACGCTACTATGAGGTCAAGTACATACCAGTTATAGTTATGGGCTTAGACACCTAATCCAACATTTACTATATCTCATATTAAGAATATAAATTTATATCAAATAATATCCATGTTGATCTAATCATAGCTACATGTGAAAAAGTTTTGATCACAGTCAATGTCATGAGTATGATGAGGGCCATAGTCAATGACATGAGTATGAGAAAATCCTTTTACTACAAGTCTTGCTTTAAATGTGTATGGTTATCCATGTAATTTATTCTTTCTAGAAGAATTATTTACTCCTTCTAGCCTTTCTATAGGGATAAATTTTAATCAAGCCCATACTTTATGTCACACCCCGAAACCGCAGGCGGAAACGTTCCGGGGCGGAGGTGACTTCATGTTGAATATCATAACCAATGCACATAGTAAGCAAAGTAAACAACCATTAAATTACATATGAAAATTTACAATTGTTTAAAAAACAAAGTTGTACAAGTGTTATACATAAGTATATATGAGCAAAAGTTTAGACGTGTCTTCAACGCACTCCGTCTTCGTCAAAAGGATGATAGGGTACCTGTCTAACGCGGACCTGATAATGTGATAATGTGTTCTGCAAGTTTAAACGGTTATCTGTTATGATTGTCAATGTTAAAAGCATATGTAATATGATACAAAACACATATAAAACAAGTTTTGAGTACAAGTATTCCTTGTACTTTGCTTGTATCCCCCCTGAAAACAGTGAAAAACATTGAAAAAGGGTAGGGGTATGAACTCACCAGTCGGAAAACGAGTCAATTTGGATGCTAAGTGATAGTTTGGGGCTTGATAACGCATGAGGTTCCTTTGTAATATGAAATGATATACAAATGTATCCAATTAGACTTTAATCTACTAATTAGATAAGAGTAAACACTTCTAAACACGAAAACACTTCAATCCAAGTGTTTGGAGTGACCCAGGTAGCATTTATGGATGTGTATGGTTTTGATATGGAGTTTACTCCCCAAGAGTAAACTCCTTTAGGAGTTTACAGTCCAAATGACCAACTCCCCATGAGTTTACGGTCGTAAACTCATGGTGGTGGTGTTCTTAGTTGTTAAATGGTCTTATAACACTTGTAGGTTGATGCTAGACTTGGTTTCATGGCTTTTGAATGAGGTTTGAGCACCTTAAGGACCATTTAAGGAGTTTACGGAAGTAAAGTATGAGTTTACGGCCGTAAAATCTTGTGTTCCAAGTTTTAATGTGATTTGGTGGTCCTAGGTTAATTACAATGTACATGGGAAGGTTCTAGGGTTGATTCCATGGCTTAGGAAGTGATTCGGACTTGAATGGACCTAGAAAAAGTAGTTTACGGTCTATGAAGATGTTCTTGGGAGTTTACTACCTTAAACACATGAGTTTACAACCATAAACTCATGTTTGCCCATGAATCATGGGTTTTAGTGGTTGAAGGTTAAGCATACAAGGTACTAGGTTCAATTCCAAGCCATATAAGGTGTTAAAGGCACTCTAACACCCATTTGAAGAGTTTATGGTCTAAGGAGATGAGTTTACGTTCTAAGAATGTTCTTGGACCATAAACTCAAGTTTGTCCCATTTGTGTAAGATTTGGGGCATTTCTTGAAGGATTTTAAGGTTCTATGCACTCATAGGAGTTCATTGGAGGTGTTTAGGGGTAAACTAACACCCTAAAAGGTGTTTAAGGTCTAAGAATGAGGTTTTACGATCCAAGCACGCTCTTGAACCGAAAACTCATGTCCATAACTCAAATGGTGCATTTTTGGGGTCCTAAGCTCATGAATGCAAGTTTCTAAGCCAAATCTAAGCACTAGAAGTGGTTTGGAGGGGTTTTGGGGGTTCAAAACTCTCATTAGGGGTGTTCACGGTTTTGGGACGGTCGCCAAACTGTAAACACATGTTCATGGTGTTTTTGGGTGATTCAAACATAGATTTGCATGCTAATCAAGCTAGACAACAAGTTAGGATAGATTGTTTACCAATTTGAGGCTTGAAAGGGGGATTTTTGGACCAATTTCGAGTTTTAGAGAGAGTAGTGAGAGAAAGTGATTTCTAGAGAGATAAAAAGCTTCAAAATGATGTCACTCAATCCCTTATATAGGGGTTGAGTTTATGGCCCGGAGGAATTCTACCCGATACTGACGTTAGACGAGGCTTTTGGTCGCACCCGATAAAGTTACCGTAATTACGACTTAGATAAAACTAAATAGTTTCTAAATGAAATAGAAAATATTTTATTGTTTTAAAATGTATCCCAATATTTTTAAAACCTAAATAGAAGTCACAAAATTTTTATTTTAAAGCAAAGCTAATGGACAAATTTGGAACGCAACGACTTTATTAACGGAAACGGGTTACTATGACGGAATAAATCACGGGTTGTCACATTATCCCCCCGTTAGAGAAAATTTCGTCCCAAAATTTAAAAATTAAGATACAAATCATGGATCTGGAAATAGATGTAGATACTTCTATTTCATCGAGTCTTCACACTCCCAAGTGAATTCCGGTCCCCGCTTGGCATTCCAGCGAACCTTCACTATTGGGATGCGGCTTTGCTTTGTGCGTTTGATCTCTCGATCCATGATTTCAATCGGTTCCTCTACAAAGTTTAGGTTTTCATTGATCTCGATCTCGTCCAGAGGGATCACGAGGGTTTCATCGGATAAACACTTTTTAAGGTTCGAGACGTGAAAGACGGGGTGGATGTTACTAAGCTCTTGAGGTAGTTGGAGTTTATAGGCTACAGGACCGATCCTGGTGAGGATCTAGAAGGGTCCAATGTACCTTGGGTTGAGTTTCCCATGCTTTCCAAAGCATACCATGCCTTTCCAGGGCGAGACCTTCAACAGGACACGGTCTCCAACCTGGAACTCTAGAGGTTTTCGTCGCATATCAGTGTAACTCTTTTGGCGATCTCGTGAAGCTTTCAATCGTTCCCGGATTTGGATGATCTTTTCAGTGGTTTTGCAAATGATTTCAGGACTAGTGAGAGCACTGTGGGAGAATCGACTCTTGGCAAGCTGCGTGTCTCCTATCTCGGCCCAGCACAGAGGGGATCTACACTTGCGACCGTAGAGGGCCTCGAATGGAGCAGCCTTGATACTAGTGTGGTAACTGTTGTTGTACGAGAACTCGATCAAAGGAAAATGTGTGTCCCACGACTTTCCGAAATCGATAACACATGCTCTAAGCATGTCCTCCAGGGTTTGGATAGTTCTCTCACTCTATCCATCAGTCTGGGGATAATAGGTCGTGCTCATATCTTGTTTAGTTCCAAGAGCCTTATGAAGAGACTGCCAAAATTTGGAGGTAAACCTGCTATCTCGATTAGAGATAATGGACGCAGGTATACTGTGCAATCGAACTACCTCCTGGATGTAGATCCGCGCGAGTCTTTCCATCTTGAACGATTCTTTAATCGGAATGAAGTGAGCGGATTTTGTCAAACGATTGACAATTACCCAAATCGTATCGTACCCACTCGGACATTTGGGTAACTTGGTGATGAAATCCATGGTAATCATCTCCCATTTCCACTCGGGTATCTCAGGCTGCTGGAGCAGACCCGAGGGTTTTTGGTACTCAACTTTCACCTTGGCGCAAGTCAGGCACTTGCCCATAAATGTAGAGATCTCGGCTTTCATGTTTGGCACCAGTATTGTTTCTTGAGATCCAGGTACATCTTATCCGAACCCGGGTGAACAAAGTATCTGGTCTTGTGTGCTTCCTCCATGACAACTTCCCTAAATCCTCCAAACTTTGGGATCCAAATTCGGTCCATGAAATAGTAGACTCTGTCACCTTTGATCTCAAGTTTCTTATCCATTCCCCTCAAGGCTTTACTTGACACGTTCTCTGGTTTGAGGTCTTCTGACTGGGCATCTCGGATTTACATGGATAAATGGGAATGGATAGTTATCTTCAGTGTCCTCACTTTACGGCTTGAACTTTCCTTTCGGCTAAGGGCATCTGCTACTACATTTTCCTTGCCGGGATGGTAGCGAATTTCGCACTCATAATCGTTGAGCAGCTCTACCCATCACAGTTGCCTCATGTTTAAGTCCTTCTGATTGAGCATGTGCTGCAGGCTCTTATGGTCAGTGAAGATTGTACACTTGGTTCCATAGAGATAATGTCTCCAAATCTTCAGTGCAAAGACTACAGCTCCTAACTCCAAGTCGTGCGTGGTATAGTTGACCTCGTGTGCCTTCAGCTGTCTTGAGGCATAAGCAATTACTTTTCCTCTTTGCATAAGCACACAGCCTAAGCCCTGATTACACGCATCACAATAGACAACTAAGTCCTCTGTCCCTTCGGGTAGAGATAGAACAGGCGCGCTGCACAAGGCTTGCTTTAATGTCTGGAATGTTGTTTCTTTCTTTTCACTCCAACAAAAGGGTACACCTTTCTGTGTCAGAGTGGTTAGGGGTTTGCCGATTCTAGAAAAGTTCTGGATGAATCTCCGATAATAGCCGGCGAGACCCAAGAATTGACGGATTTCTGTGGGTGTCTTTGGTGCCGACCAATTCTCTATCCCTTTAATCTTGGATGGATCCACGTGAATACCCACCTCGCTTACCACATGACCGAGGAAAGTTACTTTCCGAATCCAGAATTCACACTTGGAAAACTTCGCGTACAACTTCTCGGATCTAAGGGTTTCCAACATTGACCTCAAGTGTTTTTGTGATCTTCTTCGCTTCTGGAGTAGACAAGTATGTCATCAATGAATACAATGATGAACTTGTCCAGAAAAGGGCGACACACCCGGTTCATCTGGATCATGAACACTGCCAGTGTGTTGGTTAGACCGAAGGGCATCACTACGAACTCGTAGTGTCCATACCGAGTCCTGAAAGCTGTTTTGGAAACATCACTCTCATGAACTCGTAGCTGATGGTACCCTGACCTAAGGTCTATCTTAGAGAAATAGTTGGCTCCTTGAAGTTGATCAAAGAGGTCATCTATTCGCGGAAGGGGATATTGGTTTTTAACGGTTAACTTATTCAGCTCACGGTAGTCGATACACATCCGGAAGGATCCATCTTTCTTCTTCACAAACAAAACCGGAGCTCCCCAGGGTGAGGAAATCGATCTGATGAACCCTTTGCTGAGTAACTCATTGAGTTGGCTAGATAACTCCTGCATTTCTGCCGGAGCTAAACGATATGGAGACTTGGCTACGGGGGTAGCTCCAAGAATTAGGTCAATGCGAAATTCGACTTGATGTTCGGGAGGAATTCCTGGGAGCTCTTCCAGAAAGACATCAGAAAAGTTGCAGACATCGGGGATGCTAGCGAGGTCTTTAACTTCATGTTTCTCGTTAATGACATGGGCTAGGAATGCTTGGCACTCCTTCCGCAAAAGCTTTTGAGCTTTGATGCAGGAAATGATGTGAAGATTGGAACTAAGCTTATCGCCATAGATCATGAGAGTTTGACCCGCAGGAAGATTGAGACGGATGGCTTTTTCGTAGCAAAGGATATCAGCATGATTGGGACTCAACCAATCCATGCCAATGATGACATCAAAGCTCTTTATGGAGACTGGCATAAGATCAATGGGAAATGAATGATCATTTAGGGTAAGGGTGCATCCTATGAATATGTTACGAGCGCTCTCTTTCTCACCATTTTCCATCTCGACTGTAAACGTTTCGGTCAATGATTGAGGATTATGTTTAAGGTTATGTTTGAACGAATGACTAACAAAGCTTCTTTCAGCACCCGAATCAAAAATAATACTAGCATAAGAGTTGTCGAGAAGGAATGTACCCGAAACAACGGTGGGATCGGCGACTGCCTCCTCCCGTCCCATGGCTAGGACTCTCCCGGTATTATCAGCTATCGTCTTCTTGGGGAAATTTCTCTTGAAATGCCCAACTTCTCCACAATTATAGCAGGCTTGACCAACACCTGCTCCAGAAGATTGATTTGCAGATTGGGCTGGTGCTTTGTAGAATCGGACTGTATGCCCCTTTTTACCACAGTTGGTGCATGATAGATCACGGCAGGGGCCGGGGTTATGGTGGTATTTACACTTTTCACACTGAGGAAGGTTACCAGCATACCTACTAGTAGGTGCTTGGGCTGTGGATCCCACAGTAGAAGCAGCAGCAACAGGGGTAATAGCAGCATGGACTGCTACAATCTGTTGTTTCTTTGAGGATCCTTGAGAAGGTTGGCCTTTCTTCTTCTTCCAAAAATTTCTTTTCTTACCACTCCTCTTGGTCGGTTTAGGAGTGGTGGTTGTTTCCTCAACATCATCACTGTGGTCAATCAGGGTCTGGGCTAAACTTTTGGCACTGTCATATGTATCTGGCCTCGCAGATAAGACATTTCCTTTGGTCGGTTGGGTCAGCCCCCAAATAAATATCTCTATCTTCTTAGTCTCCGGGGTGACCAATCCCGGACAGAGCAGCGCCGGGTCATCAAATCTCGAGGTGTATGTGGTAATATCGGAACCCTTCATCTTCAGGTTCCATAGCTCGTGCTCTAACTTCTGTATTTCACCCCGAGGGCAGTACTCAGCTAGAAGAAGTTCTTTCATGGCTTCCCATCCCATAGCATTGGCTACAGGTAGGGTCAAGGATTTGACTCGGCCGTTCCACCAAGTCAGGGCTTTATCGATAAAGGTGCAGGCGGCAAACTTTACTTTGTCGAAGTCCGAACGGGCACAGATTTCAAAGATGGATTCGATTTTCTCGAACCATCGGGTGGGCAAAAAGACACCTCCAGTGCCATCAAAGGATGTGGGTTTTGCGTTCATGAAATCTTTATAGGAACCCTCCTTTCGGTGTCCCTGACTGCCTTCTTGATTTTGGGTTTGGGTACCACCTCCGGAACCACCGGTGTTCATTTGAGACATAGCAGCTGCTACCGTGGCAATAACAGCTGCTTGGAACATCACAGGATCAATTTCAGGAGGAGGTGGTGGTGGAGTGTTGTTGGTCTTGGAGCTGGGTCTCTTCCTTGGAGGCATCTTGATCTAATAAGATCAGGAAGAGAGGATGGTAAGTCCTCTGAACTGAATCAAGAGATATGACAGATATATATTCCGAATAAGCGAAAAAGTAGGAAAGAGTTATTAAAGTAGACAAATTATTGCTAGAAGAATGTTCAAGGAGCAATGCTTGAATGAGGATTTCTACAAAGGATTGGCTCGAGAAATACTCCTATAGTATTTCATGATTCGTGATGTGTGTAAATTCAACTAGTTTTATCCGTACTTTTTATTAATAATTTAAGCACACAAAGGCAGTGAACCTGTCTTTAAGTGGTATAGATTGATAAGTAAGGTATCGAACTCAGGGAACGGAAATTAAACTAAGAGCTAATTTTAACTAAAACAAATAATAAAAGTAAATGGTTTTTTCTCTAGTTTTGCAAGACTAGAAACTTAAACAACTAAATTAACTAATTAACTAAAGCAACAACTATTCACCAAATTTGATAAAGATGTTTCTATTTAGGTTCAACCAATTCACTCCTATGGTTATTTAAGTTAAGGTAGATTAATTGCTATTGGTTACCAATGATAATAGTTAGGTTCATGTTCATTACTCCTAACCCTTAGACAATTAACTAATTTAAGCGTTGATCAAGTGTTTAAACTAATTAATTCCCTAGATTAATTATTTGGATTAAATAAGATTTGTAATGGTCAATTAAGTTATTAATTCAATTAACCTCTTGTTGATGGTTTCTCAAACAAGCTCACACATTAATCTTCCTATTTTCTTATTAATCTTAGTTTCATACTCATTACTTCCAAGCATACGTTTTAGCATTCACATAGACATATGAGGTTAACAATTAAGTGATGTTCATGCAACCTAATTGCCTTCCAATTAACAGAAAATAGTAGTGATTAATACATAAGGTTCTTTAACAAACTTAATTTAATAAATCACCAATAGACAATTAAACAAAATTCAATAATTAAACCATAGGAGTTCTTTGGTATTCCCCAAACAGAAACAAAAACGAGTTTAGCTCATAGTTGTAGTAGAAACAAGCATAAAAACAAAGTTTATGAAAGCAAACATGTTTAATTCCTAAGTCTAAGTGGTAGAATTAACCTAATTGCTTGAATTCTTCCAACTCTTGAAGCTTCGGGTTCCTTAGCGCCTTCTGAACCTTTTAGTCACAGCTAATCCTTCAAAATTTGCCAGGGGTTCTGTCCCATGAGATAAGGATTCGTCTTTTAAAGATATCCCAAAACAGAGGGTACTCGGCGAGTAGCAGAATCAACTCGCCGAGTAGGTCAATACTTATCCGTCTTTAGATTAGCAGTCGTGTTTATCTTCTGGCATATCATCGTGTACTCGCCGAGTATGGTCGATCTACTCGCCGAGTAGGTCAGTCTTTTCACTCTTTAATCTTCACTTGCTTTCCCTTTTCTCCTCTTTGCCTCCAAGCATATCTTCTGGACTGAAAACACAATCCAAAGCATTTTAAGTACCTTTTGTCCATATTATTTTCATAATTAACCAAAAATAACTAAGAATATATGTTAAATAATTAACTAATTATGCACATATCAATTTGCTACGACCATGGTTTGATGTTTGGGGTATTGGGGTAAGTTTTAGGCATGCTGAACACCACAGTCACTACCAAGCACATGTTGGTTGTGTCTCGAATGAATATACTTGGCCAGGCTATATTGATCCTAGACACGACTACATAACTGCCCAGGTTTAACCGCAGCGTACAACACCCATTTACTTATGTTTTGTTCTACTTGTAGTTACGAATCTCGACGGTTAGGTATACTTGTATACTTTTGAAAATACTTATACTTTGAAGTATACTTTTAGTTCAAAGCACTTAGGCCCCTTAGTGTTTATAGTCTTATACCATGTAAGGTTTGGTATACTTTATTCACTATAAACAAGGGCTCTGATACCAATCTGTCACACCCCGAAACCGCAGGCGGAAACATTCCGGGGCGGAGGAGACTTCATGTTGAATATCATAACCAATGCACATAGTAAGCAAAGTAAACAACCATTACATTACATATGAAAATTTACAATTGTTTAAAAAACAAAGTTGTACAAGTGTTATACATAAGTATATATGAGCAAAAGCTTAGACGTGTATTCAACGCACTCCGTCTTCGTCAAAAGGATCATCGGGTACCTGTCTAATGCGGACCTGAGAATACAAGCATTTTAAAAATCAGCATAAAGCTGGTGAGTTCATAAGCGGTTTTGTTTTCTGAAAGTGTACAAGTTTCCTTTCGGTTTCTGAAAAAGTTACGACCCAAGAAAATCCCATATTTTCTTATATGTAAAGTTTAGTTAACTGTTTTGTTACACGATTCTGGTTATGTACAATTGTTATCCCAGGAAAATGCCATATTTTCCTAAAAGTTGGTTACTGATATGAAATGTAATGTAAAAGATGTATACTGAAAACCTGGTTATCCTTATGAAATGTATTAGTTTTAACACGTATATAAAACTAATAAGTACAAAGTAAACTAGTTACTGAATCCATTATTACTAAAAAGTAAATCTCTGTTATCCAAATTGCGAGTTCCATAACAATACGATAGACTAGATATGACAATAAATAGTCCAAATCACCTTATGACTTTCGTCACCCTTGAACCTTTCGGTTCGGCTGTAGCTAGTAGTCGGGTGCAGGGTAGTCAGCCCCGTATAGATCTATACACTCAAGTCACGCTCCCTATCTAAGAGATTCTGGTTATAGTGGCGGTCCTCCACTCATGTATCTTTGTGGAGTGTTCTCCGAGGACGTGTCTCCAATTTATAGGAATAACAAATTTACTAGTAATAATACAGAAAGATCCTATTACAAATGATGATCCTCCACTCGCGTATCTCTGTGGAGTGTTACCAAGGACAAAACAGTGTACTAAGTCTCATGTTCAAAGTTCAAATGTTATGCTTTTAACTATTATAATGTGGAAAACCATTTGTGAAAAATATAAAATACAACATTTTATGATGATTTTCAGAAATAATACGATAATGTGTTATGCAAGTTCTAACGGTTATCTGTTATGATTGTCAGTGTTAAAAGCATATGTAATATGAAACACAACACATATAAAAAAAGTTTTGAGTACAAGTATTCCTTGTACTTTGCTTGTATTCCCCCCTGAAAACAGTGAAAAACATTGAAAAATGGTAGGGGTATGAACTCACCAGTCGGAAAACGAGTCGATTTGGATGCTAAGTGACAGTTTGGGGCTTGATAACGCGTGAGGTTCCTATGTAATATGAAATGATATACAAATGTATCAAACGGTTATCTGTTATGATTGTTAGTGTTAAAAGCGTATGTAATATGAAACACAACACATATAAAAAAAGTTTTGAGTACAAGTATTCCTTGTACTTTGCTTGTATCCCCCCCCCCCCCCCCCGGCTGAAAACAGTGAAAACCATTAAAAAAGGGTAGGGGTATGAACTCACCAGTCGGAAAACGAGTCGATTTGGATGCTAAGTGATAGTTTGGGGCTTTATAACGCGTGAGGTTCCTATGTAATATGAAATGATATACAAATGTATCTAGTTAGACTTTAATCCACTAATTAGATAAGAGTAAAAACTTCTAAACGCGAAAACACTTCAATCCAAGTGTTTGGAGTGACCCGGGTAGCATCTACGGATGTGTATGATGTGGATATGGAGTTTACTCCCTAAGATTAAACTCCTTTAGGAGTTTACGGTCCGAATGACCAACTCCCCATGATTTTATGGACGTAAACTCATGGTGGTGGTGTTCTTGGTTGTTAAATGGTCGTATAATACTTGTAGGTTGATGCTAGACTTGGTTTCATGGCTTTTGAATGAGGTTTGAGCACCTTAAGGACCATTTGAGGAGTTTACAGCAGTAAAATATGAGTTTACGGCCGTAAACTCTTGTGTGCCAAGTTTTAATGTGATTTGGTGGTCCTAGGTCAATTACAATGTACATGGGAAGGTTCTAGGGTTGATTCATGGCTTAGGAAGTGATTCGACTTGAATGGACCATGGAAAAGTAGTTTACGGTATATGAAGATGTTCTTGGGAGTTTACTACCTTAAACACATGAGTTTACAACCATAAACTCATGTTTGCCCATGATTCATGGGTTTTAGTGGTTGAAGGTTAAGCATACAAGGTTCTAGGTTCAATTCCAAGCCATACAAGGTGTTAAAGGCACTCTAACACCCATTTGAAGAGTTTATGGTCTAAGGAGATGAGTTTATGGTCTAAGAATGTTCTTGGACCGTAAACTCAAGTTTGTCCCATTTGTGTAAGATTTGGTGCATTTCTTGAAGGATTTTAAGGTTCTATGCACTCATGGAAGTTCATTGGAGGTGTTTAGGGGCAAACTAACACCCTAAAAAGTGTTTAAGGTCTAAGAATGAGGTTTTATGGTCCAAGAATGCTATTGAACAGTAAACTCATGTCCATAACTCAAATGGTTCGATTTTGGGGTCCTAAGCTCATGCATGCAAGTTTCTAAGACAAATCTAAGCACTTGAAGTGGTTTGGAGGGGTTTTGGGCTTCAAAACCCTCATTAGGGGTGTTCACGGTTTTGGGAGGGTCCCCAAACCGTAAACACATGTTCATGGTGTTTTTGGGTGATTCAAACATAGATTTGCATGCCAATCAATCTAGACAACAAGTTAGGATAGATTGCTTACCAATTTAAGGCTTGAAAGGGGGTTTTTGGACCAATTTCAAGTTCTAGAGAGAGAGAGAGAGTAGTGAGAGAAAGTGATTTCTAGAGAGAAAAAGCTTCAAAATGATGTCACTCAATCCCTTATATAGGGTTTGAGTTTATGGCCCAGAGGAATTCTATCCGATACTGACGTTAGACGAGGCTTTTGGTCGCACCCAATAAAGTTACCATAATTACGACTTAAATAAAACTAAATATTTTCTAAATGAAATAGAAAATATTTTAATGTTTTAAAATGTATCCCAACATTTTTAAAACCTAAATAGAAGTCACAAAAATTTTATTTTAAAACAAAGCTAATGGACAAATTTGGAACGTTACGGCTTTATTAACGGAAACAGGTTACTCTGACGGAATAAATCACGGGTTGTCACACTTTATTCTCATACATGGATTACATCTCATGTTCATGAATCTAAGTCATTTATCAGATTCGAGATCTATCACATATTGGTATTTGATGGATTTTCCAGAACCCATCAATAAAAACTCATCAATGATAGATTCCACATTTCTCAAGTCATAGATGACTTCTACCATTAATGCTAACAATTTTTGTTTGTGAATAGCTATTATTCAATTTTAACAATCCTTGTTGAAACTAGTGCCAACTATTACTACATAAGGTTATGGTTCTTGAGTTCCTTCACGTTCCAGGTACCTCCTACTTGCTTTGTCATTAGAAGCTTGATTTCTACTAACTTAGCTTTCACAAGTATAAGAGAACCTATTCTTGGTGGGTTTGCATATAATAATCTAAGCCACATTTGGAGTATTATACAAATATGTATTTAGTATTTTGCGATTAGAAGCTTTAGTCCAACATCAACTTCAAATCCAGAAACATTAAGTAAGATGAGGATGGAGCCTCTCCATACTAAATCTTATAAAGTGTTTAATCTAATTATTAATTGGTATTTGTATTCAAGATACAATTAATAGTGATTGAGGTATTATCCCAAAAAGATTAAAGGAGGATATTTCTGATGGGTTTTTTGGTCATAAGACATCCTATGTGCTCATACAAACCCTAATGCTTGGATCTAGGTTTCTCTATTGTACATGCTTTGAATCCAAGACTATAAACCCTAATTCTAGCATTCAAATAGTCTTATTAACATGAGAATAAGTTTATAATGTTACCTTGATTGTTATGTAGCAATAACAATCCCAAATCTCCTTGATTTGACTTTGGAAGGCTTAGAGTCACAAGTGTCACTCCTCTAATGGCTTACAAACACCAAGAGCAAGTGGAGAAGGTATAAAGAGAGAGGAGAGAGGTTAGAATTCGTCCTTAGGACTCCTTGGGAACAAGTACACGAATTCTAAGGCCTTAGGGTCTTTATATAGGTGTAGAGATAGGGTTTCAGTCATTATCCTTATCTAGTTGCTTATCCACAAAGCAACCATAAGATAAGCCTTGAAAACCCTTATCCTTTATCCTTTGGACGATTTCAAGGATCCTTATCTCCTTGAATTCGTTCAACCCATATTTAGGATAACAATTACCATATTTTGTAACTATGACATAATTACAATTCAGCCCCTCTAGTTTAATTAATTACACTTGATCACAAAATTAATTCCTAATTAATTATTGACCAATATTAATTAAGCAAATATGATTTCTCCTTTAATATATTATTCTTATAACATATTAATAAATCATAATAACCTCTCTCTCTCTTTATTTATTTCTCCAATCAAGTTGCTTTGGTGAAGGCAA
The DNA here is from genome assembly GCF_052625555.1 of Lactuca saligna. Taxonomy (NCBI): domain Eukaryota; kingdom Viridiplantae; phylum Streptophyta; class Magnoliopsida; order Asterales; family Asteraceae; genus Lactuca; species Lactuca saligna. The sequence goes on from NC_136422.1 coordinate 142,800,076, forward strand.
CCCAAAAGGACCATGCACCATCGGGTCAAGTACATACCAAAATAGTTATGGACTTAGACACTAATCCAACAGTCTCCCACTTGGATAAGTCTAATAACTATTCTGCGTATGACTTCAGATCCTGATCTGCAATGGTAGCTTTCCAAAGCCGCTGTCAACTCTGATCCTATCAGATACGCGTGTCCTTAGATAAGGGATCATATATTCCTCCATTCTAGATATCGTATAAGACATGATTTCAAATCATTCTCTTTGTACTACTTCTCGATTTCTGATTTATGATGACAGACTAATTGAACAAATCAAATTAGCCCTAGCCCGGCCGAGCATTTACGTTTGTCATCACTAAACCATCGAGGGGCCCAAAGATATCGCTTTTATCCTTCTTTGGATAAAAGGAACATATATACTTTGAAACAATGCTTGGTTGCACTCACTAACCAAATCACACACAACAATATGTTTTATAACACCATGTTACTAGTGCGTTTTCATATTATCAATGTGCAACCGATTAGCAAGATACAACTCACACATCTCGGTTTCAAGAATATAAGATGTTATCGTCTCACCAATCACTCATGATACAATTCATGGAGTGATCCAAGTGAGCGTGGGTTTAATCCAATGCTCAAATTCATATTCATAAGCACTCATGAATGTTGCAGCAAACATTTGCTTATGTCTAATACTCTTTTAGACAATCCACACACCAATTCACGACAGTCTTCATTCATATTTACTTCCAACATATGAACGACTGTGGCCCTTTTGAATAATTCGATTATTCTTAATAAACTCAATTATTCTGGAAGTCAAAACATGCAAATGTGAAACACAAGAATAATACTAATCCCATATGGCCTCAAACCTTTGAGTATAAATAAAACGCCTTTTATTTATCACCATATTGATTACTCATTATTTGTCGTTTCGGGTAATCAACTTCTTACTTGAATTCCAACACTTGTCCCATGCTCCTAGCATGCACACAATGTTTACCTATGGTTCTTACTTTTGTGAAATAGACAAATTGAACACATTTCCAATCATTCTCATTTTACAACTCCAAATCCTTTTTCATAAGTGTAAGAATATCAAATTCTTGCTACTTATAGAATATGCTAGATTCTAACACTTTATGCAATGATCCTTTCGTAATGTCATTGCACCAAAGTCACAAAGACTATTTCCAATGATATTACAAAGTCCTCTATCAGAGATTGTTACAAGACAATTCCTTAGATATGATGTCTCTCTCTCAAAGTACATTCCTTTGAACATCCTTTTGCATAAAAGTTTCTAATCTAGTCATAGATTTTCAATATTTACTTCCCAATATAGATACATTTCCATACTTTCCATATGACAACTCATTTCTTAATAGAATCTTTTCTATTCATCATAATGTCAATATGGTCCATTCAATACCATGCTTTCAACTACTCACAAGCAACCAATCCTCGTCGAACTTTGGATTGTCCTTTGATAGTTATTTAATTATTTTAGTCAAAACCGATTCTAGTCCCTTTTCCCTCTAAATGCGCTAGACATTTTGAAAATTTTAGAATGGTCAAACATTAAAGCATTTGCAATCAATCCTATACCCGAAGCGTACGGGACACGACGCATAATGTTTTATTTGCTATGTTCTCAAAATTCGAATTGTGAAGAGGAATGTCGTAATCATAATCGAAATTTTAAGAACACACTATGTACATTTGACTAAATTTATCAACATTTCTCAACCTAATCCTTTAGATTTGAAATGAAGCATAATATTCTCTCCCTTAATTATAGCAAAACAACTTTACAACCATTACGACTTTGCAAGGTATAACTCTTGTTTTTCTATAATTAATATTGCCAACTTGCAATACTTTCTATAATAATCATACAATCATAACTTTTATGCTCCCACTATCATGATGATTACTATAAAACATAACACTTATGCTCCCACTAGCTTCGACATGTATTCATAAACATCTTAACTTTCAGAGAGACAATACCTATTGAATTTCTTAAGTCCATGTTTCTAATACTTAGTGCTTTGATAATCTTTTATCAAGGCTTCTTGAACTTATACACCTTTGCCTTTAGATAGTTCATATGTGTGTCTCAACAATTAAGACTAATTGCCAAACCTCACAATTCAAATTATGGAAAGGGATACCGTAACCATGATCGAATTCGAGAATGCAATTTTACAATCATTATCTTCTTAAAATCTTTCTTAGTGAAAGCATTTCCTCACAATCATTTTCATGAAGGAGGAAATCTTATGACACTTAGATTTAAATGGTGTATTTGTTCCTATCCATGTGAATTTGTTAAAACTAAAGTTTACGAAAAATTCAAACTCATATGGACCGTGCCTTTTTTTTAATCTTGATTTCTTGCCTTATGGTAACACAGCTGTCCACCACGTCTTCCAAGTAGTTAAGCATCTCACCCTTTTCCTATCAATGTACCTTTCATTGATCAAGGTGTTTTGCCTTTTATGCGTTCGAAATGATTACTCATAGGACTCACATGCATAATTAACTCAATTGGAACAACACATAATCAAAATATCGTCAACACGATAGGTTGTAAAACTCAACTCGTGTGCTAGTGATGATCGATAAGGTTTATTTGATTTGTTCTTGAAACTTTTCAAGACCATTAAGACTCCCACTGACTCCTTGACATATAAGATTCTCTTGTCAATAAACATTTGTTGACAACCAAATATTCAAGAGTTAGTGTAGCTTTTATCAAAACACTTCATAAATTGGTCCAAGTTGGTCTTTGTCTTATTCAAGACATCATAACTTTCCACATTTTATGAATGTTATAAACCTTTAATACTTTTCACTCATTGCCACAATCTTAACTTTAAGACTTGTTATTGGAACGAAGTATGATAGACTTCTTGATCTAACCATTTCTTCAATCCTTGATTCCTCTTCTTAAACATACAATTGTACTAAGATTTACTTAGGGGATCAATTGAGATATGGTTCTTAATCATTAAGACCTATCATAAAGCATAAAAGCTACTCTCCCTTCTTCTTAGAATGGAGAAACTTTTATCTTTCTGCCTACTTGATTCTTCTTATTCGTTCTACTATTGATCTAAACCCTTTAATCAATTTAGAATTACACTTAATCTTGTAAGTGTAATCATATTTACTAAGCCTTTAGTAAATCATGACGAATATCTTTGTTACTCTTATGGTGAACTTGATCAACACACAACTTTGTGTACTCGATCTCCTAGTCCTTCACTTGACACTTTGTCAATGAATTAGTTTAATTTCCAAATATGAAATTTCTCATTCATCATGCAACCAAGTTGCGTGATTCCAAATTTCTATCCAATTGAAATTTGGGCGATGAGAAACTCTCCCTATTTGGTAAATTCTCGACATTTCCATAATTAACATAACTAAGAATCATATCCATTCGTTGTAGAAATATTCAAACATCAATTTTCATAACGATTTCATTGCAAGGAAGTAAACAAACAAATGAATAAGTCAAAATTTATTTTATTTATAAAAGCAGCAGAAAAACTGTAACAACGCAAATTTTCAAATAAAATTTTAATTTAAAATAAAGTGATTTCATTCAACTAATTATAATTATTCCAAGTTTCATTTCAAAATACAATTATAAAACCCCCAACCCCCAAGATCTCAAATAACAGCAGTGTGTATGCATCACGCCGGCGCCTTCCCACGGTCCTCGCTAGTACCTGAAACACATACGTAACAACTTGTAAGCATAAATGCTTAGTGAGTTCCCCAGTATACAACTTACACATATACGCCTTTCCAGGCCCTGACCTTCCGGTCCACAACACATCGCCTTCCGGCCCGTAACATAATCGCCTTCCAGCCCATAACATATTGCCTTCCGGCCCATAACATATTGCCTTCCGGCCCATAAATATACACAGCACATAATACATTTATCCTAACACATATAGCACATATATCATATATCATACCTGACCTTTCTGTCACATAACATATTGCCTTCCGGCCCATATAAACACACATAGCACGCATAGCAATTACCTTTCCATTTATAGCACGTATAACACATATCATATTCGACCTTCCGGTCACACAGTCAAACCCTTCCGGGTACAGTATAGTGAGAAGACTCACCTCGTGGGTAATGAAAACTAGCGACTCTTGAAATCACTCGCACTCGATCCGCCGAGCTGCAGACTCCCTATAATATCATATACCCCTTATTAATACTTTTATCTTTCAAGATAACTGACCCTAAGAAATTACATGTAGGTCAACTCTGGTCAACGGTCAACGGTCAATGGTCAACGGTCAACTTGACCGGACTCGGCGAGTGCAAATGCGACTCGGTGAGTCTAGACGTCCTCCCCAACTTTCCCTGATGTTCCCTTTCTACTCATCGAGTATCCATCTTGGCTCGACGAGATCCTCGTGGAAGAATCGCGGGGCCACCCTGACTCCACTCGCCGAGTCTGAAGAACAGCTCGACGAGTCCCAGTCAATCTCCAAGCTACTCGCCGAGTCTGTTCATTAGACTCGGCGAGTCCATGCCATGCAGTCGATCAAACTGCTTCCTGAGATAAGTATTGTCCCGAAATACACAAGCATGAGACCTTCCGGACCTCTAAAGGTCCTAATACAGGGTTATAGTCGTTTGGGTAACAAGGTAATAATCCATATAATCACCAAATGGGTTCCATAAACCCTAAATCCATGCACACATCAACATAACAGAAAAGATCCGAAATATTACCTGAATAATGCACTCTCTGTGTACCCAATCCTCAGAACTCGATTCCCTTGCTGTTCCTTTAGCCAAAACTCCTCTCCTCCTTGCACAACAATTTCTTCAAGGTCACCAATGGCCTTCAATCTTGCTCTAGATGCCCACAACCGATTAGGGTTCTTCTCAGTCGACTAAAGACGGACAATGATGGCCTATAAGTGCATTATATACGTTCCAAAACCAAACGGCTAGGGTTTCCGCTGAACAGCGCAGACTCGCCGAGTCCATAATGGACTCGTCGAGTCCAGTCGCGAACTCGCGACCCAGTCTGTGGTCCTACTCGGCGAGTCTGGCTCCAACTCGTCGAGTCCCCTCCTAAAACACCCCAAAAACAATATTATAAAAATAGCTGAAATTTCGGGCTGTTACAACTCTCCCCCACTAGGACTAGACTTCGCCCTCGAAGTCTCACTCTACAAATAACTCCGGATGTTGCTCCCGCATCTCACGCTCCGGCTCCCAAGTCATCTCCGATCCTTTCCGGTGTTGCCACTGAACCAACACCAGAGGTACCTCCTTGTTCCTCAGAACCTTGATCTTCCGATCTCTGATGGCTACTGGTCTCTCGGCGTAATTCAGGCTCGCATCCACCTGAATATCCTCTAATGGAACCACTACCGATTCATCGGCTATACACTTCCTCAACTGTGATACGTGAAAGGTATTGTGAATCTGTCCCAACTCTGCTGGCAATTCCAACCAATAAGCTACCCGGCCTACCCTTGCAATCACACGAAATGGACCTATGAACCGGGGCCCCAACTTGCCCCTCTTCCTGAACCGGATCACTCCTTTCCAAGGAGAAACCTTCAAGAGAACGAAGTCGCCAACCTGAAATTCAAGCTCGGACCGGCGTCTGTCCGCATAACTCTTCTGTCGGCTCTGGGCGGTCAATAACCTCTGTCTAACCTGTTGAATCTGCTCTGTCGTCTGGAGTACGATCTCTGTACTTCCCATCACTCTCTGTCCCACCTCTCCCCAAAAAACGGGGGTCCGACACCTCCTACCATACAACAACTCAAAAGGTGGCATACCAATGCTCGAATGATGGCTGTTGTTGTAGGAAAACTCTGCCAAGGGTAAATGCGCATCCCAGCTACCCCCGAAGTCTAACACACACGCTCGAAGCATGTCCTCCAGTGTCTGAATCGTCCGCTCGCTCTGACCGTCTGTCTGGGGATGGTATGCGGTACTAAAATGCAGTTTAGTACCCAGCTCCTCATGGAATTTCTTCCAGAACCTGGAAGTGAAGCGTACATCATGGTCCGAAACAATCGAGATCGGCACTCCATGCCGAGATACCACCTCCCTCACATATAACTCCGCCAACTTCTCCGCTGATGAACTCTCGCTGATAGCAAGAAAGTGTGCACTCTTCGTCAATCTATCCACAATCACCCAAATTGCATCGACTCCTCTGGCAGTTCTCGGCAATTTGGTGATGAAATCCATAGTAATCTGTTCCCACTTCCACTCAGGAATCTCCAAAGGCTGCAACTTACCATGCAGTCTCTGGTGCTCGGCCTTAACTCTACGGCAGGTCAATCACCTCTCAACGAACCAGGCGACGTCTCTCTTCATACAGGGCCACCAGTATTCCTTCCTCAAGTCCAAATACATCTTCGTAGCACCGGGATGGATTGAGAATTTTGATTTGTGAGCCTCCTCCATCAAAGTAACACGCGTACCGCCCACGAACGGTACCCAAATCCGACCCTGAAACGTCAGAAGTCCTCGTCCATCCTTAACGAACTCTGAAATTAACCCAACGACCCGTTCTTTCTTCTGCATCTCGGATCTCACAGCCTCGGCCTGTGCCCCACGAATAGCATCCAATACCGGAGTCATCACCGTCAGTCTCAGACATACATCTCACAATGGAGTCCTCTCCGCCCTACGGCTCAATGCATCGGCTACCACATTAGCCTTGCCCGGGTGGTATAGGATTTCGCAGTCATAATCCTTGACCACATCCAACCATCTCCTTTGACGCATATTTAGGTTGGGTTGATCCATCAAATACTTCAAACTCTAATGGTTCGTATATATCGTACATCGAACCCCATACAGGTAGTGATGCCAAATCTTGAGAGCGAACACTACTGCCCCCAACTCTAAGTCATGCGTGGGATATCTCGCCTCGTGAGGCTTTAGCTGCCTCGATGCATAAGCTATCACATGACCTCTCTGCATCAACACTGCACCCAGTCCTGAAATCGATGCGTCGCAATATACGACAAAATCTTCCATCCCTTCCGGGAGAGCTAATACCGGGGCTTCGCACAATCTCTGGCGAAGTGTCTCGAAAGAAGTCTATTGCTCGGGTCCCCATGAGAATGCAACACCCTTCCGGGTCAGTCTGGTGAGCGGTACTATGATCTTGGAGAAGTCTCTAATAAACCTCCGATAGTACCCCGCCAACCCAAGGAAACTCCTGATCTCGGAAGGTGACTTCGGTACCTCCCAACTCATCACTGCCTCGACCTTGGCCGGATCGACCAATATCCCTGCCTGATTAACAACATGTCCAAGAAATTGGACCTCCCGCAACTAGAAGTCACATTTGGAGAATTTTGCATATAGCTTCTCCGACCTCAGTACCCCAAGGACCTCCCTCAAATGTCCCTCATGCTGCTCTCTAGATCGCGAATACACCAGGATGTCGTCGATAAATACAATCACAGACCGATCCAGCATCGGCCTGCATACCCTGTTCATGAGGTCCATGAACACTGTCGGGGCATTGGTGAGCCCGAAAGGCATCACCACGAACTCATAATGCCCATATCGCGTCCTAAATGCTGTCTTCTGGACGTCCTCATCCCGCACTCTTACCTGATGGTACCCTGATCTCAGATCGATCTTGGAAAACCAAGATGCCCCTTGCAACTGATCGAATAAATCATCGATCCTCGGTAACGGATAGCGGTTCTTGACTGTCACCTTGTTCAACTCCCGGTAGTCAATGCACATCTGGTGTGAACCATCCTTCTTCTTGACGAACAGAATCGGTGCTCCCCACGGCGAGCTGCTCGGCCGAATAAATCCCTTCCCCAGCAACTCCTGGAGTTGCGAGGACAACTCTTGCATCTCTGGAGGTGCAAGATGATAAGGCACCTTCGCAATAGGCGCAGCCCCCGGAATCAGATCGATACCAAACTCTACTTGCCTCACAGGAGGTACTCCCGGCAGCTCCTCGGGAAAAACATCTGGAAACTCGCGCACCACTGGAACCTCCTCCACTGACCTCGGTCTCTCAGAAGCCTCCCGCGTATCCATCACATACGCCACAAAACCCCTACATCCCTGCTGTAGACATTGCCTCGCCCTAGCGGCCGAACAAAAAGCTGATCCTGAACGGGTACTCTCGCCGTACACCGTAAGAACTCCCCCACTAGGGTCTCGTATAGTCACCAGCTGGCGCTCACAGTCGATGACAGCGACGAATCGGCTCAACCAGTCCATGCCCACGATGACACAGACATCACCCATCGCAATAGGAACTAGGTCAATCGGAAACTCAACCCCGAAAATCTCTAGTACGCATCCCCGAAGAACCTCCGTGGCACAAACCACCCTCTCGGCCACTATAGAAACGCTCAGAGGCCGACTTAACGGCTCACGACTAATGCTGATATGCTGACTAAAAGCTAAAGATACAAAGGATCTACTCGCACCCGGATCAAATAACACTAGAGCAGGCATAGAGTTCACAAGAAAAGTACCTACACATATATTAACATAAGCATAACATTTCGACTTTAAATAAATACGTGAATTACAGCATACCTACCACAACATCGGGCGCAGCGGACCTCCTCTGCAGTCAGCTGAAAGGCTCTCCAGCGATCCCTCGGGGCCTCGACCTTCGCCGGTTGAGTCTCAGTAGTCCTGGTAGTAGGTGTAGATCCCTGACGAAGCTGCGGGCACTCGGCCTTCCGATGGCCTGTCTGGTTGCAATGAAAGCAAACCATAAACCCCTTAGGGCAATCCCTGGCAATGTGTCCTTCCTTGCCACACTTGTAACAACCACCCGCTCGACACGCCCCCTCATGACCCTTGCCGCACTTTCCGCAAGTGCGGCCCTTCGGACCTCCCATCCTCGAATCAGCGGACTTGATCCGCTTGGCTGCCGGCTGAGACTGAGCCGGCCGCCGGTCCACCTGCCGAGACTCGGCCTCCTCCCTGGCCTGGGTCTCCAACTCGATCTCGTGCTTCCTGGCATTCGCCTGAAGCTCAGTGAAAGTACGATAGGTGGAGTTTGACACAAACTCCCGGATATCCCTCCTCAAAACGCCTAAATACCGGCTCATCCGTGACTGCTCTGTAGACACCAGCTCGGGGCAGAACATCGCCCTCTCATGAAACTTCCGTGTGACCACCGCAACGGAATCAGTACCCTGCTTAAGAGTCAAGAACTCCTGAATCAATTGTTCCCTCTCCACTGAGGGAACATACTCGTCCCTGAACATGTCAGTAAACCTCTCCCACGTCACCGCTGTAATCTCCGCCAAAGTGAAGTTCGCCGTCACGAACTTCCACCAATCCTTCGCTCCCAGACGGAGCTGGTTCAAGGCGAACCATACCCTCAGGTGCTCCGGGCATGAGCAAGTGTAGAAGCACCCCTCAATGTCGGCGATCCACCTCATCGCAGCAATTGGATCCTGCGTCCCATCGAACTCAGGGGGTTTTGTGTTGATGAATTCCCGGAATAGCAACGAATCGCCCCCTTGCGGCCTGGCAGCGGCCACGGCTGCGGTAGCGGCAGCGGCTGCAACCTCAGTCAGTGCGGCGTACCGCTCTTCAAACGTCTCCATCAGAGTGGTCTTAATAGACCCAAACATCTCCGGGATCTCAGCCCGGATCGCTGCGGCTACCTCCTCCTGAATCATCTGACGAATATCCTCGTCGCTCACACTGCTCGAACTCGCCCCGTGGCGTGTGGTAACCATGATGTCTCTGAAATACAACACAAAATTATCAGAGACTCCATCAAGTACAATTGTACTCGTTAACGCAACCCTACTCAGTCTCCGATATCCAGGGATTCTTACTTGGGTCTTCCACTGACCCGGTGTCTTCGGTAGTACGGGCCCAATACTACCGACCACACCGTATCAGCATTCGTCCCAAATCTTCCTCCCCAAACCCCGAATAGTGAGTACTCTATTCCTGATATGCCCTATTTACCTGCACGCTATCGAATATCTCATATAAGCAAACTCCCTAGACTAAGGCATCACAAATCAGGCCACTCTAGTCCTATCATGAATACCTAGTCTTCTAGCATGCATAACAATTCATAATTCAATGCATAACATAACATTGTAAGGTATTCTGGGGATCTTTACCGTTCGGGCGCTGGCTGATCGTACACACTGCTTCTTTCTTGTTTACCACTTTACCATTTATAAAAGTTTATGCCTTTGTTATTTTTAAAAGATTTTCCTCAAATCCTCGGTTTGAGTTCAGTTACACCCGAAGGTACACCCGAATCCCTCAAACCAAGGCTCTGATACCAATTGTAACAACACAAATTTTCAAATAAAATTTTCATTTAAAATAAAGTGATTTCATTCAACTAATTATAATTATTCCAAGTTTCATTTCAAAATACAATTATAAAACCCCCAAGATCTCAAATAACAGCAGTGTGTATGCATCACACCGGCGCCTTCCCACGGTCCTCGCTAGTACCTGAAACACATACGTAACAACTTGTAAGCATAAATGCTTAGTGAGTTCCCCAATATACGACTTACACATATACGCCTTTCCAGGCCTTGACCTTACGGTCCACAACACATTGCCTTCCGGCCCATAACATATTGCCTTCCGGCCCATAAATATACACAGCACATAATACATTTATCCTAACACATATAACACATATATCATATATCATACCTGACCTTTCTGTCACATAACATATTGCCTTCCGGCCCATATAAACACACATAGCACGCATAGCAATTACCTTTCCATTTATAGCACGTATAACACATATCATATTCGACCTTCCGGTCACACAGTCAAACCCTTCCGGGTACAGTATAGTGAGAAGACTCACCTCGTGGGTAATGAAAACTAGCGACTCTTGAAATCACTCGCACTCGATCCGCCGAGCTGCAGACTCCCTATAATATCGTATACCCCTTATTAATACTTTTATCTTTCAAGACAACTGACCCTAAGAATTTACATGTAGGTCAACTCTGGTCAACGGTCAACGGTCAACTTGACCGGACTCGACGAGTGCAAAGGCGACTCGGCGAGTCTAGACGTCCTCCCCAACTTTCCCTGATGTTCCCTTTCTACTCGTCGAGTATCCCTCTTGGCTCGACGAGATCCTCGTGGAAGAATCGCGGAGCCACCCCGACTCCACTCGCTGAGTCTGAAGAACAGCTCGACGAGTCCCAGTCAATCTCCAAGCTACTCGCCGAGTCTGTTCATTAGACTCGGCGAGTCCATGCCATGCAGTCGATCAAACTGCTTCCTGAGATAAGTATTGTCCCGAAATACACAAGCATGGGACCTTCTGGACCTCTAAAGGTCCTAAACAGGGTTATAGTCGTTTGGGTAACAAGGTAATAATCCATCTAATCACCAAATGGGTTCCATAAACCCTAAATCCATGCACACATCAACATAACAGAAAAGATTCGAAATATTACCTGAATAATGCACTCTCTGTGTCCCCAATCCTCAGAACTCGATTCCCTTGCTGTTCCTTTAGCCAAAACTCCTCTCCTCCTTGCACAACAATTTATTCAAGGTCACCAATGGCCTTCAATCTTGCTCTAGATGCCCACAACCGATTAGGGTTCTTCTCAGTCGACTAAAGACGGACAATGACGGCCTATAAGTGCATTATATACGTTCCAAAACCAAATGGCTAGGGTTTCCGCTGAACAGCGCAGACTCGCCGAGTCCATAATGGACTTGTCGAGTCCAGTCGCGAACCCGCGACCCAGTCTGTGGTCCTACTCGGTGAGTCTGGCTCCAACTCGCCGAGTCCCCTCCTAAAACACCCCAAAAACAATATTATAAAAATACCTGAAATTCCGGGCTGTTACAAAAACATTTGTCCTTACAATGCAAAATCTATTGAAAACTATGTAAAAGGAAAATTTCTAACAACTCTATCATAACTATCTAAGCTCAAAATCCAATTTTCAAGTCCATGCGTTTGAGATCCATCTCTTGTGATTAGATTCATCTTGCTCTCTTATCAAGCTTCCTTTCTTTTCACCGATCCTACAAAACATTCAAATGAAGTCTTATCACATCATGTATTAAGAATCAATGAATAGGAACTTAACGGAGTTAGATAGTGGATTTTACCTGAAGTGTGGTCATACTTTTGACTCTCCCATCTCTTAGATTTCTTAGGTAAATAGGGTAACTTCGTCTCCAATGCCCCTTCTCTTGGCAATAAAAGCAAATTGACTCTTTTGGAACAACACATGGAACTACTTCAGACATCGCCTTTCTCTTATGACCAAACTTTTCGATCATTGCATGTCTTTCATTGCCATTATCTATATCCATAGAGGTCTTGAAGGAAGATTCGCCAATCAACTTTGCTTTTCTATTGCACCAAACCATTGCTGATTCAACAGCAATAAGCATATAGGTGAGATCAATAAGGGTCACCTCCTGGTTCATCATATAGTACTCTCTTACGAACTCACTATACGAGTTAGAAAGTGACTGAAGAACCCAATCAACAGCCATCTCTTCACCGACAACGGATCCCATCATTCTTAACCTATGAATGTGTGACTTCATCCCTAAGACGTGTGCACACACCGACTTTCCTTCTTTATGTTTACTTGCCAAAAGGGCTTGAGTGATATTGAACCTTTCAATTTTACAATCTTGTGGGTTAGGGAGAATAATTGGAGGAGGGGGAGGAAGTGAAGCATAATGTCTTGTTCCTCGATCGAATCGTGGAATATCATCTTCATGTGGAATGCTTGTTCCATGGGATTTGGGAAGACCATAGTTGTCGAACTTTGACATCTACAAAACGGGAGAAAACAAACTCAAGTTAGTTGATCGATTGAGTCCTTAGTAAATCACCCAAATGAGATACCAAGGCTAGGACCCAACACAATATGCTACAACCTAGAAAAGGGATGCCGTAATCTAGTTGCAGAATATTTGAAGGTAAGTGAATGACGATTCACTAATTTCCACCATGAAAAACGAAGAAGAAATTTAAGTTTTAAATCTATGAAAACTCCTAGATCCTTTGAGATTCATTGAACATTTCAATGGCATGTTTAAATCTCGATATGCCCCTCTTGTTTGTGACTGGGATGCCGAGGATCACAAAGCGGGTGTGAATAACCATGCAAACTTACATGGGGCCCTCACATGTTACAATCACCTATTCGATGTGCCGGTAAACCACACACGCTCCACCAAACTATGACAAACATTGAGTCACCCTTTGCTACCTTTGCTTAGAACCATTTAGTGTGCCGGTAAACCACACACGCTCTACTAACGTCTTCGCAAGGGCACAAAGTGTAATTTCATGGAATTGCATCAATTCACTTTTGCCTAAGTAACTAAGATTGGGAATTTGCAAAACATTTAGTTACTTTGTATTTCATTATACTTATAATGGAAGGTTTCGTCCTATCCTACCCGTTCGGCTAACGACCCTCCACTAGTCAAGAGTGCGGTGGGTAAGAGTGGATACCCATTCAATCGCCATTTTATAGGCAATTTCCTTAAACACCCCTTATAGACCAGCTTCGTGAATGAGGCCTACTAACGGTAAGACTGACTTTTACTCATACATATATATAATGTTAGACTTTTAATGTTATATACAGTATAGGGTGCATTTTACACTTTTAAAATATTAGGTGATCAAATTTAACAATTATACTTTTAATTCAATTAAATTGTAAACCTAAACTTTTATGGATTTATTAAACTTCTTTTAATTATACACCTTAATTGATTAATAAAACCATAAGGGTGTGATTTGAACTTTTCAAAACATTACTAGGGTTTTAGAATTTAACATTCCTAATTAAACTTTTAATCAACTTTTAAATTCCAAAACTTGAGGGCAAGTTTTGAAACATTTCAAAACAATTTAGTTTTAATCTATCTTAAAATTTCGAATTTATGACATTTAAATTTAAAATTTTAAATATTAAAACTCTTGATTTAATAATTATCTTAAATTAGACTATTAATTTAATTATTAAATCATAAGGGATTATCTAAATAATGAGTATAATTACCATTTATACATTTAAGTTATCCTAATCCCTTAAATATCTATATAGATTTCGAAAATATGGATGGATAATGAAAGATCTTGAATTACCATATATAACAATTAGAGGATAATTACAAGATATGTGATAATCCAAATCCCGAAAAATTAGGATCTTATCTTGGGGAGGAGGCAAATTTCGAAAAACAGGGGATTATAACAAAACCTAGATTTCGAAATTTAAGGGTTTAAGGAAAGGATTTGAAGATCTTATTCAAACCCTTGGAAATTAGGGTTTGCAAACCCTAATCTCGAAAAACCCTAGCCTCTTAGGGTTTATTGGCAATAAACCCTAATATATCAAGTTCATACAATTGAAACCAAACCAATGGCTCTGATACCACTGATGGGTTTTTTGGTCATAAGACATCCTATGTGCTCATACAAACCCTAATGCTTGGATCTAGGTTTCTCTATTGTACATGCTTTGAATCCAAGACTATAAACCCTAATTCTAGCATTCAAATAATCATATTAACATGAGAATAAGTTTATAATGTTACCTTGATTGTTATGTAGCAATAACAATCCCAAATCTCCTTGATTTGACTTTGGAAGGCTTAGAGTCACAAGTGTCACTCCTCTAATGGCTTACAAACACCAAGAGCAAGTGGAGAAGGTATAAAGAGAGAGGAGAGAGGTTAGAATTCATCCATAGGACTCCTTGGGAACAAGTACACGAATTTTAAGGCCTTAGGGTCTTTATATAGGTGTAGAGATAGGGTTTCAGTCATTATCCTTATCTAGTTGCTTATCCACAAAGCAACCATAAGATAAGCCTTGAAAACCCTTATCCTTTATCCTTTGGACGATTTCAAGGATCCTTATCTCCTTGAATTCGTTCAACCCATATTTAGGATAACCATTACCATATTTTGTAACTATCACATAATTACAATTCAGCCCCTCTAGTTTAATTAATTACACTTGATCACAAAATTAATTCCTAATTAATTATTGACCAATATTAATTAAGCAAATATGATTTCTCCTTTAATATATTATTCTTATAACATATTAATAAATCATAATAACCTCTCTCTCTCTTTATTTATTTCTCCAATCAAGTTGCTTTGGTGAAGGCAACCCAAAAGGACCATGCACCATCGGGTCAAGTACATACCAAAATAGTTATGGACTTAAACACTAATCCAACAATTTCTACCGATTAGAAAGTAAATCATTCAAGTAAGATTTAATCCATCCTTTATTATCATTAAGGCTTTAGATGGTTCTTACCGGTTTGTATCTCAAATTTTCAAACATTCAACAAAGATTTCACACTTATGCTTTACCATGTAAAATATAATTAAAACTACTATAGTTGTTAATGAAGTTGATTTGGTATCTTGTGCTTAATCTCAAACATTCTTAGAAAGGAAGTCATACACCAAAGGGTATAGTTCCTTAATTATTTTCTCTACACCTTATTGAAAATATCATTAGGAATACTTTACATACAAATAAGGTTCACATATGTCAAATGAACTATATTGTTTTCCTTCAAAGATCCATTTCTTGAAGTTGGAATATGTGAATGCCATTTATATAATAAAGATAACAATGTCAAAAATGGGCTTGCATTAAAAGAAGTTTAAGTCAAAAGTGCTTGTATATAGAACTTGATTTTATTTATAAAATGTTGATATTTAATTTGTTATTCTATTAAGATATCTAGTCTCATAATAGAAGTACTAGTGTCTTCTAGACTTTGTTTTCAGATAAGAGGGATAGTTCCTCTTCTAGTGTCTAGTTTATTTGCAGAAGAAACTAAATCCATCTATGTGTGCCGTTTTTCTTCTATTGGGCTTAGAGGAACCCTCTTTATGAACCTATGTCCTTTTAGAGCACACAGGGTGACTCATTTCAGCCTTGCATTCTTCCTTTGTATGAGTTGGTTCATACCAAAAATCACTATATCTTTGGAATATTTTCTCAACCTAACGAAACATATAATATGCTTTTAAGCCTTCCAGTTCCTCCCAAAGTTCTGGAATAACTTAGTACAATATCTCTTTAGAAACATCTTCAGAATCATTGCAATGCTTCCACCAAACATTAAGATTCGGTATGTCCTTGATATCAGGTTGTTCAGGAATGGATCATTTAAAAATGTACAACTTATTATCCTTTTGGAGATTTTCTTTCAAAACACACTTCCATTGGATAATATTGTGCCTATCTAATATTAAATGTTCACATTGATTTACAAGATCATATTGATGAATGGTTTTGAGATTGGGTTTGGTTCTCATCTATAAAAATGTAACAAAATTCATTTAGTATTATCAATATTTAATCGTCAATAATTAATACCCTTTTAGTTTCTAAAACCATTAATTATCAAATTCTAGGATCCAAGTTGCAAAAAAAAAAATGATTAGGTATCCTTTATCTCATCCATTTGAATTCAACCCGGTAGATATCAATAATCAATTATATCTTGCTATATAATTCCTAGATTTATGGGATATCTACAATTTTAATTAGACATGTTTGATCCCATCTATTCCTTAGATTTCTCTTTCTCAGGTATCCTTTATCACAAAAGATTTCCGATCAAATCATCCAATTTGAAAAACTTGTGTAATCTGCCTATAACTTGGTTATAGAAATCAAGAAGACACCCCGGCCATCAAAATATAACACTAAGTGGTTAGGTATTCTTTATCCCATTAGTGCATACAAGAGATGTGCGAGTGTTCTTTAAAAGGATTGCATAGATTTGAGGTATGTAGAAAAAGGGTCTTTGTATGTTTTATAAATCCAGAAACATTAAGTAAGATGAGGATGGAGCCTTTCCATACTAAATCTTATAAAGTGTTTAATCTACTCATTAGTTGGGATTTGTATTCAAGGTACAGTTAATAGTGAATGAAGTATTATCCCAAAAAGATTAAAGGAGGATATTTCTACCGGTTAGAAAGTAAATCATACCAAGTAAGATTTAATTCATCATTTATTATCATTAAGGCCTTAAATGGTTCTTACCGGTTTGTATCTCAACCTTTTGAAACCTTCAACAAAGATTTCACAATTATACTTTACCACGTAAAATATAATTAAAACTACTATAGTTTTTAATAAAGTTGATTTGGTATCTCATGCTTAATCTCAGACATTCATTATAAAGGAAGCTATACACCAAAGTATATAGTTCCTTAATTATTTTCTCTACACTTTAGTAAAAATATCATTAGGAATCCTTTACATATAAATAAGGTTCACATATGTCAAATAAACTACATTATTTTCCCTCAAAGATCCATTTGTTGAAGTTGGAATATGTGAATGCCATTTATATATATAATAAAGATAACAATGCCAAAGATGAGTTTAAATTAAAACAAGTTTAATCGAAAGTGCTTGCATATAGAACTTAATTTTATTTATAAAAATGTTGATATTCACTTCATAATTCTATTAAGAGATCTAGTCTCATAAATAGAAGTTAATAATTTCATAATATGAATATTATCGTTATTAAAAACGATTAAGTAAATGATCAAACATTTGAATAAAATAACCGAGACACAAATTTAGACATGCTAAATTAAAACATACATTGTTCCAAAACAAATATTGTTTTACATTACAAGTAATTTATGTTCTAAGAATAAATAATAAACTAAACTCCGAGAGTGTAGTTCCTACTTGACTGTGCTCAACTGGTTACTCTTCAATAAATATATGTAAGCCATTTACAAATACTATATTAACATTTAAGTACCAAGTACCTAAGTGTTATTAGAAAAGTATGAGTTATATCTAGTAGATACTAGAAGTACTAATCTCTTCCAGACTTAATAAGAGGAGTAAATCCTCTTCCAGTGTCCAGTTTCTTCATAAAAGAAACAAGATCCATCTATGAAGGCTTTAGTAGATTTCTTAGGCTTAATGGTTTTCAGTCCATAAAACATGGGCCTCCTGGATCACACAAGATGATTCTTTTTAGCCTTGCATTATTCCAATGTTTAAACTAGCTTTAAATAAAATATCATTGTATTTATTAGAATATTGCTTAACCTGTTATATATATATATATATATATATATATATATATATATATATATATATATATATGTGTGTGTGTGTGTGTGTGTGTGTGTAAGTTATCTAAGACTTCCTAGAAGTCATGAATAACTATTCTTAGCTTGATGTCAGAAGCATCTTTAACATCACAGTGATGCCTTTACTAAGTATCATGTTCAGATTTATTGCTCAAAGAAAATAGTTTAGGACTAAGACCTTTAATTGTATACAATTTCATATCTCTCACGTGATCTTCTCCTAAGACATGAACCTATTCATTGAAGTTGTATCTATTGATTGTTATTGTTTCATTAATCATTAAAGAAAATGACAATTCATGGTAATGAGAATGGATTATTTAACTACAAAATTTAACAAAATTCATTTAGTTTTTTCAATATTTAATCTTTAATAATTAATACCCTTTTTAGCTTCCAAAAACATTAATTATCAAAGTCTAGGATCCAAGTTCCAAAACAAATAAATGGTTAGGTATCCTTTATCCCATCCATTTGAATTCGACCTGCTAGATATCGATTATCAATTATATCTTGCTATATAATTCCTAGATTTATGGGATCTCTAATAACAAATTTAATTAGACATGTTTGATACCATCTATGCCTCGAAACTCTCTTGCTTAGTATCCTTTATCACAAAAGATTTCTGATCAAATCGTCCAATTTGAAAAACTTGTGTAATCGGCTTATAACTTGGTTATAGAAATCGCAAAGACACCCCGGCCATCAAAAGATAACACTAATCAGTTAGGTATATTTTATCTCACTAGTGCATACAAGAGACGTGCGAGTGTTCTTCAAAAGGATTGCATAGATTTGTGGTTTGTGAAAATGATATTTATATATTTTATAATTCTAGTTTAAAAACATATGATATCATGGTTATTACATGCATATAATAAACCATGGTTTTAATTTTTTAAAGACAAAACTGCACAAATGGTCCCTGTGGTTTGCTCAAAATTGCCACTTTGGTCCAAAAAAGTTTTGACTAGCACCACAGGTCCAAAGTTTTCATTTTGTTGCGAGTTTGGTCCAGTTTGATTTAAAAATATCTAAAATGATGGATTTACCCTTGTTATTTTCTTTTTCTATTTTTTATTTATTTAAATGTTTTTTGTTATTAAAAGAAAAATAAAAAAGAATCTCTTTCTCTATCTTTCTCTCTCTCTCTCTCTCTCTCTCTCTCTCTCTCTCTCTCTCTCTTTTTCTTTCACGCGTCGAGAAACCCAAAACAGAGACCGGAGGTTGCTGCCTCCGATCAAGCTATCCAACCTCTCCCTCGTGTGTCGACTGGCGAACCCAAACACCCTCTGATCAGGGTCAATCTCCGCTGAAATAGTCCCGATCACAAGCAGCTATGTTTCTTTATTCACCGGAGAAGAAAGGTAGTCGAGCATCTTCCGCTTTGCCTCCTGTTTCGATTCGCAAACAGCTCCCTCGTTATTTCCTGCTTCATCCATCTAGGGTTCGAATTACCCTCTCTTTGCGGTGTAATTTTACCAGATATTGAAGCTTGGTCTGACAATTTTTATTTAGGTGTGATTAGGGCTCGAATATCCTCAATTAGAGCAACAGTGATAGCATACCTGCAACTCGAAATTCAGATGACATGAGTAACGTACCTCTCCTAAACCTAATATTGTCGGCGGCTTCAACCTCTCATTGTCATTCTTACGTAGTAGCAGCAGAAGCATAACAGAGGTGGTCGATGGTGGTGACCAAGAGCAGCTCTACGGTGGCAGGAGGCTGCCCGACAGTCTATCGGCTGCTTCCTTTTTGCTTATGTCGGCAGTGATTGTCGGAGGGGAAGAGGGAAGAGGTAAGGCAGCAGGTTGGAGGGTTGCTTGGGGGTTGTCGTGTCACCGGTAGAAGGAGGGATAATGGGTTGTGAAATGGTGGTACACGATGGCAGAAGGTGGCAGTGGGGTGACGAGTGGTGGTTGCCATGTTTTCCTTTGTGTATCTTTGAAGAAAATGGACGAGAAAAAGGATGGAAGGGAGTGAAGAAGGTCTGAGGTATGTTGGTGGAGTGGTTTTCGATCCAGTAAGGGAGGTATAAGGGTAGTGTGTGGTGTTGGAAGAGAGAGAGAGAGAGAGAGAGAGAGAGAGAGAGAGACTTCATTTTTATTTTTTTTATTTTGTTATAAAAAATTATAAAAATAAAATAGAAAATGAAAATTTTCTTTTTTATTTTTTCTTTTAATCAAAATAAATATTTAAATAATAAAAAAACTGAAAAAGAAAAATATAAGGGCAAAATAGTCATTATGAAAAGGTTTATAAAAAACTGGACCAAACTCGCAACAAAATGAAAACTTTGGACCAGTGGTGCTAGTCAAAACTTTTTTGGACCAAAGTGGCAATTTTGAGCAAACCACAGGGATCATTTGTGCAGTTTTGTCTTTTTTAAAAGAAAATCACTTTTAAAGGTTCTATATAAAAAGCTAGTTTTATATAATTAGACACAATTCAATTTTAATAACATGTATTAAGTTTGAATGCATTTGAACCTTTTATACCTTTAATAAAACTTCCTTTAATTACTTATATATTTGGAGTTTGTATAAGTTATAAAAATCACAATTTTAAAACTTATAATGGGGTATTTCAAAATTTTCCGTTATTAACGATTTTATAAAACCGGGTTTTATTTTTAAAAGAATAACTTGTTACATCTTATGTCCAATTTTGAAAACCTAAACTCCATGTGATGTTTATTTTATCCAAAATTATTTTATCATGTAAAAAACTAATTTATCAACCACACATAATAATTGCGTAAAATAAAAAACACAAACATGCATAAAAAGATATGTGCATAAACATAACCAACTAATGATATTTTTGTCATCCACCACAAAAATGTCAAGTTCATTCCTAAAGGGACATTTAAGGGGACCAAAATATTCTTGTAATGTGGTTGAAGAAGCTCCCACTTGAGTAAACACTCATTGCTTTCAAAAGATAGGAAAAACTTTTTAAAGGCTAAAATTCAGCAACTGTCGCTAAAATTCTAACAGCCCTTTGTGAACAACATTAGTGACACTTTTCAGAAAATGTCACTGAAAATCCTACACACCTTTTAAACTTGAAAATTGGTCTTTTGTCTTAAAAAAATGGTTCCAACTTGATTTCTTATTACATTTTTCTACAAATAAATTATTTCTAAAAACTAATCTTTTATTTTACAAAAATAAACAAGAAAAGCTTATCTATTTAATTATTACATACCATATGAATCAATAAATTATTACAAACATTTTATAACAAAAATAACCAACACAACAACATAACAACACATTGGTCCTTGGCTAGTTTATGCACATCATATACATCAATATACACATCAAACAACCTTTGTTTTTCTAAGACAACCTTAAATGACAAAAGATGCATGAAACTTTTATCACATAAAATAACAAATGTTGTCAAAGAAAATATGTATGAACTTATTTTTATATAAAAACAAGTTATCCATATTCTCCAAAAACTAAGATTTCCAAAAAAAAAAAAAAAAATCTAACCAAACTTGCAAGGTGGCTCTGATAACAAATGTTGGGTTTTAGTTCAAAAATAGTTTCTAAAACTTCAATAATATGGCAATAGAAGACTTTAAATTTGAAGTAACATCAACAATTTATACCCACCAAGGATCTTCTTGCAAGTTATAGAAATATTTAAACACCAACCAAAGAAGTGATGAAGAAATAACAACTTTTGTAGTTCTTTGGGTCCTCTCAGGAGGCTTGGAAGTTGATGAAGAATGTGGAACCTTTAAGACACCAACAATGACTCAACTTGGTGTGGATGCTAGTCCAAAACTCTTAAAGCCTTAAGCTTTAAGTTCATAACCAATATGAACTTAAAGAAGGTTTGAAGATGCAAGTAACTTCAAGAACTCAAAGCAAAGAAGAGATGGATAGTCTCCTAGAGAGATCTCATCCATAAGAAGGAAAGAAGGAATCATCACTCTTGCAAAATGCAAGCACTCTTATTTATATGCAAAAAGTGAAGGTATTAACCATTAGTCCTTAGCACTTTAAGCAAACTTGTTCGCATTATCATAAACATGTCTCTCATGCCTTTAAATCATGATTAAACAAATCATACGCTTCTTTTTTTTTATGCAAATCTCGAAAATTATATAAAAAAGAGGAAAGTTAGTTTAAATTTTATAAACTCAAGGTTTATAAAATATAAACTTTGTCTATTGAGTAAAAGACAAAAGGTTTTCAACTAGTCCAAAAAGTTGTGCATGACTTATTAATTCATACCATATGAAATAATATAATGTTACTTGCTAATGAAAATTATTATTTCCATGAAACAAATAATTTTCAATTTAATTATAAGAGTTTTATTAAATATTTCTTAAAATCAATTTCTAATAAATAATCAATTGTACCAAGTTGTTTTTAGTGTGACCCATTAGTATCATATGTTATTTAGCAGTATCACTTTAATATGACTCTTGAGCACACTAGATCTTTCAATCTTCTGGTCTTCCATGCAAGCATCACAAAGACAACTAGAATACAAACTATACTAATTAACTAATTACTTGTCAGAGTTCAGACTCTGGTCTTGCATACAATATGACATGAGTCGCCTCCTGGTCTTTCATACATAATGCCAAGGGCTAACCCCTGGGTCTTCCTACAATACATAAACCAAATGGGCGGCATTGGTGCCTTTGATCCATACAATACTAAGGAGACTAACTTCGAATGCTAAAAATCCTTTCCTCAAGAATTTCTTTGACTCAACCAGGTTACTCAAAGTCCATCTATTCACCCCTCACAGATAAGTCTCCCAACACTAGATCTTCTCCTAGGTTTTCCGAAGGCAACTCCATACCACTCTTCGTCATCAGCTACAAAAGGAAATCCTGCTATCTCCCTCTAACTAGCTCACAGATACCATCACATATCACTAAAATTAGATAATTCTTCGAATGAGAGGTCTCACACTACAACGGTTAGACTCAAACAAGAGTTGCACAGTAGAGTTAAAACCTAAAGTTAGTTAGAACTTCTTAAAGAACATAGCAAGCAACATTCAAGCATCAAGTATCAGAACCAAGCATAACCTAATTAGGCCATACTATCACTGACTGATCAGTACTAGCATGCAAGTCTACAAGCTCATATAACATGCATACAAAGGAATCTCTCCTAGCATTCTATCATGCAAAAAAACTGAGTAGATCCATAGCCCTAACAAGCATGTGATTCATAGATTCACAAGTTCAAGCATATCAAATAACATGTATGGGTAATTTGGTAAAACTTACTTGAGCTCGGTCGATTCCATGCACCACACCCTTTATCTCTTTTTAGAAATTATTTTTATAAAATGTTTTTCTTTTGAAAATCCTACCAAGTTCTTAGTTTGAGTTCAGGTACACCCGAGAGTATACCCGAATCCCTCAAACCAAGGCTCTGATACCAACTTGTAACACCCCAAAATATTGTCCTAAAAATTTCATTTTTAAAATAGATAAAATAGTATTTTCAAATATCACCATTACATCTCACCAAAACCAATGTATCAAATGTCATAATAATCAGAGTAAAATATCATATGCGGAATCCCAATGGTGTCTGCGATGCAGTCAACCCAAACTCTTCCCCTTGGAAATAGAAGTACCTGAAACATAAACTGAAAACCGTAAGCACAAAGCTTAGTGAGTTCCCCAAACTACCCCATACCATACATATTAAATCATACAGTGGGCCCCCTCCTGGCATTAGGCCCCACCCAGCATCGAGCCCCACTCGGTATACAAATCTGTTATTCTCAAGCCTCGCCTGTCACTGTGCCTCGCCCATTATACACATATAATCAATATCACATAATCATGCTAACATACATAATTATCATAAACACTAGCATATGTTCCAGTCCTCAGGCCTCTCCTAACATCAAGCTGCGCTCGGTATACATAGCAACACATAACACATGAAAAGGTCAAACAGACTCCTAGCATCCTAACATAATCAATAAGGGTCGGCATTGGTGCCTTAGACCTGCCAAACCCAAAGAGGAAACTCACCTTAAATGTTGAATCTCACATAAAGAAGTCCCTAATTGCTGCCCTAACGACACCCCGAGCTATCAGTACAAAATAACACCCAATCAATACTTGGGTTCCAATCAATATCCAAAACTCCATACTTGGGGTAGAATGACCATTTTACCCCTGGCCTAATTTGATCCATGACTAAGGCTCAAATCCATAATATAAAAGGCCCAACACTGACTAATCTTCCAAAGCCAAGGCCTAAACCCCTCTAATGGGCCTTACCCTAAAGCCCAATAATTTCCTTAGTCCAAAATCATGTTTTTTAATGGCCCACTAAGGGCCAAAGCAACTAGGTCCAAGAAATGGCTCAAAACGATGCCCAAAAATGCAAAACCCACTCTAACTGAGTACATAGAGCGTACTCAGTTGTACGTTGCGCGTACACACTTGATGGCTTGTACGTTGCACGTATAACCTTGTATGCCCACCGTACTCCTCTTTTAAGCCAACTTTTTCCATTAAGAACTTACTGCTTAGCCCAAAGCTCTAAACCACATATTTGCATCCTAATCAATGTCTAGACCCATAAAGTCACTGACTTGGTGGCTTTTCATGCCCCAAATGAATCCAAACTCAAATTATAACATTCCACTTTCATGAAAATGGCCCTAACTCATGCATGGATGGATTTCAACCTCAAAAATTGCAAGTTTATGATTCAACACCAAGAGTGGTAACTCTAAGCTTCATGAACGATATGAACTCATAAGATCTCATCAATGGGAGCAAAAGGGTCTATAAACCCAAACCAAAATAGATCTAAGCTAATAAGCATCAAGTTCAAGACTTTATACCTCTAATGAGTGCCAAAAGATGATGGGGTTTTGGATCTATAAGACTTCACTCCTCCAATGAAGCTTCAAGGATGGAAACCTTCCATCAAAGCATCAAAATACACCTTAAAATGGCCTTTTAAGCTTAAAAACACACAAGTATGGAATTAGGGTTCGAGTGTAGGGTAAGGAGGACAAGGAGGCTGATAAAATGAGGATTTCAAGTCCATAAGGATGCTTAAATAGTGGCCAACCCCATAAATTAGGTTTTTCATTAAACCTTACGTACGCCCTGCGTACAAAGCTGTACATCTTGCGTCCGCATTTGGAGCCCTGGTCAATACCCTCGCATGAGTACACTAAGCATACCACTTGGTACCCCCTGCGTACTCGCTTTACCACTTGTACGCTAAGTGTACCTCGTTGTATGCCCCGCATACAACTCAAGGGTCAAAATGGGACAAATTTAATAATGCAAGGTCAAAATAGAAACTTACTGAGATTCAAGTGTTATATAACTCACTAAGTTTTGGCTTACAATTTCAGTTTATTGTGTCTGGTCCCTCAGATGGTCGTGGCAAAGTGAAGGCGTGATCATGCATATCCTTTGGTTTATATTATTTGGATTTTTAGGACACTCTGATTACTGAAATACATTTTGAAACAATGGTTTCGTAAACAATTATCGATTTGGGTTGTTTTTGAAAAGTTAAATTTTTTTTTGTGATTTTTGGAATGTTACAATTAGGAAAAAATGATCTAAATGTGAGTTGAAGATCTCGTTAATAAGAGTCCATCAATATAAAGACAGCCAAGAACGGATATCGTATTAGAGGGTTATGATTTTTATACTGGATTTAACAGTCTAAGCTTGTTAAAAATATACTTTTAAAAATAAAGTGAAATTAGTTGACGGAGTCTAAAAAAAGTTGTATATCTCACCGATAACTACATGTGGATATAAAGAACGTTGAAAACAAAGATCGTATGAAGAAGATATGATTTAAAAAAACTGAAAATACATGCATGTGCGGAGTGCACTGACACTCCACTAGATTTCCACCACGTGTCACACTCTACATGGAGCCATATCACCCACCCGACAAAGTGCATGATGCGCAAAGACAAAGTGAAAACTTAGTGTTTTTTGTGGAAAAAAAAAACAATTTTGACATGTGAGCATGCCACGTCATCAAAACTAACATGTCAGCATGTAACCTGGTTAACTGGTTAAGTGGTCAGAATTGTAACAAATCGGAAAACACAGTGTCAAAATTGACACAAAAAAAAAACATGGTGTCAAAATCGAATTTTTGTGTAAAAAGAATGCTTTTTGTGCCATTTACCCTAAATGCAATGTACTTTTAACAGCTACCCATAAAAGCACAATACTATCTAAACAAAAGACCCTACATTATCTATAAAAAAAAAAAGGCATAAAAACAAAATACAATTCCAAACTCCTACCCCTCTATCCAAGAAGCTATAAATGCAATGTACTATCTAAACAAACAACATTCCAACCAAAACTCCATTAAATGCAACATACTTTTTGATTAATCTACCTTGAAAGTATTGTCCTAACTGCTACCCCTTCCATCTTTATCGTCCATAATTTTCTTTAGTTTCAAGTATATTAATTAGAAAGTAGGGGTGGTAGTTTGGAAAAGGGTTATAACTCGTTAATTTTAATTAAGTTTTAATACAAATTATTAAAAAAAATGTCATGTAAGTTGATACATGGCTATAGTCGGTTAAAAGGACTAAAATAAAAAGATTCTGAAAGGTTTGTTCCATAAAAATGAACAATCACGAGACGAATGATTAAAAATGTAAAAAATAAATATTACGTTAATCATTTATATTTTTAAAGTTTAATCAGTATTAAGTATGATAGTCGGCTAAAAAGACTAAAATCAGACGGTTTTAAACGGTTCATAGCCTAAAATCAGACAAAAATAAATTTAGTGGCTAAAATAGACAAATAAAATAATTCGTTAGTTATTTTTAAATTTTTCCTTCGAATAAATACACACTTCGGGACATAGGGCTGTCAAATCGGGTAGTCGTGTCGTGTTTTTGTCTGACACGACACGATACGACAAGGTTTTGTATAACACGACATGACACGATGTCGTGTTTCTTTTCATTAACATAAAAATGAACAAATTAAAACACGACAACACGACAAAGATA
Source organism: Lactuca saligna (assembly GCF_052625555.1). Classification (NCBI taxonomy): domain Eukaryota; kingdom Viridiplantae; phylum Streptophyta; class Magnoliopsida; order Asterales; family Asteraceae; genus Lactuca; species Lactuca saligna. Next base: position 142,827,301 of record NC_136422.1, read on the forward strand.
ATATTACATAACTATTACTGTATTTCATTCATATTTAAAAATATATAACACGACAAAAACGACAAACACGAAAAAGACGACAACCACATGCTTAATCGTGTCAATTTCGTGTCGATATATAAACACGAACACGAAACGACATTACATCGCGTTTTTTAATCTTGACACGAACACGAATTCAAATTTTGATTTCGTCCCGATTTTCGTTTCGTTTCGTGTATTTTTGTCGTGTCATGTTATAAATTGACACCCCTATCGGGACATATCACCTATTTGAGTTGTTTCATTTGTAGCTAAAATTTTAGGTTCTACCGTTCTATACATTTAAATGTTAAAGGGTAAAATTAAAAGTCGCCCGGTCTGAAGAGTTTCGATAAAACTTAGGTGCTGTTTGTTTCTGAAGCAAAAATTCATGAAGTCTGCGGACCACCTCTGCAACCCTCTGCAGTAGAAAAGGTGGACCAAACGGCTGCAGACTATAATAAGAAGCGTGTTTGTTTTTTTAACATCTGCATACTGCTGCAGATATTAAAAAATTAAAATAAACTAATTTTATAAACAGAAAATAGCTTTTTAATACGTAAAATTTACTAATGTATAACATTTCGGTAAAAATTAATGATTTCAGTAAAAAATAATGATATTTCAACAAAAAATAATGATATTTTAGTAAAAAATAATGATATTTCATCAAGAAATTATCATTATTGAATATAAAAAAAAAATGAAAAATAAATTCAATAAGAATAAACGGAAAAAAAAACGGAAAAAAAATGTGAAATAAAATTTTAATAACATATAATCAAAATTTCAGCAATAAAAAAAGAAGAAGAAGAAGTTGGAAGAGGTTGGAAGAGGCAGTACAAGTGTTGTGCCAAACAGAGTACGCACAGAGGTTTTTCACTCAGAAAACTTCTAAAAAACAAACAACTGCGAGATGAAAAGTGTTGTGCGTGTGTTGCGCCGCGCCGCACAGTGGTAAAAGGTTTGAAGAGGTTTTTTCCAAAAAAACAAACACCACCTTATTCTCCAAACCTAACAAAAAAAAAATCCAAACTTTTATTATTATTATTATTTTGTATTATAAGACAACTTTCCAAAGTTTAATGAAATGGTTCGTTTCACATGATACATTCAAGAAATATGTGGAATTTGTGGCCTCACTTGTTCCTTTTTCTACATATGAAAAACAACTTTACTAAATTTTCAACTTAAGCTTATATAATTTTTCCTTTTATCTACTTCTAATTCTATCTGTGTTATCCATTGAACTCTTCCTTATGTTTTTGTACTTTCTAGCCCCTGACTAGTTTTTATCTATGATATTGCCAGCTTGCCGTTCAAAAAAAAAAAAAGCTTATATAATTTTTCATTAGTTACTTGAAGACAAGTCAACTTTATTTTGATTTACAATCTATTCATCAGTATTAAAATATTCGGGAAAATGCATCGATTATGTTGGACAAAAATATCGAGTAATTATTAGCGAGAAAATATAGTTTTTACGTGGAGCTGAAAGTTAGTTAGTTTTTTTTTTTTTTTTTTTTTTTTTTTTTTTTTTTTTCTGATTTGTACATTGTAGATTTTAATTGTATAAAAATATTTGGCAAAACTAATCATAAACTTTAAAAAGTATAAATCTACATCAGAATAAAAGAGAATAAAAGTTTTAATGTCAACCTAGTAATTTTCATGAGCTTTTCTTTAACTGCTATTTGAAATAGTTTTTAGATTATGAATTCTTTATTTTAAATTAAAAGTTTTAAGTTTGTATTTGCAAACGAAACTGTCTTTAATTCGATATTTTTAAAAGTTAAAAGGTTAAGTTCATAAAAACAAAAAATTAGGGGGAAAAAAAAAAGCTCTACTAATGTCCTATTTAATATTTGTCTTTTTATTTTTTAAAGAGAGGCCATCCCAAGTTGAAACTTGTATTGAAAGTCTAGATCTGAAATATCTGTTAGTGTATTTTTATTTTAAATAATACTTTTTATGTAAAATATCAATGTGCATTCCTTCATTTAATTTATGCCCAAGTTTACCTTTAAACTTTTTATAATAAATCTATAAATCAATTTGTTTCACCATGAATCGTTTTTCAATACAACAATAAAGTATAAAATCGATTTCTTTAATAAAATAAAATCCACCGTTCCAAAAAAAAATTAAAGTATAACTTTGTTTTGAGTTAACAATATACCTGGGATTGTATAATGACCATCAACTTTCTCATAAGTCAAATGGTTTAGATAACCTCTTAAAATTCGATTATTACTTGCGAAAATTCATATAATTTGTTTGAAATTTAAGGGGATACTTTCATAGCTTTGGTTCGAAAAATAATGAGATTTCTAAGGATAAGTAAGACCAGAAGATTTTACAAGTTGCTTTTAGGCTTTAAGTTAACAAATTCAAGCATGGGAGTCCAAATTTATTGGGCCGTATAAAACACGTAGATAACTACCAAAATTTTAGAATCGTATTATATTTTTATAACATTCTATTTCTTAAATTCATAAACCAGTTAACCAAACAATAGATAAACATATTTTTAAATTTTCAATTTAAATTGAAAAAATAGATATAATAGTAATACATTTTTCTTTATACTCGAACTTGTACACAATCTAATATTATGCTCATAAATTATTCTCAATTACAAATATGTTTTAGACAAGACTTAACCCTCAATTTCTTAGAGAGAGGGCATTTAACCATACGTCTAGGCCATGTTGTTTATATATATATATATATATATATATATATATATATATATATATATATATATATCACTCCAAAAATCAAAAAAATTAAAATCTTTAAAATCAATCATAAACCATCATTATTTACAAAAATATTCATTGTTTCAAAAGTAACATCATATCATATCATACTGTCCCAAGTAAACCAATCACATGAAAATAAGATGTGCATGAGCAGGCATTTGCTTTCTCACGATCTTCTGAAGTACCTAAAATAATAAATTAAAACTGTAAGCCAAAAGCTTAGTGACTTCCCCAAAAGTACCAACACAACACAAGAGAAACAAGCATACAAATATGAGCAACCAGCCTAACTGGACCGCCTCGCAGGGCCTACAACCTATCTAGACTACTCTACGAGCCTTCAGCATAACTGGACCTCCTCGCAGTGCCTATAGCCTATTCGGACCGCTCTACGGGCCACCGACTTGACTGGACCCCCTCGCAGGGCCTACAGCCTTTTCAGACGTCCCCGGGTATCTTGGCCTACAACAGAAAGCAGGACCTCCTCAACTCAACTACAATATGTCGACATATGTAACAGACAAACACAGAACCAGCAAACTACAGATAATAATACAAATTTACTAATCAGCCACATACTAGCATATAAATAATCTATTGGGTCGACATTGGTGTCTTCGACCCACGGTTACAATGAGGAAAACTCACCTCACAATCTGAAATGCTCCAAACACCGACTCTACTCGACACCTATTATCCAAAATAATTCCCAACTAAAATTAAAAACAATTTACCAAAATACCCTTCGTCAAAGTTGGTTAAATCAACAAAATCAGCTGAGTCAACCCAGTCAAGTCAACCCATCCAAGTCAACACATCCCTCGTATATGGGGCATACTTCGGGTGTACGTGGGGTGTACTCACTTGTTGACCAAAATATGGGGTGTTGACCGCGTACGCACAACGTACCACTTGGTACGCCCAATTTACGCTGTAGAGTGTTTTTCCAACTCATTAAGTTCATAATATTCAAGCTCATACGTCTAAATTGCAGATCCAGGTCTCAAACATCGTCCTTGACCATAAAGTTTCCAACTTTATGGTCTTCCACGGCCATTAAGTGTTTAACTGTAACATCCATAAAATTTTAGTAGAATTTAAACTTTCCAAAACAATCATTTCGCTATACAAGTGTTTACAAAACCGTTGTTTCCAAAACATTTATTTAAAACCGAAATCATTTATACATAGTTTTCAAAACATTTAAATTATCAGAGTTTCCCATAAACCATAAGTCCAAAACGCGAGGATATGTACGGTCACGCTTTCGCCTTCCCAAAACATCTGAAGTACCTGAAACAATAAACTGAAACTGTAAGCACAAAGCTTAGTGAGTTCCCCCAAAATACCAACACACAAGCAATAGGACGTATACAAAAACAACATATTATGGGTCCAATCAACCATCGGGTTAGAATACCCCAGTCCCTCAACCATCAGGTTGTAATGCCAACATACTATAGGTCCAATCATCTTTGAGATGGTATACCATCGACCCACAACCATCGGTTTGGAATGACCGCATACTATGAGTCCAATCATCCTCGGGATGGAATACTCTCGGCCTACAACCATCTGGTTGGAATACCCGCATACTATGAGTCCAATCATCATCAGGATGGAATACTCTCGGCCCATAACACAAAGGGTTGGAATGCCCCGGTCTGTTAGCTAATGCACAAAGTTGAAAAGCCTCAACCATCAATCAAACATATGCACATATATTAGATAATCACATAACAGTCTAAAGACAGTCAAACCGATCTACAGATCGCTAAGCATAGCAACATCTTATCTACTAGGATACCAATCTAACAGATCATAACCACATAGAAACATCCTATCTACCAGGATACTGATCTAATAGATCATACCAGTAATAAAGCAGGATAACAATCCAAAGCGCCGGCCTTGGTGCCTTCAACCCTTAAGTATTGTGAGGAAAACTCACCTCGTACTGCCGATCACGCAGTCGATCCTTGACCGTTGACTGCTAGATCCCAAATCATCATCAGCAAGACAACACTCCAACAATAGTTGATTCCGTGAATAGGCTCTAACTGCAGATCCTCTAGCATATACCAAAATGACAATCATCAATATCTAGTTGTTGACTCATACAATGAGTCCAAATAAGGGTAAAATACATTTTTACCCTTCCTCAAGCTTGACCCAAAGCCAAGGCCCAAACTAGATTACAAAATGTCCAATATCAAAACAAACTCCTTAAGTCCAATTTTGGCCTAATTTCCAAATTGGGCCTAATGGCCTTCACTCAAAAAGATCCAGCAAGCTAAAATCCCAAACTATAAAATCCCAGACGGTCCATCACAAGCCAATGCAAGCCAAACCCAAACCTTGATCCAAAGGCCCAAACCACTTCAAGCCCACACTTGGCCTAATTTTCCAAATTGGGTCCAAACCCTTATTGGGCATTATCTGAACGTCCAATCCTCTACTTAGCCCAAGACACTCATCTTGATAAATCATTAGGACCCATGTATCAAAGCCCAACAGATGGCCCAATACCTGAAGCCTAAAGTTAGAAATCCAAATAGGGGACATACATGGGGCGTACCCCTTCAGTACGTTGGGTGTACCTCGCCTCACATTGACCCATTACGGGGGTTTGACTCCGAACGCGGGGTGTACAACAATTTACGCAATATGTACCCTCGTAAAGTCCAAAATCATTATAAATGCTTAATGGCTTAAGCACATTAGCCCAAATTATAGATCCACTAATCAAATGTGCTCTGGAACCATAAGCCACAAACTTTAAGACTTTGGTCGACTAAAAAGGGCCTAATACATGGTCTTAATCCATTAAGACCCCTTACAAAGAACGAGGGACCAAACTAGCTCAAGGGACCTCATTTTTATGCCTTAGGACCCATCCTAGGGTCTGAAAGGACAACTTAACTCGACCAAAACAAAGTATGCATAATATTACAACTCGTGGGACAAGAAGAATGCCAAAAAGTAACGAAAACAAGATCTATACAATTCAAGCATAAAGGTAGAAGCTTTATACCTTCTAAAGCTCCCAAAGATGGTGATAACCCTAGATCTACAAGCTTGATTCCTTCCCTGACTCCTTTGATGCGCTAGCTTCTTCTTTTGGCACACAAAACTACATCATAAGCTCAAGATGCTCACTATGGGGGTTAGGGTTTACTCAAAATGGCTTAAGAATCTTGATGGCTGGAAAACATGAGAGGAAATGGTCCATAAGAAGCTTAAATACTCTACAAACCCTAAAAGTTAGGGTTTCACCTTAGCACTCGTACGCCCAACGCACTAGGGCACACCCTAGTACGCTTAGTGTACTCACATATACGCCTAACGTACTACTCAAGTCCCCAAAATCACCATTTTGCCACTAGGGCCTCCCTTTTCCACTTCTTTCCAAACCAAGGACCAAAAGTGACATACCTAAAACTCAATGGACGAATTTTAAGTTACTTGAAGGATGGGGTGTCACAACTCTCCTCCACTTAAATTTGATTTCGTCCTCGAAATCATTCCTTACCATCCCCGACAACCCGACATCCTAAAGGACACACCCACAACCTTGAACATACCATGACCTTTCCAAGGTGACCAAACCCAACACAAAGTTTCTAGTGCGAATAAAAAAAATCCATAATCCCACGCAACAACCAACCTTACTTCACCTGAAAGTCTACAACCTGTAATTTCGAATTTGGTCTGACTCCCCAACAGACCGCCCATGCTAACCATTGCTAATTCAATTTCCCCTTATCCCCTAAACTGACTCTCGACCTTGAAAACCTGAGGTTCCTACCAGAAAACGGAATCACGGATCATACACTGCTACCGAAAATTCTTTACTTAACAAAATATTAGATATTCCTTCTAGAGAAAACTCATTCTGATGTCCAAATTTCCAGGGATACAATGGACAACGGGAGACAAACCAGGAGATGAACATTTTTGTGCCGATAAGACAATACTTCCTTTAACTTCCGAACCAACATACATATAACAACCAACTCACAAGCATGAACACTCATACCTAGCCCAATTAGCCTCGGGCTACAATACCAGGCATGCCTACGATGGGTCCAGTCATCCTCAAGATGGAATACCCTCGTATCATGCGCATGTTTGGCCCAATCAACCCTCGGGTTGGAATACCAAACATGTCAGGTCCAAACGATCATAGGGTCTAGTGATCCTTGAGATGGAATACCCTAGATTGGAACACCATTATATACATAACTTGGGTCTAAACTCATTACCCGAGATCCAGGGACCTACCTTGCATTTCACCCAAGTCTTCTTACCCAAAGCGACACCTTACTAAACTTGGATACAAAGATTTCTTCAACCACCACTGAGACTACCAGTTTCACACCTAGTCCAGCCACCAGGTTCCCAAAGAACCAGAAGGCAAGAACATTCTAACCCAACAACCCTCGATTTCACCATCGATGACATTACACCCTTCGCCTGGAACTCGTAACTCATCCCCACAAACCAAAGGTTCTCCACCTTCCTCACATTCTCCCAGAATACAGTCATTTCATGGATACACTCGTGATTCCCTAAAGCGAGTTTCCACCAAAAGACCACTCAAAAATGTCACTGACAATTTTCTCGAAGACCCTTCCGTACAACTGATGAGAATCCAATAATGAATCTACCCCCAGTTCCATACTGGACACACTACTAGAAGCATGCTGAAATGATCCTTAAAATGCACTAATCGCGAAACCTCACACAAAACTAATCTGTATGACGCACCAAACCCTAACACTCTCGACCCGTGCCATTTCACTACCAACCACTTCCTTGATGACCAAAGATGTTCAGACCCAAAAATTCCCGCGATACTATAAACTCCTATCGGATCAGGTGTACCCCCACCTGGGCAACTACTCGAGCCTATCATAAAGGACTTTATGACTTGCAACCTCTCGACCAATCCCCAACTTGAAATCCAAAGTGTTGACAACAGCTTACGAACCAACCGAAATAATATGCATACTTCTCATTAATACTTTCTAATACTACCCTCAACCCTTACTGCTCCCATTATCTAAACCAGCTGATTGAGAAATTTTCCCAAATCCCTTTTACGCCATTTCTGAAAGTACCACCTATAGGAGAAATGAACAATCATGACTTCTGGGTCCATAACCCATAAACACTCCGCTTGGCATAATAACCTGAATCTATTATAATGCACAACTAAAGAAAACCTATAACCTCAATCAACCAATGAAGACTATCAGGGTTACAACAAAACGACAATTTTCAACATAACCAGAAGACATCCCATGAATTATCGGAATAAAACCTGAGCCAACTGAAAACCAAAATCTCACACTTGCAGCTGAACATACTCGCTTCTGTAAAGGTTCACGATCAACATCTGCCTAACAAATTTGAAACTAGTGATTCTAGCAGCAACTAAAAAAAACCTTCAATGACCGACACTCAACTTGAGAATTCCCAATTCTCCCCCACTTAGGGTTCTAACTTGTAACATCCCAAAATCGAGATCCAAAATTTAATGTTTTAAATACATATAACATACTGATATAAATATTACCGGGTTTGTTGACTGGAAGCACAAATCAGTACAGTCTCAACCCAACCACACTACATTAGCACATGTGACCGGTAAACATATAGCCAGAACAGATAACAGGCATATCTAACAGATCATTAAGCATAACATCATTCTATCTACCAGGATACAGATCTAACAGATCACCACAGTACTCAATCATACGATAAACCAAGATAACAATCCAAAGGGTCAGCATTGGTGCCTTCGTCCCGCAAGTACAGTGAGGAAGACTCACCTCGCACTGTCGAATCAAACAGATGATCCTTGGCTGCTGACTGACAGATCCCCAACCCGCTGACATCAAGACAATACCCCATCAACATCTGATCCCACGAATAATCTCTTAATACAAATCCGCTATAATGCACGCGGATACCACAAAGACAACCCATCAACATTTAGCCCTTAACTCACACTATGAGTCCAAATTAGGGTAAAAGTAATTTTTACCCTTCCATAAGCATGAACCAAATCCAAGGCCCAAACTATATGACCAAAGGCTTAAAATCCAAAATAAACATTTAAGACACAAATAAGGCCCAAATTTCCAAATTGGGCCTAATTCCTTTCATGATCCTTTACCCAAGAAAAGTCCAACAAGACTCAGCAGCCCAACTATAAAAATCCAGATGGCCCAACATGGCCCAACACAACCAAGCCCAAACCGAAACCTAAAATGCAAGGGCCCAAGTTTGTCGAGTACGTGGGGCATACTCAGCTTGTATGCTCAACGTACAGTAGGGGAGGCTTGTACGTGCATCGTACATACTTGTATGCCCAACGTACTCACGTATTTTACCAACTTTCCATATTCATCACTTATTCCATTAAGACTTGGATTCAAGCTCGCATCTGACTTTCCTAAGGTGGTTAATCACATAAAGTTGCCAACTTTATGTGATTACAAGGCTAAATGGGACTTTAGAGCTCAGAAGAGCTTAATACTTGACTTAATACAGGAATGGGACCAAAACAACCATAAAGTTTGCACCTTTATACCCAAGAAGCCCATGATATAACCAGATCCACAATTTCAAGCTTCAAATACGACTTTAACTTCCAATCATCAACCAAAAGGGGTCAAAATGACCAAAACTGAACCAAGAAGATCCATGAAATGAAAAGGCAAGGTTTGAACTTTATACCTACCATATAACATCCCCAAAAATACATACCAAAATTTTCATTTTTAAATCATGAATATAACCATAAATACCATCATCATATAAAAAGCGTAAATGGTGTATCTAAAAATATCATAACAACTATCAAAATATATCAGAGTATAAACATCCCAGGTTAAGCAAATGGTGTATGCACTGCAATCATCCCGAGCTGTTCCATTTTCTATCAAAGGTACCTGAAACCAAAACTGAAAATTGCAAGCACAAAGATTAGTGAGTCTCCCCAAACTACCACATACCATACTCATATACATATAACTAGGAGATACGGGCCCCGCCCACACTCAACCACTATGAGATACAGGCTCCTCCCACACTCAGCTACTATGAGATACGACTCCCGCCCACACTCTACTATGATATACGGTCCCCGCCCACACACGACTACCATAAGATACGGGCCCTGACCACACTCAACTAGTCATGAAAATGCATACAAGTACCACACAGATAACAAGTATAACTAAACATATAAATATGTATTGTATCAACTATCTATGAGATACGAGCCCCGCCCACACTTAGCTGCTCAAGAATATACATACAAGTACCACACAGATAAGAAGTATAACTAAACATATAAATTTGTACTGTATCAGCTATTTATGAGATACAGACCCCGCTTGTAACGCCCGTAGATCCGGGCTAGTCAATTTAGAGGTAATAGGGGTCGAAAATGACTTTTCGACAAAAGATTATTTATAATAAATAATCTTAACCAATTTGTAGAGTATGTCACAAGGATTTCGTACATATAAAGAGCGTCAAAATCCGAGTTATAACGAAGAAGTTATGACCAGTCGAAGTTTCGCGACGGAACCAGCACGACACCGGGAAGCGTAAATAGTGATTTTACGATGGAGGACTTTTTAGCCTTAGTAATCTAAATGAAAGTCGTAGAATATGTTAACCTGAGAACATCCATAAAAAGAACGCCCAAATCTGACTTCTTATGAGGAAGTTATGATTTTTCGAAGTTTCGGCTTAGCGGTGTACAGCCCGAAGTTCGAGTATTAGATCGAACGGTTTTTAGCCAACACAACCTAAACGAGAATTGAAGATCTCATTATTATTAGTTTAACGATAAAAAGACAGACGAAAATGGACATCGGATGAAGAAGTTATGAGATTTTAACAGACCAATCTTGTCGCGACCTGTTAAAAATATAACTTTAAAAATAAAGTCAAAATTAGCCGACAGAGTCTGAACGAAAGTTGTAGAGTACGTCTCCACCTACACGTGGATATAAAAAACGTAAAAAACGGAGTTCGTATGAACGAGTTACAAATTATAATAGCATATTTACGTATTAAAATAAAGTATAAATCATATATACGTACACATATATATACATATGTATATATCATTAGAAAGGTATCGACGATGCGGTCATTATAAGACTAATGTTGAGTTCTTTCGAAATTAGTTTAGTACAAATATCATTAAATCCATTTAAAATGGTATTATAGATGGGTGTTTAGTTGTTTATATAACTAAAAGGTCATTAAGTAATTATGGAGGGTAGTTTTTGAAAATTCAATTAGTATAAATAAGAGCCTTGGGCTCTCATATTTCTTGAACCATTCTCTTGATTCAAGAGTCTTTCTCTCCTTATCCCCCGAGCATTTCGGTCCCTTGTGATTCGACTTCTCTTTCTGTAGTTTTTAGTATAGTAAGGTGAGTGCTGAAGCGCTGCACGAATCTTTCTTAGAAAGATTCAGCGACGAAGTTCTGCCCCTGCAGAGCCCGACTCCTAGCTAAAATCCTCTTGTAAGTAAGTTATGCTTACCCTATTTTAATATAGCTTATATTTAAAATTAATATTGTTATTATGAACTTATAATAAATATTTGAGCTATTATTATGACTTATATAAGTGTCGTTATAATATTTTTTTTAACTACTCACGGTACGTGGAATCTGGTTTAAAGGGCCGCATAGGGTTGTTGGATTTTAGAAGTGCTATACGCCAAAATGGTCCTGCCCTCTGGTGTTTTATGTCTGGCCCCTGTCTGTACATAGTGGTTGGAAAGTATTGTTTAAACGCTTATATAATAATAATAATAATAAGACTAATAATTAGTCACGGTAAATATTAGACTAAAATCTAGTGGTAATAATACTAGGTTTCGTCGAAGGAAATTATTTTAAAGTAAACAAAGCGCTGTCCGAGTACCGAGTCACCACCTTCTCAAGTGAGTGCATAGTTACTTTCATCTTACACATAGATATGAAGTATTTTATATAAATTACGTGCTATGTTTGCATATTATCTGAATACTTGTTGTCTATGCTAGATGAACGATTTTATACATGTTTTAAATGATTTAAACTGTATATGTATTTTATATCTACGATAATGTTGGGGTAAACATGGGTAGATATAATAGATGGAATATGAGTTGAATGATGAGTTGAGAGGTGTTATAGACCACGAGGTGAGGGTGAGAGGTGGACGATGTGAAAAGCCTTTTTCCCAAATGATGGCCCCATCATTCAGCAGAGTATGGATGACAACCACAGACTATTCTAGATAGTCCAGTGGAACACTAGCAGGCTCGCAACCTGTAGGTGTTATGAACGATGTGTTCACCCGGTGTACTCTAAACCCTGGTGATCATGCAGACTTGATGCCTAAACCCTGGTGATCATGCAAACTTGATGCCTAAACCTTGGTGATCATGCAGACTTGATGCCTAAACCTTGGTGATCATGCAGACTTGATGCCTAAACCCTGGCGACTATGCAGACTTAGTGTCCGTTGTGTAAACCGTGGCAACGATGGACTTTGTGCCGATTCCTTAGGATGATCCTTAGGAATGAATGAACGAGGAATAGCTGATTCTTAGGGTAGATCCTTAAGATTAAAGAAGATAATGGGGATGGTTAATTGGCTTGATTGTTTGATTGTTTAAACATAATAATTATATTATTGTGGGTTGAAAACCCTGTGTACTCACCAAGTTTCCCAACCTGAACCACTCGGTTTATTTATATCACAGGTGTTGATATGAAGTCACATTACACTGAGAGATTACAAAGATGTAGATCACTAGTGTAAATAAATGTAAGTTCTGTTTATGCTTATGTTTCTGTATTGACGATGACATCCTAAACATTTTAAAATGAATAAAATACGTTTCTTCGAAAATATTTTGATAACGTATTTATCGTATTTTTCTAGGAACAAATTCCGCAACATTTTTATGAAAAGAAGTACTCTGATTTTTATAAAGCATAAACAAAATCGGTCTTTTATGGCCGTGAAAATGGGGATATCACAGTTGGTATCAGAGCATTAGTTTAAGCGAACTAGGAATTTGTAGGAAATTTCTAGACTTAAACTTAGAATGCTAAGCGATGATTGTGAGGTGTGAGCACTTGCTTATTTTAGGAATGATGCCTAAATTGCTTTTACGTGCTAAATGATTTGTTATGCTACAGTTTGATCGGATCTATGGTCTGTTGCCGACCAGATCTGGAAACCTTATGTGTTTAGGATTTTAAACGTATGAATACGATATTAGAACTAGCATATAAACGTTTCAGAGTGATAAAGATGATTTAAACGTCAATCCTAAATAAAGATCTAAATTCACCTTATTCGGTGTATAGATCAAGATGGCAAGGACCCGTAGCGGAAATGTGAATACAAATGGGAACCGAAACCAACCCCCAGTGATTGAGCAAATACTGGTTGTGGTAGCCATTACTGAGCCAATAACGATGGCCGAAGTGCAAGCGATGATCCAGGCGATGTTGGATCGTCAAATGGAGGAAACCAGACGTTTGCTCCAACAAAATCGAGAGGAAGCGACCATACAGATCGAACAGCCCGAGTTGAACGAAGGGCAGACTGAGGAGGGAAACTACAGTGGGACCATTGGTCAAGTCAACCCACCGATAGTTAGGCAAAACCACCACAACGGAGGAAATGATGGACGTAGATACAAATACAAGGATTTCATGGCATCCAAACCACCGAGTCTATCTGGAAGCCCGACGCCGGTGGAAGTCATGAACTGGATCTCCGAGATGGAGATGATGTTTGAGAGTTGCGAGTATAGCAACAGGCAAAAACCGCTCTCGCGATTCCTCTGTTGAAATCTGGAGTATTAAGCTAGTGGAAGCTACTAGCTGATTCGATGCCCAAAGGAGAAGCGAGCAAGATGTCGTTGGAAGATTTTCTGGTGCAGTTAAAAATGCAGTACTGCTTTGAGTAGGATCTTATGGAGATCAAGAGTGAGTTCCAGAATCTAAAAAAGGGAAGGATGAGTGTCATCGAGTATGCTGCAAGTTTTACAGAGAAAATGAAGCTTGTTCCTTACCTAGTCCCAACCGAACTCTCCATGGTTAACAAGTTTGCCCATGGATTACCACCAGACTTTGGTCCAATAGTTAAGCACACAACCACTTTGAAAGCTGCCATCTAGGCAGCCAGGAATGTTGAGGCCCAGATTATGGAAAAAGGTCTGGAGAGAGCTGAACTTGGCGAGAAAAGGAAGCATGAAGGATCTTCAAAATCCAACAAAGAAGGGAAATTCTCAAAGACTTAAGAAGGAGGAGGAGGTGAAACCAAGTGGTGCAAGAAGTGTAAAAAGAAGCACTTCGGGAAATGTGGCGAGGATGTGACTTGCTACAAATGTGGAAAGACAGGGCATTACGCCAGCAAGTGTGCGTCCAACAAGAAGGTGTGTTATGGATGTAACAAATAAGGGCATATTTCTAGGGACTTCCCGAGGAAAAATAAAGCAGCAAGACCAGAAACGCCACCAAGGCCAAGGGCATTTCACATGATCCTCGACGAAGTAGAAAGCCATGCGAGGAATCACGGATGAGGACTTCATATCTGAAGATCAAGTTATGCAGTAGCCATAGTATCATATGATGTAGCCTATTAGAGGCTAGTCTAGGGTGAACTTGAACACATATGTAATAGTTTCGAGAAATAATAAAGCCCTCGTTTTGTTATCTGATGTGTTAAACTGTTATGTGATTTTTCCTGTATGGTGACTTGGAAAACTACGAGACAATACTTGGGACGAGTATGAGTAGGTGTGAAAGGTAGTAGATGCATATACTACCGGAAGCACATGACTCACGCTTGGATTAGGGAAAGTCACAAGGTTACCAAGAAGCCAATAATTGAGTCTGTTTTATTCAAGCATGTCATTACCATCATTTCGGTAATGACTAAGAAGATTGTTGTTATTCTGACCCTAGTGGTCATATCAAATTGAGTCCGAATACGATGAGTATGTTACGTGGTTCAAAGAACCGAGTTCGATGTAGCATCTAACTTAAACCAAAAGATTGAAATGAAAGCTAACCCAGGGCGATCAGTAGAAGTATCGCGATGATTGTTAAAGAAGTTGGTAGCTAGAAATGCTACATATTGAAATGTGATTGTATCACATTAGAACATGAAGGAAGGTATACTCTGTTTTGGAGTTTGACTCTAAGAGACCTAAGTCTAAAGCGTTGCAACATACGATGATAGGTCATTAGAATATGACACATAGATCCATAGTAGTAATAAAAGAACTTATCTCCAGTTCGTATCCAGTAAGGATCGAGATTGTGACTTGAAGGTCATATTTGGAGTCTAGCCTGAGGTAAAGAGCAGGTGCACGATTAAGTACTGCTTACAGCCAATGAGTCTAAGAGATAGACTTGAAGGAATATAGAAGTTATAATTGTTACATAGGATGAAGAGATGACGTATGGAGTCATTATACGAGCCATATTTCGTTGATGATTCTAGGATGTAATCATCCTAAGGGGGAGATAATTGTAACGCCCGTAGATCCAGGCTAGTCAATTTAGAGGTAATAGGGGTCGAAAATGACTTTTCGACAAAAGATTATTTAAAATAAATAATCTTAACCAAGTTGTAGAATATGTCACAAGGTTTCCGTACATATAAAGAGCGTCGAAATCGAGTTATAACGAAGAAGTTATGACCCGTCGAAGTTTCGCGACGGAACTGGCACGACACCGGGAAGCGTAAATAGTGATTTTACAATGGAGGAATTTTTATCCTTAGTAATCTAAATGAAAGTCGTAGAATATGTTAACCTGAGAACATCCATAAAAAGAACGCCCAAATCTGACTTCTTATGAGGAAGTTATGATTTTTCAAAGTTTCGGCTTAGCGGTGTACAACCCGAAGTTCGAGTATTAGATCGAGCGGTGTTTAGCCGACACAACCAAAACGAGAATCGAAGATCTCGTTATTATTAGTGTAACGATAAAAAGACAGATGAAAATGGACATCGGATGAAGAAGTTATGAGATTTTAACGGACCAATCTTGTCCCAGCCTGTTAAAAATATAATTTTAAAAATAAAGTCAAAATTAGTTGACTGAGTCTAAACGAAAGTTGTAGATTACGTCTCCACCTACACGTGGATATAAAGAACGTAAAAAACGGAGTTCGTATGAACGAGTTACACATTATAATAGCATATTTACGTATTAAAATAAAGTATAAATCATATATACGTGTATATATATATATATATATATATATACATATGTATATATATATATATACATATGTATATATCATTAGAAAGGTATCGCGATGCGGTCATTATAAGACTAATGTTGAGTTCTTTCGAAATTAGTTTAGTACAAATATCATTAAATACATTTAAAATAGTATTATAGAGGGGTGTTTAGTTGTTTATATAACTAAAAGGTCGTTAAGTAATTATGGAGGGTAGTTTTTGAAAATTCAATTAGTATAAATAAGAGCCTTGGGCTCTCATATTTCTTGAACCATTCTCTTGATTCAAGAGTCTTTCTCTCCTTATCCCCCGAGCATTTCGGTCCCTTGTGATTCGACTTCTCTTTCTGTAGTTTTTAGTATAGCAAGGTGAGCGTTGAAGCGCTACACGAATCTTTCTTAGAAAGATTCAGCGATGAAGTTCTGCCCCTGCAGAGCCTGACTCCTAGCTAAAATCCTCTTGTAAGTAAGTTGTGCTTACCCTATTTTAATATTGCTTATATTTAAAATTAATGTTGGGTCAAAATATGGTTTATACTTTGCTTTTCTGGGCAATTATATTTTTTTTGTAATATTTTTGGAGTTTACGGTCATGTTTACGGCCGTAAACGCCTTACGACCGTAAACCCATTTACGTCCCATGTTATTCGGCCCATGTTCTCCAAGTATAAATATAGGTGTTAGGGTGAGGACTAGAGATTGATGAACCCTAGAGAGTTTATGGCCAGAGAGACAGAAGAACTATTGTGTGTTAATGTGTGTGTGAATCTCTTGTATCCGGATCATCATTCTATTCATTAATACATTGAGATTCATCATCTACTTCTTCTCCTTCTCTTCTTTTTGATCTAACATCATACCTTTGATTGGGATTCCGTACCATCAATACCTTTGATTGGGATTCCGTACCATCAAACGGATCTGATTGATACACTGGCATAATTAAGGACTTACAATTGGTATCAGAACCAAGTTGTATCAATCAATTTTTGTCATATTTGGTGCATTATTTGATCTTATTTTCGAAATATTCTTGCGTTATTGGATAGATCTCTAAAAATTAATGGGGGTTTGTTCTTCGTGTTTTTCATAAAAAAGTGTTTTTGATCGATTTTTGGAGCAAAAAGGGTAAAAATCACTGTTTTTGGTCGTAACCTGCGAGGGGGTGGCGGCCAGCAGCTAGGGTTTCCGAGGAGTTCACGGCCCGAGGTTTGTAGCTCGGAGTTTGCGGCCTCGGCTCGGAGTATAGGGCTCAGTAGTTTGCGGCTCGGTCTGGCACGTTTCCGGCTTCTGAGTTCTCGGCCTCGCAAGCGCAGCCTCGCTAGAACCACCCTCGCTTCACATTAAAAAAATTGGACGGGACTTTGAAGGTGCTGGGGATTGAACCCGCGACCTCCAGCTCGCATTCCTTCAGCGCCTTACCAACTCCTCTAGGGCACAAATTGATACACTCCTTCCCCATTTAATTCATAACCCGTCTTTTTCGCTTCAAGTTTCGCATTTTTTACACTTTTAGCCCAAAATTCAATTCCTTTTAATTCTAAATTCTTTTTTATCCAAAATAAAAGATAATAATAATAAATAATAATAATAATAATAATAATAATAATAAATAAATTAAATTAAATTAAAATTAATAAATAAAATTATATTTAATTTTTTTTACTTTTATTTTTTTTAACTTTTGACCTTAAATTTTGACTTTGACTTCCAAGTTTGACTTTTGACTTTAAACTTTGACTTTATCGTTTGACTTTTAAATTTTCAAATTTAGCTTTTCGGTTTGACTTTTAAGTTTGACTTTTTTTAATTTTGACTTTTGAGTTTAACTTTTTTTTTAAATTTGACTTTTAAGGTTGACTTTTGCGGTTTATAATCAAAGGGTTTGACTTTTAAGTTTTATTTTAGCTTCTAGTTGTGCTTTTAATTGATTTTAAGGTCTACGAGGGAGTTAAAAACATGGAAGATAGTCGTCAGGATATGTTAAGACAAAATTTCAACATTTTCGATTATATCCCTGGAGAAACCCTCGAAACTCAGTTGCAGGGATTTATTACACTCACTACTAAGATGAATATAGCCGGGATCTTCTTGACTAAGTCCTAGATAAACAAAAAGCTACTAAATTCACTTCCAAAATCGTGGGATATGAACGTGGCTATCATCAAGAAGACAAAAGATCGCAATCATCTTAGTCTTGCTGATGTAATTCAAGAACTTGATGCTTTAAAGTGTAGAAAAACATTGAGTTCTGAAAACATTCCGGTCACTGAAGTTACATGTACTCCAGTTTGTGAAACTATGATTAAATTTCTTCGGGAACAAATTGATTTGCTAAAAAGGGAAGTCGAGGACCTGGGATATGAAGGATATCAACTCAGGAAAGGACAGAAACCCCTGAAGGTTGAATTAGAAGCAAAAACCAAGGACTTTAGGAAGCTTCAGGAAGAGTATAGCAACAAGTGTGAAAATTATGACTATATTAAGAGACAACTTGCTGCTGTAACTGAAGAACTTGAAACATTGAAAATTAAGTGTGGAAAAACAGATGTCAGTTTCAAAAATTATACTACGTCAAGTCTTACAGTTGAGTCCTTGTTTGAAACCCAATTAAAATTCAAAGATAATCAAAACAAGGGTCTAGGGTATGATAGTGTTCCTCCTCCTTTCAATCATAACTACATATCCATTCCTATGACACAGGAAAAAATTGACAGGGAGGCACATCTCAAATAGCCATGTGTAGAGCTGAAGTATACATCGTGTAGCTCCATTAGGGTTGAATTTTTAACTTTGACATGTTGACTTTTGGTCAACTGATAAGGTAAGACTCGAGAAGTAGTTTTGGACTAGGACTCGTTAATTAAGATTGTTACCTTGGTTTTGATTAAGTTGTTATGATTAATTGTTTAGTGTGAGGAGTTCATGTGCCAACAGCTCGAGTGTGTGATTTTCTGATGATTGTTTGAGGTAAGTTTTCTCACTGTACTCTGGGTCGAAGGCACAAAAGATGGCCCATTAGACTGTGTTATGTATCTTTGTAGTTATGCTCTGTTAGACCGATACGATATGCTATGATTACTTGTCTTGTTATTGATTGTGCATATGTTGACATAGTGTGGTTTGGGTTGAGGTACACTTTCGTGTTGTTGTAACGTCCCAAAAATTACAATAAAATTAAATTTTTTTATTTAAGATAAAAACATTGTTTCATAAAAACCTTAAGTAAAGAAAACATGTATCAATACAAAATCCTATAAGTCAGAGTATCATAAAAATCTATTAGAAACATGCCACAACACGTTGTGTAAGATCACGCGTTAGCCTTGCACCGATAAACAGAAATACCTGAAACATAACACTTAAACTGTAAGCCAAAGCTTAGTGTGATTACCACAAAGTACCAGGCACACACAATCAAGAAAAAAAATAAATAATGCATGTTGGATCCATAACCTCCCGATTGGATTACCCTAGTCCACAACCTCCCAGTCGGATTACCACTCTGGCCTAGAATCTCCCAACTGGCTTGCCAGTGGCTCACAATCTCCCGATTAGATTGCCCCGGTTTGTTGGCTTCCATCCTTGACCAATACCGTATTATGTCGACATATGTAACAGATAAATAAATAACAATAACAGATAACCTAAAGATCTAACAGATCACTATATCATAAAAACATCCTAACCAAGATGCATTATATACTGGGCCACCATTGGTGCCTTTGACCCACAAGTATAGTGAGGAAGATTCACCTCACAGTCTAAACAGATAGCAGAAAAAAATACTGTTCCAAATGCTAACTCTACAGGTCACCTATACAACAAGAGTGGCCTAAACTCAAACTACAGCTTGAAATACAAAAGAATACCTAAAGTCAAACTTAGTCAAAGTCAACGGTCAAAGTCAAAAGTCAACTTACAGCTAACCGCTACGTCGTGGCCATCTTTGGCCACATCGTGACCACAAAACAAAAAAACAGACGTGTTTCAACCTGGTCGCCATGCTGTGGGGACCTATGACCATGCCATTGGCACTGTTCCCCCAACAACTTATTTCATTAAGCATTTTCTTACGACTTTAAGGGCTTCAAAGCTTAGATCTGATCCTTCTCATTATCTTGGTGTATAAAGTTTCCAACTTTATCCCTCAAGACACCTATTTCCTTAAGGATAACTAAAGGCATCAAGACACCCATAAAATACCAAATCTCTATAGTTTCTCACTCTAAGTTTCCAAAAGGGGTTCTTGCTCTTAATGAGTCCTAAAAATACAAGCTTTATGGATATGCATGTCCAATTCATGTCCCTTCCATTTCTAGGTCAAAAACATGGCAAAAAGGACATAAACTTGAGCATAGGAACAAAAACTACATATATCCTTAGATCTCGGACATATACCACTACTATGACCATAAGCATCCATAAAGTTGCTAACTTTATGGATCAAAAGAGATAGATCTAGAGATGGATTACATAAAGGTTAGACTAGGGGACTTACAAGAGTCCAAAAACATGCTCAAGGTTGATGGGAAGCTTTGCTTACTGAAATCAAGCTCAAGGATGCCTTCTTCTTCTTCTTCTTCTTCTTCTTCTTCTTCTTTAAAATACCACCAAAACATACGAAAACTCAAGGGTAAGAATGGAGGCTAGGGATTTCACTTGATTCCGAGGGAGAGTAAATGAGGCTGGCAGTGGGCTACCCTAGCCATTACATTCCTTAAATAGGGGCTCAAACCCCGGATTAGGATATGTCATAAAACTGTGGCCACGTCGTGGCAAATACATACCGCGTCGTGGTGCTAAATTAAGGTCCACGAAGACTCTGGCCTTGGCTACGCCATGGGGCTCCATCATCATGCCATGTCCACCAGAGATCCAACATCCAATTTATTAAAAAAAACACTTGAAAGGTTCATACCGGAAACTTGGTGTTACAATTCTCCTCCACTTGAGTCAAACTTCGTCATCGAAGATTGCTATTGTGAACAATTCCAGGCAGTTGTCGTGAATCTTTTCCTTGGGTTACAATGTCGACTTGAAACCCTTTCGATGTTGCCACTACTCTTTGACCAAAGGTACCACCTTGTTGCACAAGCTCTTCGTCTTCCAGTCTAGAATCGCCAAGGACCTCTCAACATAGTTCAGGTACTCATCAACCTGAATATCATCCAAGGGAACTACTTCATCATCATCCACCATACATTTTCGGAACTACAAAAACAAGGAAAGTGTTGTGGATCTAGGTGAGCTCATTGGGTAAATCTAACTGGTAGGCTACCTTGCCTACCATGACAATCACTCGAAACGACTCGACCTAATATATCGAGTCCCCAACTTGCTCCTATTCCTGAAGCGTGATACACCCTTCCAGTGTGATACCTTTAGTAGAACCATATTACAGACTTGGAAGTCCAACTATGATCGATGTCTGTCAGCATAACTCTTCTGGCAGTTTTGAGTTGTCTGCAACCTCTACCTAATCTACTGGATAAGCTCTATCATCTGGAGAACCACCTCAATCATTCCCATGACTCTATAACCGACCCCTCCCTAACAAACTAGGTTACGACATGCCCTCCCATAAAGAAGATCAAAAGGTGGTGCACTAATAATGGAGTGATAGTTGTTGTTGTAAGAAAACTCCACCGGAGGATGGTAAAAATCCTAACTCCCACCAAAATCTATAACACAAACCCTCAGCATATCCTCGAGTGTTTGGATGGACCTCTCGCTCGGGCTATCAGTTTTTGGATGATAAGTGGTACTAGAATGCAACCTCGTACCCAATTCGTCGTGGAACCCCAGCCAAATTAGCGAAGTGAATCGAACGTCTCAATCGGATAAGATGGAAACTAGAACGCCATGCCGAGCGACAATCTCGTGCACATAAACATTAATTGATTTCTCGGCCGAAGAGCTCTCCCGAATGGCTAGAACGTGAGCACTCTTGGTCAATCGATCCGCGATGACCCAAATCGCAACAAAACCTTGGTATGTCTTCGGAAACTTGGTGATGAAATCTCTGGTAATCTGTTCCCATTTCTAAATGGGATCCTCCAAAGGTTGAAGGTTATTGCATGGCCTCTGATACTCAGCCTTGTGTAACATCATGGTATTTAAGTACTTCTAAAGTCATCCCTAAAATTTTAATTCATGTCATTTTGGTCCCTAATTCAAAGAAGTTATGCTTTGAAGCCCTAGTGGAAATTTTGTAATTAAGGCGGGAGGAGTACATCATGCGTACATGCTTGTACGTTGAGCATACTAGGGTGCGCCCTAGTACGCTGGACGCATACCTATGTATGTAGGGAGTACTAGCTTTAAGATGAAAACCCTACTTTTTGGGGTTTAGGTTGTATTTAAGCAACATTAATCCTTATTTTCCCTCACCTCTTCAGCCTCAATTTCCTTTGAAACATTTTCGAAAACCCTAGCCATTTGAGTGTATGTTTTAAGCTTAAGAGTGTGTTACTGATTTGTTGAAGAAGGAAAGAAGATACATTGAGGAGCCTTGGTGTAGAAGCAAGCTTGTGGATATGGGATCATTTCCTTTTAGAGAAGCTCCAGAAGGTATAAAGTTCATACATTAATGACCTAATTGTTAGATCCCATTTTTGGGTGTTTTTATGTCAGTTTTGGTCCCATAACTCCCATCTTGTGCATGGTTTGTTCTTGTCATTTTGAGCTGTCCTTTCACACCTGAGAAGGGGTCCTAAGCTATAAAAATGAGGTCCTAATTGTTAGAATTGCTTCATGCATCTTATAAAAGGTCTTAATGGATTAATACCTTATGTTAAGCACCTTTTGTGCTTATAAAGTCATAAAGTTGGAAACTTTATGACTCTATAGTGCATTTGGCCCGTAGATCTGAAATATAGACTAGAGTGCTTAAGGCATTAAGCACTTAATGGAGTGTGAGGGCTAGAAGGCTACGCCCTGCATACAAGGTTAATCACCCCGATGACCATTCAACTTCAACGCTTTGTGTACGCTAAGCATACCTTCGGAGTACGCCACACGTACTCGCACTGGGGATGCCTTGTTGAGTTGACTCAGTTGGGTTGGCTCAGTTGACTTAGTGGGTTTGACTAGTTTACTTTGACTTTCACCAACTTTGACCTTGAGGGTATTTTGGGTATTTTAATGGAATTTATCATTTGGTGGAAATGGGTATCGGTTAGAAAGATGAGATTCGGAGTCGGACCTTATCAGTTTTGTTCAGTTTGCGGGGTGAGTTTTCCTTACTGTACTTTCGGGTTGACGGCCCAAAGGTCGACCCTTTGGATTGTTATCCTGGTTTATCGTATGATTGTATGATGTAGCGATTGGTTATATATGTATCCTAGTATATAGGATTATTCTATGCTTAGTGATCTACTAGATCTGTATGACGGTCTGTATATGCTAGCTAGGGTTGATATGGTATATATTGATATGTGATGGGGTGTTGGGTTGAGGCGGTCATGGTGTGCGCTAAAGTCCAAGAGACCTAGGGCATCCCGGATAGACTGCAGAAAAGAGGGGGGTACCATTCTAGCCGAAGGCCTGGATAGCGGTCCAGATTGGTTGAAATCTCGGTGAGGCGGTCCAGTCATAATTAAGGTTCTATATGCATGATGTTTTTTTGTTGTTATTGTGATTATCTATTGTGTTGGTACTTTAGGGGAACTCATTAAGCATTGGCTTATAGTTTTGGGTTATGTTTCATGTACTTAAAGGATAGTGGGAAGGCTAAGACATGATCATACACCTCCTCATGTTTTTGAACTTATGATTTTGGGAAACACTAATATAGAACATATTTTTAAAACTCTGTTGTAAATAATTTGTGATTTTGGGTTGATTTTTAAAACTTTAAATTTTTCATGATTTTATGGATATTACAAGTTGGTATTAGAGCCTTGGTTTGAGTGAATTGGAGGAACACTCGTGTGAATCAAAGAGGATGTGGTGTGTACGATAAGTCAGAGCTGGTAAGTAGACCCCAAATTACTACGTTGTTATTTGATATTGTGACATGTTAGAACAACATGCTACTGATAGGCTTGGGATCTTCAGGAATTGCATGATAGAATTACCTGATATGTGATTGCTTATCTCTTATAGAATACTTGATTGATTATTGTATGACTCTTTCGTGTGTGAACTGACTATTGAGTGAATACGCTAAGTCGCATGCTACATGGTTTAAATGATCTTACGATAAGGGATTCACACCTGCAACTCTTGTCTGGGTCCAATCGTTGTAGCATTGAATAATTTTGTTTAAAATTGTTTAAGTTGTGCGGAATGTGATTGTATTCATGCAATAGTTATCTGGCAACAATGGAGGGTCATGTTGTAGTTAATGATAGGGTGAGTTTTGTGGGGTTATCCATTTCATCTCGCGATGTTTAGCCTTCCTTAAAGGAGTGAGGATTGAGTGAATGAGTATGCTAGTATGTATTGTTAAGTTTGTTGTGATGATCCTCTGAGAAAAATATGGGTAGGTGTGGAAGGTAGTATGGGGCCGTACTACTGAAAGCACATGACCCGTACGCGTAACAAGGAAATCACAACCCCTGGGGATTTGTTGGGAGTTAGTTCCCCTGTTGTGATATGCATGTTATCTGATATACCCTGGTATATTTTTAGTATGGTGACGACGAGACGATTTGAGGCTGGATCGGGATCGGGATCGGGAGCTGGCAGTCAGGGTGGGCCAACTGTGTATAAGGACATGATTAGCGAGATTGTCCATGAGGAGTTTGTGGTCGTTGTTAGGTAGCAGATACCAAATCTATTTGGTTCTATCAAGAACGCGATGATGGAGTTCTTTGATGACATATATGTTGCTTTGTCTGAAGCTGCTGTTGCTGCAGACACCACAACCATGGCGGCTGCATATATTGGTGTTGGGTTGGTTTTTCTGTACTAGGACTTCAAAAATATCAAGCCACCAACTTTTGATGGAGTTCAAGACCGATCATAGCCATGAGGTGGATATCTGGCATAGAGGGATGCTTTTTCACCTGCTCTTGCCTAGTTGACCAGAAGGTCGGGTGTTCTCTGAACCTTCTGAGGTTTGGAGCAAAGGATTCGTGGAGACTTGTTACGAGGTCGTATTCTTCTAAGCAGAGAGTTGTTGTGTCTTGGGAGCTGGTCTCGGATATGTTTCGTACTAGATACGTGCAGCAGGTGGAGTGTGAGAGGTTGACCCAGGAGTTTTTGGACCTGATGCAGGGGACTGATTCGATGGCATAGATCACCAAGATGTGTATAGAGAGGGCCATGTTTTGTCCTGAGTTTGCTTCTAAGAAGGCTCAGATGACCCATTACTTGAGCATGATTAAGACGAATACCAGGAAGTTTGTTTCCAGCCAACATTATGAAACTTTGTTAGAGATACAGGAGGCCGCCCAACGGCTTGAGATTAATATAGAGCTGCAAAAGAGGGAGCAGAGACTGGCCCCAACACATTTATAGCCAGCGTCGAAGCAGTTCAAGGCCATTGATTCTATATTTGTAGGGAAGAGGGTCCGCACTTGTGGGAAGTGCAGCAACGTTCATGAGGGGGCATGTCGATTAGGAAGTGTGTGCCACAAATATGGCAAGGAGGAGCACTGCGAGGGATAGTCGGCAGCTAGCCTCAGCTCAGAGTACAAGGATCTACTATCATTGTGATCAGGTTGGCCATGTGAAGGTCAAATGTCCATTCCTCGCCGTGAAGCTGGTGCAGGCCCTGAAGGCAGCTACTTTGAGGATCACTGATGGGCGCCAAGGGAGGGCGGAGCCCCTGAGGGCTCGAGGCCATGCTTTTCAGCTCACTGCTGAGGAGGCCAGAATAGCCCCAACTGTTGTAACTGGTATGTATTATGTTTTGTGTTATGCTTATACACACACACACACACATATATATATATATATATATATATATATATATATATATATATATATATATATATATATATATATATGCCTCTAATAGGTACGTTTCTAGTGAACTCTTGTTTGACTCTGGTGCGATTCGATCTTTTGTATCTCGATCGTTTGGTAGGGAGTTTGATATGTCGATTAGGGAGTTAGAGTGTCCGTTGTGGGTTTCTATCGCCAACGAACATGGGGTCTTTGTGTCTGCGGTGTTTTGGGGATGTGTGCTTGAGATCTCCGAGGTGCCTTATCTGATTGACTTGGTTCTTATCCCCATGGTAGATGTGTGTGTGATTGTAGGCATGAAGTGGTTGAGCAGGTTGGGTGCCCTAATTGATTGTGAGGGCCAACAAGTGGTAGTTCAAACCCCAAGTTAGGGAGAACTAGTTATCTATGGAGAGGGCACAAGGATGGGATCATGGTTTTGCTCAGTGTCCAGGGCTTGTCAGTATATTTAACATGGGTGAGTAGGCTACTTGGCTTATGTGGTGGATACACGAGTTGAAGATCAGATTTCAGTTTAAGAGGTCCCGGTTGTTAGGGAGTTTGTTGATGTATTCCCTAAGGAGTTGTCCGGTGTACCTCCCGAGAGGCTGGTCAAGATCAGGATTGAATTTGTGCAAGGTGCGCCCCGATCACCAAAGTGTCGTACCACTTGGCACCGCCTAGATGCAAGAGTTTTCATCTCAGCTGTAGGAGCTGCTAGGCATGCAGTTCATCAGACCGAGTAGTTCTCCGTGGGGAGCATTGATATTGTTCGTCTAGAAGAAGGATGGTTCACACCGGATGTGCATTGATTGTCGGGAGTTGAACAAAATAATGGTGACGAACCATTATCCCCTGCCAAAGATTGACGACATCTTTGATCAGTTGTAGGGTGCATATTGGTTCTCCAAGATATATTTGAGGTCTGGGCATCACTAGGTCAGAGTGAGAGAAGACCGTGTTCCAGACTCGTTATGGGTATTACAAGTTCGTGGTGATGCCATTTGGACTCACCAATGCACCTGCGGTGTTTTTAGATTTGATGAATCGGGTATGCAGTTCGATGCTCAATCATTTTGATATTGTATTTATTGATGTTATCTTGGTGTATTCCAAGACCATAGAGCACTATAAGAAGCATATTCGAGAGCTTCTAGGGGTTTTGAGGCGAGAACAAATTTATGATAAGTTCTCGAAGTATGAGTTTTTGTTACGAGAGGTCCAGTTCCTTGGGCACCTCATTAACAAGAATGGGATTTTGGTTGATCCGGCCAAGATCGAGGCACTGATGCAGCGGGAGGTTCCAAAATCTTCCTCTGATAGCAGGAGCTTCTTGGGTTTAGCAGGGTACTATCGGAGATTTCTTCAAGATTTCTCCAAGATTGTAGTACCTCTCCCTTGTCCGACGAGGAAGGGGGTGGATTTTCCATAGGGCCCTGAGCAGCAGTCATCATTTGAGACTCTTTGCCATATATTATGCGAGGCCCTAATAGTGACCCTCCTGGAGGGAATTGAGGATTTTTTGGTATTATGTGATGCTTCCATTTTTGGTTGGGGGCAGTCCTCATGTAGTGAGGGCGGGGGATTGCTTATGCTTCATGGCAGCTGAAGTCGCATGAGATGCGATATCCCAATCATGATCTGGAATTTGGGGCAATGGTTTTTACCCTTAATATTTGGAGACACTATCTTTATGGGGTCCATTGTACTATCTACACGGATCACTAGAGTTTGAGGCATATCATGGACCAGCTAAACCTGAACATGAGGCAACACAGGTGGCTGGATGTAGTCAAGGATTATGACTGCAAGATCCTTTACCATTTGGGTAAAGAGAACATGGTAGCAGATTCTTTGTGTCACAAGTCCTCGGGGCCTTCAGATAGGGGGACATGTAAGAGGATATCAGTTGATTCTTTGCTTTCAAGTTTGATCAAGGAGGCTCAGGCCAAGGGAGTTGGAAAAGAGAACTGGAAGAAAGAGAGGATCATAGGTGATCTTGATAAATTTGTAACGGATAGACGAGCATTATTAACCCAGTGTGGTTGGGTCTGGGTCCCAGTTTCTAGTGGGATTAGGCAGATTGTGCTAGAGAAGGCTCATAAGCCTCATTTTTTTATTCATCCGGGGGCCATCAAGATGTATCGAGACTTGAGATTGAGCTACTGGTGGTCGTGTATGAAGAGGGAGATAGCTTGGTATGTTGAGATGGTGGCCATGTATGAAGAAGGATATAGCTTGGTATGTTAAGAGATGCATGACATGCAGGATGGTCAAGGCTAAGCATCAGAGGCTGCATGGCAAGTTGCAATCTTTGGTGGTTCCCATGTGGAAATGGGAGCAGATTTCGATGGATTTTATCACTAAGTTTCCAAAGATGACAAAGGGTTTTGATTCCATCTGGGTCATCGTGGATCGATTGACCAAGAGTGCTCACTTTTTGGCTATTTGGGAGATTTCTTCAGCTGAGAAGTTAGCTGATGTGTATGTTCACGGGATCGTTGCTCGCCATGGGGTTCTGGTCTCCATTGTTTCAGACCGTGATATTCGTATCACCTCCCGTTTTTAGCAGAAGTTCCATAAGGATCTGGGTATGAGGTTACACTTCACTACTGGTTATCATCCACAAACTGATGACCAGAGTGAGCGGGCGATGCAGACCCTTGAGGATATGTTGTGGTACTGTGTTATCGATTTTGGTGGTAGATGGGACTCCTACATGACTCTTGTGGAGTTCTCCTACAACAACATTTATCACTCTAACATTGGTGCTCCGCCTTTCAAGCTCTTGTATGGGTGGAGGTGTCGTACCTTGGTTTGTTAGGGCGAGATTGGTCACATGGTTATGGGATGGACTGAAGTGGTCCTTCAAACTACAGAGCTCATTCAACAAATCAGGCAGAGACTATAGACCGCTCAGTGTCGACGGCAGAGCTATGTCGAACAGCGTCGATCCGAATTGGAGTTTCAGGTCAGTGATATGGTATTACTGAAGGTCTCACCTTGGAAAGGTGTGATACGCTTTAGGAAGAGGGAGAAATTGGGTCCCCGATATATTGGGTCATTTCGGGTGATTTCTAGGTTTGGAAAGGTTACTTACATGTTGGAGCATGGAAATGCTCTACAAATAATGAGTGGTAGTTAGGTTGTATTTTTCCATTTATTGTATTGTTGGTGTATTTTATCTCTCCTTCCTATATAATGGGAGAGATGGTCATTTCTTAGAGTGCACTTCTCTTACCATGTAATCCTAGAGAGAGAGACATTTGGTGGGTTCTCCCCACCAAGGGAGAGTTTCTCTCTCCCACCATGATCTTCGTGAATAATATTTTTATCATTCTTTCTTTTCTTATCTTTTCTCATCTAAAAATTACTCATCAAATTTTCTCCATGGATATATATATATATATATATATATATATATATATATATATATATATATATATACATACATACATATATATATATATACATACATACATATATATATATATATATATATATATATATATATATATATATATATTCACACGTTAAATCTCAAGATTTATTTCCTCCGCATCCACCGTTTGTTATAAAAATGGGTTCTATCAATTGGTATCAGAGTCGTACCTAGAAGGTTTAATCGACTTGTTCAAGGGAACGACTCTCGTTCGGTGATTATCTTGGAATTTTTTGAGTTTTTGCAAGAATTCTCGGGTTCAAACCGGAAATTTCTGATGAGTTTTCAATTTTTCTGGGGTGATTCTTACTTAGTAAAATAATTATGTTGTTGCTGCTCACAAATTCACTGCTGGAAATTTATGTTCTTGGTGTTCTTAGTATTTTTTTGCTGATGAAATGAAGAAAAAATGGGAGAAAAATTATTTTTGTGGTCTCCAAAAAGTTGAAGAAATTGTTCCAGGAGGTATTTGTTCTTGGAAATGAGAAGACACAAATTAATGGTCTTATTTTCTTTGCAGTGGTGTTTTTTTACCCAGCAACTTGTAAATCTTCCTGAGTCTCCCTTTCTTGGCCGGACAACAGCCTCGAACCGAAGCTTAGATCCGCAGGCTCTCGCCCTTTGTCTCGCCACTACCACATGCTTCTTCCTTTGTTTCAGACCGCACCTGCTTCTCGGATCGCAGTCATCCATCGGTCAGCAATTGTGCTCTGCACTTCAGTTCTACCGCAGCTGCCTAGCCTTCCATCAGCAACCTTCATCCGATCAGCTGCCCTCGTTAGCACCCAACCGTGCCCACTCTCATCCGAACCAAGCTCCATCTGCCGCCCTACCCCTGACTCCGGTTCCACCTCCTAGACCCACAACCTCTTAGACCCGCAACTACCCTTCTCCTCCTTGCCTCCGGCCCTTCTCACTCTCCAGCTCTCCCCTCCCTCCTTCTGCTATTCCCCTCTCTTCTTCCTTCTTCCTCCTCCTTCCCCTCCTTTTTATCCTTCTTATTTTTTTTAAACTCTTTTATTTCTTTTCAGTCTTTATTTATTTTTTTGTCTAATAATTTTTTAATCATTTTTTTTCAGCCAATGTTTTTTAATGACAATTTATTTTTTCGGCCAATTATTTCTTCTTAACAACAACTTTTTAGCCAATTTTTTTTATTAAAACCAATTATTTTTTTACACCTATTATTATTTTTTAATACCAATTTTTGCCACAACCGAACCTTGGATTGTCACATTGGTTCATTTTATGCCGGTTATTTGGAAGAATACTCCTACCGCAGTTTTGATGGGTTTTATGCATAAGAACAATCCTATGTGCTCATACAAACCCTAATGCTTGGATCTAGGTTTCTCTATTGTACATGCTTTGAATCCAAGACTAATAAACTTAGATCTAACATATTATAAATTGAATGAGGGTTTAGAGAATTACCTTTAATTGTTATATAGCAATAACAATCAATTCCTTGCTTGGATTGGCTTCAAAAGCTTAGTGCCTCAAGTGTTGCACCTCTAATGGAGTCACAAACACCATATACAACTTGGATGAAGAGGAGAAGGAAAGAGGCTGCCCAAAAACGACTAGAAACCCTAGAGAATCAGTTGTCCACGTTTTTTGGGCTTAAGGGTCCTTTATATACATGTAGGCTATTAGGGTTTACAACTAGGAAACCCTAATCTGACTGCTTAGGCCCTAAGCAGCCCATGGACTCCTTAAACATATCCCTTGGACTATTTCTAATGGGCTTCCCATAGAATTCGTCCAACCTATATATTATTAGGTGACCCACAGCCTAATTATAATTATCTTATAATTACAACTTCAGTCCCCTAAGTTTAATTAATCTCTTTTAGCCACAAAATTAATTATCAATTAATTCTTGACTAATATTAATTAGACAATATGATTTCTCCTTTAATATATTATTCTCACAATATATTAATAAATCATATTTAAACCTTTCTCTCCTTAAATCATCCTACATATTGCTATGGTGAAGGCAACCCAAAAGGACCATGCTCATAATCGGGTCAAGTACATACCAAAATAGTTATGGACTTAGATACTAATCCAACAGTCTCCCACTTGGATAAGTCTAATAACTTTTTTCCGTATGACTTCAGAACCTGATCAGCAATCGTAGCTTTCAAAAGCCACTGTCAACTCTGATCTTATCAGATAGCGTGTCCTCTAGATAAGGGATTATATATTCCTCCATTCTCAAGATATCGTATAGACAAAAGACATGAATTTCAATCATTCTCTCTATATTGTTTCCCAACTTCCGATTCACGACGACTGATAACAGACTACAATTGAACACATCAACTTAGTCCCGGCTTGGCCAAGCGCTTAGGTGTCATCACTAAATCATCGAGAGGCCCATAGATATCGCTTTTATCCCACTTTGGGTAAAAGGAATGGATAAACTTTGACTCAAATACTCGCTTGCATTTATTGATCGAATCACACACAACAATAAGTTTTATAACACCAAGTTACTGGTGCGTTTACTTATTATCAATGTGTAACTGACCAACAAATAACAACTCACACGTCTCGGCTTCAAGAATATACAATATTATCGTCTCACTAATCACTCATAATAAAACCATGAAGTGATCCAAGTGAGCGTGGGTTTAATCCAATACTCTAATCTTATCAAAGCACTCATGAACTCTGCAGCAAACTTGTGCCATGTCTAAACACTTCAGACAATCTACAAATAGATTCATGACAGCCTTTATTCATACCAACTCCCAACGTATGACCGACTGTGGATGTTTGAATAACCTAGTTATTCGGGAAGTCAAAACATGCAAACTGAAACATAACAACAATACTTAATCCTATATGGCCCCAAACTTGTGAGAGTAAATAAAACCCTTCTATTTATCCACCATATTGATTACTCATTATTTATCATTTATTGTTTCGGATAACCAACTTATTACTTGAATTACAACAACAATTGTCCCATGCTCTAAACATGCACACTTTGTTTCCTATGGTCCATGCTTTGTGAAATAGATCACCTGAAAACTTTTCCAATGATGCTCATTTCACAATTCCTTAATCCTAATTATTAGTGTAAGAACACAAGGTTCTTGCCACTACTAGAATATGCTAGATTCTAACATTTTACGCAACGATCCTTTCGTAAAGTCATAGCACAAAAGTCACTAAGACTTGGCTAATGAAATCACAAAGTACTTTCTTATAAATTATTACAAGAAAATTCCATAGATGTGAAGTCTCATATTCAAAGTACATTCCTTTGAACATCCTTCTTGCACAAAGTTTCTAATCTAGACATAGATTCTCAATATCCAACTCCCAATATGGAAACATTTCCACATTTTCCATATGACAACTCATTCTTAATAGAATCTTATCTATTCATAATAATGTCGATACGGTTCATCCAATACCATACTCCCAACTACTCACAAGCAACCAATCCTCAACGAACTTTGGATCGTCCTTTGATAGTTGTTTAATTATTTTGGTCAAAACCAATTCTAGTCCTTTTTCCCTCTTAATGTGCTAGACATTTGGAAAATTTTAGAATGGTAAAATACTATAGCATTTGCAATCGATCCTATACCCGAAGCGTATGGGACACGATGCATAATGTCTTACATAAAGATATGATACTTTACCAATCTTTTGCCATAATATTTTATGTGTCATGTTCTCACAATGCGAACTATGAGGAGGGATGCCGTAATCATAATCGAATTTTAAGAACACACAATGTATCCTTTGACTGAAAATATTAAAATTTCTTAATCTAAGCTTTAGATTTTGAAACGGAGTATAATATTCTCTCCCTTAATTATAGCAAAACAACTTTTCAACCCATGCAACTTTGCAAATGGAATCTTTGTTTTTCTATAATTAATATTGCTAACTTGCAAAACTCGCCATAATAATCATACAAGCATAACACTTATGCTCCCACTATCATGATGATTATCATATAAGCATAACATTTATGCTCCCACTAGCTTTGACATGTATTCAGAAAACAAATGAACTTCCAGAAAACAATGCCTATTGAATTTCTGAAATTCACATTTCTAATACCAAATGCTTCGATAAGCCTTTATCTAATCTTCTTAAACTTATACCCCTTTTCCTTAGACAGCTCATATGTGTGTTTAAACAATTCAGAACTTATGTTACTAAGTTCCAAATGTTCAAACTAATTGCCAAATCTCACAATTCGAACTATGGAAAGGGATGCCGTAACCATAATCGAATTTGAGAATACAATTTTCACATAGCTATCTTCTTAAAATCTCTCTTAGTGAAAGCATTCCCTCACAGTCATTTTCATGAAGGAGGGAATCTTATGACACTTAGATTCTATGGTATATGAGTTCATATCCATGTGAATTTGCCAAAACCAAGGTTTGCAACAAATCCAAACTCATATGGACTGAACTTTCTTAATCTTGATTTCTTGCCTTATGGTAACACGAGTGCCCACCATGTCTTCCAAGTAGATTAGTAACTTGTCCTTACATATCAATGTACTTTTCATCGATTAAGGCTCTAGTATGCAAAATGAGAACTCATAGAACTCACATACACAATTAATTCAATTGGAATGGCACAGAAAACAAAATAATGTCAACATGATAGGTTGTAAATCTCAAGTCGTGTGCTAGTGATGATAGGGTTTATTCTTGATTTGTTCTTGAAACCTTTCAAGACCATTAAGACTCCCACCGACTCTTTGACATATAAGATTCTCTTATCAAGAAACATTTCTTGACAAACCAAATATTCAAGAGTTAGTGTAGTTCTTATCAAGACAAAACACTTCACACAATTGGTCCTAGTTGGTCTTTGTCTTATCCAAGACAGCACAACTTACCAATTTCAAATGTGCAAGAATAAGAAAACTTTTCCAAATTCCACATTTGATGAGTGTTATAAACCTACTTAAGACTTTTCACTCAATGTCACAATCTTGACTCTAAGACTTGATATTGTAATGAAGTATGATTGACTTATTGATTTAACCATTTCTACAATACTTGATACCTCTTCTTAGACATACAATTGCACTAAGACTCACTTAGAGGATCTATTGAGACACGGTTCTTAATCTTTAAGACTTATCATAAAACACAATAAAAGGTACTCTCCCTTCTTCTTAGAATAGAGAAACTTTTATCTTTCTGCCTACTTGATTCTTCTTGATTCGTTCTACTATTCATTGAAACTTTTTCAATCAACTCAGAATTATACTTAATCTTATAAGTATAATCATATTTACTAAGCTTTAGTAAATCATGATGAATATCTTTGTCACTATTCTAGTGGACTTGATCAACACACAACCTTGTGTACTTGATCTCCTTGTCCTTCAATTGACACTTTGCAAAGAATTAGTCTAAGTTTCCCAAATGTGAAGGTTTTTCATTCATCATACAATACACATTGCATGATTCCAAGTTTCTGTCCAATTGAAACTTGGGCGATGAGAAACTCTCCTTACTTGGTAAACTCTTGACACTTCCACAAATAATACAATTAAGAATCAAATCCATTATTGCTAATAATAGAAACATTCAAACATCAATTTTTCATGCATGCCATCGCAAGGATAAATAAATAAGATAAAATCAAAATTCATTTTATTGCGGAAAAAATTTGTCCTTACAATGTAATTCAATTGAAAAACTATGTTGTTACATATTTCTTAACAATCTATTCTAACTCCAAGTAGTAGCTCAAGAATCCATTCTTCAAGTAATGCGATCGAAATCCATTTCTTCATGATTAGATTCAGCTCACTTCTTTTCTCAAGCTTCCTCTCTTTTCTTCGATCCTACAAAACATCAAAATGTAATCTTATCACATCATGTATTAAGAATTTAGAATAGGAACTCAAAAGAGTTAGATAATGGATTTTACCTGAAGTAGAGCCATACGTCTTGACTCTCCCATCTCTTAGATCTCTCAGGTAGTTAGGGCAGCTTCGTCTCCAATGCCCCTTCTCTTGGCAATAAAAGCAAATGGACTCCTTTGGCACAGCACATCGGACAATCACAGACTTAGTTCTTTCTGGACTTCCAATGTTGCCAGTGTCCATTGAAGTTTGGGAGTTTGATTCACTAGACAAATTTGCTTGACCAGCACGCCAAACTATTGCTGATTCAGCAGCTATAAGCAAATAGGTGAGATCAATTAGGGTCACGTCATGATCCATCATATAGTACTCTCTAACGAACTCACTATATGATTCAGGAAGTGAGTGAAGAACCCAGTCAACAGTCAACTCACTTGAAATCTCGACACCCAACATGTTTAACCTATCAATGTGTGACTTCATCTCTAAGACGTGCGCACACACAGGTTTCCCATC
The DNA here is from genome assembly GCF_052625555.1 of Lactuca saligna. Taxonomy (NCBI): domain Eukaryota; kingdom Viridiplantae; phylum Streptophyta; class Magnoliopsida; order Asterales; family Asteraceae; genus Lactuca; species Lactuca saligna. Next base: position 142,863,109 of record NC_136422.1, read on the forward strand.
TTCGTGTTCACTTGCCAAAAGGGCTTGAGTGAGCTTGAACTTTTCAAGCCTTTGAACTTGTGGGTTAGGGAGAATAGTTGGAGGAGGTGGAGGAAGTGAAGCATGACTCTCATTTCCTTGATCGTATCTCGGAACGTCATCTTTATTTGGAAAGCTTGTTCCAAAGGATTTGGAAGACCATTGTAAGATGTAGACATCTACAAAACGGGAGAAAATTCAAGTTAAGTTGATTAGAATTCTTGATGCAACACCCAAATGAAACATCAAGCTAGGATCCAACACAATACTCTACAACCTAGAAGAGGGATGCCGTAATCTAGTTGCAGAATATTTGAAGGTAGGTAAATGACGATTTACCAATTTCCACCATGAAAAACGAAAAGGAAGATTAAGTTTTAAATGAATTGAAACTCCTAGATCTTTTGAGATTCATTGAACTTTTCAATGGCATGTTTAATCTCGATTATGCCCTACTATTTGTGACTGGGATGCCGAGGATCACAAACAAGGTGTGAATAACCATACGAATCACGTGGTGCACCCAATGCTATAATCACCTAATCAATGTGCCGGTTAGCCACACACGCTCCATTGATCTATGATAAGCATCGAGCCACCCTTCGCCACCAATGTCATCCCCAAATTAGTGTGCCGGTTAACCACACACGCTCCCACTAACGTTTGACAAGGGTACGAAGTGTAATTCCATGGGTTAGCATACAATTTCACATTTTGCCTAAAGTAACTATGATTTGGGAATTTGAAAAAGAATTTAGTTACTTTGTACTTCATTATACTTATAATGGAAGGTTTCTATCCTGTCCTACCCGTTCGGCTAACGACCCTCCACTAGTCAAGAGTGCGGTGGGTAAGAGTGGATACCCATTCAATCGCCATTTTATAGGCAATTTCCTTAAACACCCCTTATAGACCAGCTTCGTGAATGAGGCCTACTAACGATAAGACTGACTGTTTACTCATACATATATATAATATTAGACTTTTAATGTTATATATAGTATAGGGTGTATTTTACACTTTTAAAATACTAGGTGGTTTAACTTAGTAAATTATACTTTTAATTTAATTAAATGTGAACCAAAACTTTATGGGTTTATTAAATCACTTTTAATTATACACTTTAATTAATTAACAAAACCATAAGGGTGTGATTTGAACCTTTTCAAAATACTAGGGTTTTAGAATTTAACATTTCAAAATTAAACTTTTAATTAACTTTTAAATTCCAAAAAAAAAACTTGAGGGCAAGTTTTGAAACATTTCAAAACATTAGGGTTTAGAATTTAAATATTTCAAAATTAAACTTTTTAATCAAAAAATTTAAATTCCAAAACTTGAGGGCAAGTTTTGAAACTTTTCAAAAACATAAGGGATCAAATAACAAATAATTCAAATTAAACAATTAATTTTACAATTATCTATATTTGACCTAATCTTATTTTAGTCATTAGATAATTACCAAATAATTTGAAATAATCCATATTTATCATATAAACAAACTATTATTTAAAAGATTTGAAATTATCTATTGTTTTGGCAAGGATAATCACTAATTTAAGATAAAATTGGATTTTAACTTCAATAAACGAATTAGGTATCAAATCCAAGTCAAAACAGCAGCAAAAACCATGAATTCCCTCTGTCTGACCCCTGGACTCGCCGAGTCAGGGACTAGACTCGCCGAGTCAGGGACAGACTCGCCGAGTTCATCCACTGACTCGCCGAGTCAGGTCGGGCAGAGGCCAAAAATCGATTTTCAGCAAATAAAGCAGTTAAGCATCACATACAACTAAAACCAATCAAGGCTCTGATACCACTGATGGGTTTTATGCATAAGAACAATCCTATGTGCTCATACAAACCCTAATGCTTGGATCTAGGTTTCTCTATTGTACATGCTTTGAATCCAAGACTAATAAACTTAGATCTAACATATTATAAACTGAATGAGGGTTTAGAGAATTACCTTTAATTGTTATATAGCAATAACAATCAATTCCTTGCTTGGATTGGCTTCAAAAGCTTAGTGCCTCAAGTGTTGCACCTCTAATGGAGTCACAAACACCATATACAACTTGGATGAAGAGGAGAAGGAAAGAGGCTACCCAAAAATGACTAGAAACCCTAGAGAATCAGTTGTCCACGTTTTTGGGGCTTAAGGGTCCTTTATATACATGTAGGCTATTAGGGTTTACAACTAGGAAACCCTAATCTGACTGTTTAGGCCCTAAGCAGCCCATGGACTCCTTAAACATATCCCTTGGACTATTTCTAATGGGCTTCCCATAGAATTCGTCCAACCTATATATTATTAGGTGACCCACAGCCCAATTATAATTATCTTATAATTACAACTTCAGTCCCCTAAGTTTAATTAATCTCTTTTAGCCACAAAATTAATTATCAATTAATTCTTGACTAATATTAATTAGACAATATGATTTCTCCTTTAATATATTATTCTCACAATATATTAATAAATCATATTTAAACCTTTCTCTCCTTAAATCATCCTACATATTGCTATGGTGAAGGCAACCCAAAAGGACCATGCTCATAATCGGGTCAAGTACATACCAAAATAGTTATGGACTTAGACACTAATCCAACAAGTTTTACTTGACATCATTCATTGTGATGCTTGCACCGCAACAGCGATTGATCAATAAATTTGTTTCGCATTCTTCACTTTAAGAGATTTTATGACTTGTCGCTCTTAATTTTTGGTGGACGAATCATGTATCTTGAGCATGTGGACTTTATTCTCTATTAAATACCACTTCGAGAGTTCCGGCACCGCAGTTTGGATATTTTGGCATATTTTCGGCACAACAGAGATATTTTGCATGCAGTGATTCTTCGTTCTATGGTATTTGTTCATGCAGCTTCAGCAACTATATCACCCGCCTTCTCATGACCATAGAGTATCTATTTTACTCTATTTCTCATGTCTTATCGAGACCCTTCATACATCTAGGGAGAGCTCTCTTAGCTCTTAGTATCTGACATTCTCCATCCGATGATTTGTTGATTTTTGATATCCGGTCTTTGGTTATCAAAAATAGGAACAGAATATCATTCTGATTTGGTTCTTATGATTCATTGAGTTTGGATTTTTGAAGACTTCTGAAGACCATTACTTAATTAGTGATGCAATGTGGCACTTATTTTTGGTCGTTAAAGATCAAATTTTTGGCATTACTCGATGTTTTCCGATTCCGATTATTTATTATTCGGACTCTACCACATGATGATTTTGTGTTCGAATCCGGTTCAGATTTTATGATTTCTCGAGTTTGGATTTGTGATATTTTGAAGAGGAATATTATTTTGGCGATGTGACATGGCAATTATTTTTGATCCTTGGATCAAATTTTTGGCATTGTTGGACCATGTCTTTGGACTCACATTATTTTTATCCGGACTTCATTTTATGGATGCTTCACATTTTTAGCAGGTTATTCTTTGAAGAATCTTGGTGTATTATGATTCGAGAACTCCAGATGTTTTTCATACTTTTGGAAGCCGAAGTGTTTCTTTTATTGGATCTTCTACTTGCCTATGGCGATCTTCTTCTTGCCCATGGCTCATTGAAGAATTGGATTTTACTTTTCTGCTTCATTGGTGGTGCTTTGAAGCCGAAGACCTTCATTGTTAGATATTCATGGCTAGTTTCCGACTTCACAGACACTCCAGAGTTTTAGTGATATTTCAGCATTTGTTTCTCATAATGTTTCATTTTATTACCATACTTTCTAGTCGGATTACTGTATTATAGCCTTGTATCACTTACTGTATCTCTCATCATTTGTAAGCATTTAAAGAGAGAATGTTGGAGCATGGAAATGCTCTACAAATAATGAGTGGTAGTTAGGTTGTATTTTCCCTTTATTGTATTTTGGTGTATTTTAACTCTCCCTCCTATATAAAGGGAGAGATAGTCATTTCTTAGAGTGCACTTCTCTTACCATGCAATCCTAGAGTGAGATATTTGGTGGGTTCTCCCCACCAAGGGAGAGTTTCTCTCTCCCATCATGATCTTCATGAATAATATTTTTATCTCTCTTTCTTTTCTTATATTTTGTCATCTAAAAATTACTCATCAAATGTTCTGCATGGATATATATTTGTTGGAATAGTGTCTAAGGCTGCAACTATATTAGGCAAGTATTTGACCTGGTTGTGCATGGTCCTTTTGGGTTGCCTTCACCATAGCAACTTGATGGGATGATTTATTAAGAGAGAGTAAATATTATAAAGAATAATATAGAGTTATTTGATTAATATAAGTCATAGAATTAATTGGAATTAATTTGGTGACTTAAAGAGATTAATTAAATAAGAGGGTATAAAGTGTCAATTGTTTGATAGTTAAACTTGAGACTGTAAATCCGTACAGATATGGATTGGATGAATTCTAGGAGCTAAAGGATAGCTCAAAATCGTCCATGATGTTATCTAGGAATGGATTTGGATAGCCTTAAGAGAAGATTATCCAATTAGGGTTTAGACTGTAACCCTTAAGGAGTCTACAAGTATAAATAGACCCCATGGGTAAGGGAAATTGGCATCTCATCAAGAGTAAGAGAACTCTGGCCGATTTCCTCCCCTCTCCTCTCTCCTAAATCATCTTCCTTGCTATTGGTGTTTGTAAGCCATTAGAGGAGTGACATTTGTGACTCTAGAAGCTCCAAGACAACAAGATCAACAAGGAATTCAAAGGTATGGTTCTAGATCTATTTCAATGTTGTTATTTAACCTAATTAGGCATTAGAAGTCTTGGATTCAAAGCATGTTTAATTAGAAAGCCTAGATCCGAGCATTAGGGTTTTGCATATGCACATAGGAAAGTTCTTATGGCTAAAACCCATCAGTGGTATCAGAGCCTAGCTTGGTTTTCTTTAAATTGTTGCTTGATTAACTGAAACAAACCTGCAAAATTCGATTTTTTGGGTTCTGAGTCATGGACTCGGCGAGTAGGCCTGACTCGGCGAGTCCCTTTGTGTACTCGGCGAGTCCGGGCGTCAGGATTAGCCAAAACCGGGATTTTTTCATGTTTATCTTATGAAAACTTACCTTAATCATATTAGATCAACCCTAATCCGATTTTTTGATATATATGACTATAATCTTGATCCAATTAAAGATATTTATCATCTAATAAAATATTTAATTTCCTTATATGATAATTAATTAATTATTTTGATTATTTTGGTAATTATCTTAAAAGAAATCTTGGATAAATCAAATATAGATAATTAGGATATTAGTTGTTAATTGGAATTATTTGTTATTTGATTCTCCATGTTTTAAATGTTTAAAACTTGCCCTCACGTTTTGAAATTTATATTTGTGATTAAAAGTTTTAATTTAGACAACTTAAATTTCAAACCGTACGTTTTAAAAAGGCTTAAAACACAACCCTATACTAATATGATATTACTAGAATAATATATATATGTATAACTAAATGCTAGTCTTACCGTTAGTGGGCCTCGTTCACGAAGCCGATCTATAAAGTGGGTATAAGGTTGCGGCCTATAAAATGGCACTTAATGGGTGTACACTCACACCCACCGCTTGCTTGATTGGTGAAGGGTCGTTAGCCGAACGGGTAGGATAGTGCAACCTCATCCTCTCATTAAAAATATAATAAGTAATACAAAGTAACTACACGTTTTTAAAAATTTCCCAATCTTAGTTACTTTAGGAAAAGTGAATTGATGCAATCCCATGAAATTACACTTTGCACCCTTGCTAAGAAGTTAGTGGAGCGTGTGTGATTTACCGGCACACTAATTGGTTCTAAGCAAAGGTGGCAAAGGGTGATTCATTGTTTATCATAGTTCGATGGAGCGTGTGTGGTTTACCGGCACATCGAATAGGTGATCGTTACAATGAAGGCACCATGTGAATTTGCATGGTAATTCACACCCACTTTGTGATCCTCGGTATCCCAGTCACAAACAAGAGGGGCATATCGAGATTTAAACATGCCATTGAATAGTTTCAATGAATCTCATCCGAACCTAGGAATTCTCAATACACTTAGGACTAATAGTTTAGGTTTTTGTGATGGAGAATTAGTGAATTGTCATTCACTTACCTTCAATTTATTTGCATGTTAGATTACGGCATCCCTTTTCTAGTATGTAAATGTTATTGTTGGATCCTAACCCTAATTTTTCTTATTGGGTGATAATTAGGGATTCTTATTCTAATCTATCTTTGTCCTTTCTATAGATGTCGAACGCAAACAACGCTGCTGCTAGTTCTTTCACGTTGATGAGCCTTTCCCAAAAGGTCACCTTCGATGGAACGAACTTTAGCGAATGGATAAGATACATTCACACCATTGCTCGCTATGAGGATAAGGAGTATGTCCTCGATGAAAAGCTTGAGAAGATCAACCCCATAATCGGTACTCCGGTCAAAATCACCGCTTTTGAGACTCATGAGCGAGATGCAATGAAGGTACATTGCATCATGATTGCCACCATGAACTCCGAATTCCAAAAGTCCTACGAGGACATGTACCCGTACGAGATGCATCAAGACTTATTGGAGAGATACCACCAAAACGCGAGACAAGAGGGTTATGAGATTTTCACTAACATGATTTCCGCTAAGATGGGTCATGGAGAATCTCTTACCGTGCACCTGCAAAAGATGCAAAGGTATGTTGACCGCCTTCGCAAGTTAAATGTTGACTTTGGGGAAGACTTGGCGATCGACATGGTGCTTCACTCTTTGCCTCCGATGTACAACCAATTTAGGATGACCTACCACATGAACAAAGAGGAGGTCACCCTAAGCGAACTCCAAGGTCTCTTGAGGGTCGCTGAGAGCAACTTCAAAGACAAGTCTGTTGCACCTACTCCCAATCCGTCTGTTGCTCCTGTCTTGGCAAGGGAAAGAAGAGGAAGGCTTCATCGAAGAACTATCGCAAGGTTAAAGCCCGAGATAGTGCCTCTTCTAGTGGGACCAAAGTTGATCCCACTAAGCTATGTCCTAACCCGAAGGAGGAAGAGTGTCACCACTGCCACAAGATAGGACATTGGAAGAGAAGCTGCCCAGAATACATGCAAGCAATCAAAGAAGGAAATATCAAGCCATCTTTCGCAGGTATATACACAATTAAATCTAACGATTCTAATCATGCTATTTCTTGGGTTCTTGACACCGGTTGTGGTTATCACATTTGTTCTAATGTGCAGGGACTAAGAAGAAGTAGGGATGTGGAGCAAGGAAGGATCAATCTAATCATGGGGAACAAAAGATCATCGCCTGTGACCAAGATTGGAGTGTATTCTTTAGTGCTTAGGAATAATTTATGTTTAGATTTGAACAATTGTTGCTATTCGCCAGAAATGGCTAGAACCATCATTTCATTTCATGGTTTATATAGACAAGGATTTAGATTTTCTTTTAATAATGAGAATGGTTCTATTTTGGCTTATCTAAATAGTGTCTTTTACTTTGAAGCTATACCATGTAATGGAATATATGAAACTGTTATGATTGTTGATAACTTAGGAAATGATGTTTTGAATATTGATTCTTCCACTAGTATGGATAAAGCATCCTTGTGGCATTGTCGTCTTGGGCATGTCAACAAGAAACGCATAGCCCAACTCCAAAAGGATGGAGTGTTGGAGTCATTCGACCTTAGGGAAGATGACACATGCGAGTCTTGTTTACTTGGAAAGATGACTAAGTCACCCTTCACGAGTACTTGTGAAAGGGGTGAGGGGCTATTGGACCTAATACATACCGATGTATGTGGACCCTTTAGATCAACCATGAAGGATGGGAACCGCTTCTATGTGACTTTTACTGATGATTATAGTAGATATGGGTATATCTATTTAATCAAGCAAAAGTCAGAAACCTTTGAAAAGTTCAAAGAGTTCAAGAATGAAGTGGAGAATCAATTGGGCAGGAAAATCAAGATGCTTCGATCCGATCGAGGAGGAGAGTACCTAAGTCTTGAATTCCATAATTATCTCAAGGAGTGTGGAATAGTTTCGCAATTAACGCCTCCTAGGACACCGCAGTTGAATGGTGTGCCAGAAAGGCGTAATCGAACCTTATTGGATATGGTTCTCTCAATGATGAGTCGTGCTTCACTACCTATCTTCTTTTGGGGGTATGCCTTAGAGACTGCCGCCCATATCCTTAACCGAGTCCCTACTAAGAAGGTTGCCAAAACACCTCATGAGATGTGGACAGGGAAAGCTCCCTCGTTGGCACACATCAAGGTTTGGGGTTGCGAGGCTTTCGTAAGACGAGATACTCACGACAAGCTTGAACCTCGAAGTGAGGGATGTATTTTCATCGGCTACCCGCAGACATCCTTTGGATATCTATTCTATAGACCGAAGGACAACATTGTCTTTGTTGCGAGGAGAGGAGTTTTCCGAGAGCGAGAACTCATAAGCCAAGGAGACAGTGGAAGGCAAATCGAACTTGAAGAGATTCAAGAGTCGATAGATGAAGGAACCTCTACCGCTGGCACTCAACCCGAGGAGGAAACTCCGGTTGAACCGATTGACGAGTCCTTACCTCTTAGACGTTCCGATAGAGTTAGAGTTCATCCCCAGTTTTATGGTTTTCATATTACTACCGAAGGGGACACGTATATTAGTGATGGTACACTAGTAAATCTTGATGAACCTAATAGCTATAAGGAAGCCATGGCAGGCCCGGAGTATGCGAAATGGAAAGAGGCAATGGATAGCGAGATCCAATCCATGTACGATAACCAAGTTTGGAATTTGGTTGATTATGTGCCCGGACGTAAGACCGTTGGGTGCAAATGGATCTTCAACAAGAAGACCGACGTGGATGGGAACGTACACATGTATAAAGCGCGATTGGTTGCAAAGGGCTTTACTCAAACTCCAGGAGTTGACTATGATGAGACCTTCTCATCAGTTGCGAAGATTAAATCTATTAGAGTGATGCTAGCAATTGCCGCATTTCATGACTATGAAATTTGGCAAATGGATGTCAAGACCGCCTTCCTTAACGAAAAGTTGGCTGAGGATGTTTACATGGCTCAGCCAGAGGGGTTTGTGGATCCGAAGCATCCAAATAGAGTGTGTAAGCTTGAGAAGTCCATTTATGGACTTAAGCAAGCATCTCGCAGATGGAATCTTTGCTTCGATGAGAAAGTCAAAGAGTTTGGATTTGTACGAAGCGAAGACGAATCTTGTGTATATGTCAAAGCCAGTGGGAGTGTAGTAAGCTTCCTCGTTCTATATGTCGATGACATATTACTCATAGGAAACGACATCCCGACTCTGCAGGAGGTCAAGTCCTGGCTCGGGAAGTGTTTCGCTATGAAGGACCTCAGAGAGGCTTCTTACATTTTGGGAATAAGGATAGTAAGAGAAAGAAGTAAAAGACTAATTGGACTTAGTCAGAATACTTACTCAGAGAAGGTACTAAAATGTTTTAGTATGGAAAACTTAAAGAAGGGAGAACTGCCGATACAAGGTAATGCCAAGTTGCGTAAGACTCAAAGTCTGAGTACCGAAGCTAAAATAGTAGAAATGAGCTGAGTACCATACGCTTCCGCAGTTGGCTCAATCATGTACGCTATGACTTGTACTTGCCCTGATGTAGCCTTCGCTTTGAGCATGGTTAGCAGAAATCAAGGGAACCTTGGCAAAGCACATTGGATTGCGGTGAAGAACATCCTTAAGTACCTTCGGAGGACGAAGGAATGGTTCTTAGTCTTTGGAGGGAGTGATGACTTGAAGGTGTGAGGGTATAGTGACGCCAGTTTGCAGACCGACAGGGACAACTACCGTTCGTAGTTGGGCTGGGTCTTTACCCTAAATGGAGGAGCAGTAACTTGGAAGAGTTCCAAGCAGGAAACCACAGCTGATTCAACGTGCGAATCAGAGTACATTGTTGTAACGCCCGTGTTTCTAGGCTTGCCATTTTTAGCAATGTAATAGTCTAGGTTAACCTTGTAACTCAACTTGAAATAATAAGAATGTATTATTTGTGAATTATTTGAATTATGTGATTTATGTGTGTATTTTCTTAATTTTATAATTTAATGAATTAAGAATAAAATAAGTGTCAAAATTTAAGTGTGAGATAAGCCCGACATCTTTGCATAAAGTTGTAGTGGTCGAAACAAGGATTCCGGAGATATAAGGAATGCCAAAATCCGAGTTATAACGAAGAAGTTATGACCTGTCGAAGTTTCGCGACAGAACCGGCACGACGCCGAGTGACGTAAAATATGAATTTAAGATAGAGCGATATTTAGCCTTAGCGATCTAAACGAAAGTCGTAGATTTCGTTAAACCGAGAGCGTGCATAAAAGGAACGCCCAAATCTGACTTCGTATGAGGAAGTTATGATTTTATGAAGTTTCGACTTAGCAGTTTACAGCCCGAATACTCGATTTGAGATCGAGCGGTTTTTAGCCGAAACAATCTAAATGAGAATCAAAGATCTTGTTGTTAGTAGCGAAACGATGAAAAGTTAGGCGAGAACGGACGTCAGACGAAGAAGTTATGAATTTATAACGAAGTTTTTCTGTCCCGGCCTTCTAAAAATAAATAATAAAAATAAAATTCAAAATTAGCCGACGGAGTCTAAATGAAAGTTGTAGAGTATGGTGTGACCTTCACGTGGATATAAAGAACGTCGAAAACGGAGCTCGTATGCGAAAGTTACGCAATTTAGAAGTTTGACAAGTCAATTACGCCCCGCGTACTCAGTCGGATGCAACTTGTCTGACCAATACTCGAGTGCCACCAGTCGACGCACGCAGTGACGTCAAAGTACGCCCCGCGTAACCCGAGTACGCCCCGCATACTGAGTACACCCCGCGTAATTTGAGTACACCCCGCGTAATCCCAGACCCAGCAACCTATAAATAGAACTCGAATTCAGCCATTTTCTCTTGTTCAAACTCTTCACTCTCTCTAAGTTTTGCCTCGTTTTGCGTGCCGTTTATACCCCAAAGCCCCGGTAATATTCCCGAGCCTCGAAGTAAGATCCGAAGCCCCGAGGATCCCGAAGAGCGTTATTCCCGAGCCGAAACGCTGCCCGCGAGGAGCCCGGTTTTGTGAAGATCTTCCAGATCTACGGAGAAACACCTCTTCTGCAAGCCGTAGTGCTGCCCGATCATCTTTTGATCAAGTGAGTGTGTAGTTATTTCATTCCAACGCAATATTATGAAGTATTTCCTATAAAATACGTGTTATGTGTATATACTTGGTTGTTATACGTGTGAGTGTATATTCACTCTCTTCTATCTTATGGATCTGATGTATTCTCTATGAAATACGTGTTATGTGTGTATGCCTCATCTGTTATGTGGAATATGTATTGATTAAAACATGTTATACAGGTTTTTAAACTATGTATAAAAATGTATATTTTTATCTACTAATATGTTGGGTAGAACATGGGTAGATAATTGGTGTGTAATAAACAGATGAGAGGCCTCGGTGTTATTGGTGTTATTCAAGTCATTCAGCAGAGTATGGATGACGACCACGGACTATTCTAGACTGTCCTGTGGAACACTAGCAGGCTCATTACCTGTAGGTGTTGTGAACGACGTGTTCACCGGTGTACTCTATCCCCCACATGGTTGCCTTTAGGACACTTATTGTTGAGGAAGCCCCTCTGCAGTAATGTCCGTCCCGATGAAAAATCCTGAAATTGGTTCCTTATAATAGACGTTATTTTTAGGAACGTAAGGTGAGGATAACGGGAATGGGTAATCGGGTTTATTGTTGATTGTTGAAATTAAATATAATTATTGTGGGTTGAAAACCCTATATGCTCACCAGGCTCCCAAGCCTGACCCACTCAGTTGATTTATTTTACAGGAAGTGGCGCAAGAGCTTAAGATGGGCGAACATCAAATTGTTTTATTTACAAGTCTGTATACGTATATATTTGTTGAATGACTTGTAATGCTATCGTTTATGCTTTATGATCTGTATCGGAACATGACATCCCGTATTTTGATTATGAAATGAAATCATATTTCTTTATGAAATGTTTTGATAAATATCTATTTTATCATGTTTTGTTTTTGGGAACAAATTCCGCATCTCTTTTAAAATTAAAAGGATTTACTCTGAAAATTATTTTAAAAAGCATAAATGAAATCGGTCTTTTCTGGCCGAGATTTTGGGGATGTCACAGTTGGTATCAGAGCATTAGTTTAAGCGAACTAGGAATTTGTAGGATTTCTAAACTTAAACTTAGCATTCTAAGTGGAGATTGCGAGGTGTGTGTCTGTTGGATCTTAGACACAAGCACTAGTTTATTTTAGGAAAGTTTCCTAAAATGCTTTTATGTGCTAAATGTTATATGTTGCCATATATGATATTATTTGTTCGGATCTACGGTTTATTGCCAACCGGATCTGAAGGTTTATGTGTTTAGGATTCTAAGCGTATATGTACGATATTAGAACTAGCATGTAATCGTTTGGAGTAATAAGGTGAAATTATTCGGTGGATAGATCAAAATGGTGAGAACAAGAAGCGGAGTTGGAAATGCTAATGAAAACAGGAATCAACCGCCTGTAATCGAGCAAGTACCTGTCGTAGCTGCTGCACCTGAGCCGATAACAATGGTTGGTGTACAAATGATGATTCAAATGATGTTGGATCGTCAGATGGAAGAAAAAAGACGCCTGCTTAGGCAGAATCGTGAAGAACCGTCAATTCAAGCGGAAGAGCCCGAGGAGAATGGAGGGAAGTCTGAAGGAGAAAACTTTAGTGGGATCATTGGTCAAGACGAACAACCAGTGGTTAGACGCAATAACCAGTATGGAGGAAATGATGGTCGTGGGTGCAAGTATAAGGATTTCATGGCATCCAAACCACCATGCCTATCCGGAAGCCCGACGCCGGTACAAGTTATGGACTGGGTCTCTGAAATGGAGACTATGTTTGAAAGTTGCGAATGCAGCAACAGGCAGAAGACCGCTCTTGCGATCCCTCTGCTAAAATCTGGCGTGTTGAGTTGGTGGAAGCTGTTAGCTGACTCTATGCCCAAGGGAGAAGCAAGCAAAATGTCTTGGGAAGACTTTCTAGAACAACTAAAACTGCAATACTGCTCCGAGCAAGACCTTCTGGAAATCAGTAATGAGTTTCAGAATTTGAAGAAAGGGAAATTGAGCGTTACTGAATACGCTACAAGTTTCACGGAAAAGATGAAGTTTATCCCATATTTGGTACCTACAGAACTCTCTAAGGTCAACAAGTTTGCCCTTGGACTACCAGCGGACTATGGTCTAATGGTTAAGCAAGCAACCACATTGAAAGCCGTCATCTGGGCTGCTAGAAATGTTGAGACCCAGATCAGGGAAAAAGGTCTAGAAAGGTCAGAGGTTGGTGAGAAAAGGAAAATCGATGGATTTTCAGGGTCCAGCAAGAAAAGTAAATTCTCGAAGTCTAGTTCGAGAAGAAGTGGAGGAAAGGTAGAGGCGAAATGGTGCGACAAGTGCAAGAAGAAGCATCATGGGAAGTGTGGCGGGGAAACCACATGCTACAAATGTGGAAAGCCAGGGCATTATGCCAACGAATGCACCTTCACCAAGAATGTTTGTTATGGTTGCGGTGAGGAGGGGCACATCTCAAGGGATTGTCCGAAGAAGAAGGAGGCAGCAAGACCCAACATTCCGCCAAAGCCAAAGGCGAGAGCATTCCAGATGACACTGGAAGCTGCTAAAGATGAAGCTGACGTCGCTTCAGGTACCTTTCTCGTTAACAAATTGCCTGCCCAAATTTTATTTGATTCTGGAGCCAACTACTCCTTTATATCGCATGAATTTGGTAGAAAACTAGCTTTGCCTATTGTGAGACTAGATAATGCTTTATTAGTCGAAGTTGCTAGTGGCAAGATTGTACCTGTTAGCCATCGTATGAAAAACATTTTAATTGATTTGAATGGGAATAAGTTCCACGAGGAATTATTACCTATAAAACTTAATGGTTTCGACATCGTTTTGGGAATGGATTGGCTTAGTGCCAATGATGCCGAAATTTTATGCAAGAAGAAAATAGTGAAAGTGAATCCGCCTGGAAAGGAATCGTTTATGGTGTATGGAGATAAACGCAGAGTAAATTCTGGAATCATTTCCCTAATGAAAGCCAGAAAGTGTTTGACTAAGGGATGTACATCATATTTAGCATTCGTGATTGATGCTAAGAAGGAAAAGAAGCTGATGTAAAATATTCCTGTTGTGTGTGATTATCCGGAAGTATTTCCCGAAGATCTTCCTGGATTACCGCCCGATCGACAAGTAGAATTTCGTATTGACTTGTTGCCTGGAACAACGCCAATTGCAAAAGCACCTTATCGATTAGCACCGATGGAGATGAAGGAGCTAATGATGCAACTTCAGGAGTTATTGGACAAAGGTTTCATTAGACCTAGTTCATCACCCTGGGGAGATCCGGTGTTATTCGTAAAGAAGAAAGATGGAAGCATGAGGATGTGCATTGATTACCGAGAGCTGAATAAGGCAACAATAAAGAATAGATATCCGTTGCCGAGGATTGATGACCTATTCGATCAGCTACAAGGTTCAAGTTATTTCTCAAAGATCGACTTGAGGTCAGGATATCATCAGCTAAAAGTAAGAGAGCAGGATATAGAGAAGACTGCATTCAGAACCCGATATGGACACTATGAGTTTTTGGTTATGTCGTTTGGACTAACCAATGCTCCCGCAGCATTCATGGATTTAATGAACAGAGTTTGTAACCCGTTTCTTGATAAATTTGTGATAGTGTTCATAGATGACATTCTGATTTATTCAAAAAGCCAAGAGGAGCATGGCAGACACTTGCGAGAAGTTTTGGAAGTCTTGAAGAAGGAGAAGTTGTATGCGAAGTTCTCCAAATGTGATTTTTGGATTCGAGAAGTCCAATTCTTGGGTCACGTGGTCAACCAAGAAGGTATAATGGTTGATCCAGCAAAGATTGAAGCTGTAATGAAGTGGGAACAACCAAAAAGTCCCACGGAGATTCGAAGCTTTTTAGGATTAGCCGGATATTACCGAAGGTTTATCCAAGGCTTTTCTTCGATTGCTAGTCCATTAACAGCTTTGACCCACAAAGGAGCTACTTATGCTTGGAGTGATAAGCATAAAGAAGCATTCGAGAAGCTAAAGAAGAAACTATGCGAGGTACCGATACTTTCTCTACCCGATGGAGTTGAAGACTTCGCTGTTTATAGCGACGCGTCTGGTGTTGGATTGGGTTGTGTTTTGACCCAAAGATATAAGGTGATCGCATATGCATCTCGACAGCTGAAAGAGCATGAAAAGAACTACCTGACTCATGATTTAGAGTTGGTAGCGGTAGTTTTCGCTCTGAAAATATGGAGGCATTACCTCTATGGCACGAAGTGCAAACTTTTCACTGATCATAAGAGACTCCAATATCTCTTTAGTCAGAAAGAATTGAATATGAGGCAACGACGCTGGCTGGAACTACTTAAAGACTACGACTGTGAGATACTTTACCACCCCGGTAAGGCCAATGTTGTTGCTGATGCTCTCAGTCGGAAAGTCAATCTTGAAAAGCGAAGGCCAAGAGCGTTGAGAATTGAAGTTGTCTCAACCATTTTAGAAAGTATAAAGAAAGCTCAAGAGGAAGCTTCGGAGAGGAATGACTGGAAGGAGGAACGTTTGGGCAAAACGTTGGTGTTCGGTGTAAACAGTCACGGACTGAAGGTGTTCCAAGATCGGATTTGGATACCTAAGACAGGAGGAGTCAGAGATCTTCTGATGGAAGAAGCTCACAAGACCATGTACTCAATTCATCCCGGTAGCACTAAAATGTATAGGGACCTGAAACCCTATTATTGGTGGCCGACGATGAAGCTCGACATTGCGAAGTATGTGGCCGAGCGTGTGACTTGTGCAAGAGTCAAGGCACAACATCAGAAACCGTACGGGAGTTTAGAACCATTGCCTGTGCCTATGGGTAAGTGGGAAGACATTGCTATGGATTTTGTCACTAAACTGCCCAGAACAAAGAATGGTCACGACATGATTTGGGTGGTCGTCGATCGATTCACTAAGAGTGCGCATTTCATAGCAGCCAATGAGAAATGGTCTATGGAAAAGCTTGCGAATTCTTACGTGAAGGAAATTGTGAGGCTTCACGGTGTTCCGATAACGATTGTGTCGGATCGTGATAGTCGTTTCACCTCAAGATTTTGGAAAAGTCTACAAGAGGAATTGGGTACCAAGTTGTATTTAAGTACAGCTTACCATCCGCAGACTGATGGTCAGAGCGAACGGACGATACAAATACTTGAAGATATGTTGAGAGCGTGTACCTTGGAATTCCTAGGTAATTGGGATGAACATTTACCATTGGTAGAATTTTCCTATAATAATAGTTTTCACTTGAGCATAAAGATGGCACCTTATCAAGCCTTGTATGGACAGAAGTGTCGTACGCCGTCTTGTTGGCTTGAGGCTGGGGAAAAGCAGTTTATGGGGCCGGAGATAGTCCATCAAACTGCTGAAAAGTTGAAAATAATTAGGGAGAGAATGTTAGCAGCTTAGGATCGTCAAAAGAGTTATGCTGACAAAAAGCGAAGACCGATGACTTTTGAAGTTGGAGATTTGGTTTTGCTTAAAGTCTTGCCGTGGAAGGGACTTATAAGATTTGGAAAAAGGGGAAAGTTAAGTCCAAGGTTTATTGGACCGTTTAAAGTTATTCAGAGGATTGGGAACCAAGCTTACAAGCTCGAACTACCAGAAGAACTGAATGGAATTCATAACACTTTCCATGTGTGTTATTTGAGGAAGTTCACGGGAGAAGTTCCCGACATAATTCCACTTTCAGAGTTGAGGATCGATGAGAACAAAAGGTTGATTGAGGAACCGGAGGCAATTGTTGACCGAAAGACTAAGAAATTGCGACATAAGATGGTGGAGTTAGTGCTTGTCCGATGGAAACACACGAATGGGCCAAATCTCACCTGGGAGACGGAGAGTGACATGATGAGTCGCTATCCGCATTTGTTTGCTGGTGTGTGATTCCGGCGACGGAATCATTCTAAGGTGGAGAGAATTGTAACGCCCGTGTTTCTAGGCTTGCCATTTTTAGCAATGTAATAGTCTAGATTAACCTTGTAACTCAACTTGAAATAATAAGAATGTATTATTTGTGAATTATTTGAATTACGTGATTTATGTGTGTATTTTCTTAATTTTATAATTTAATGAATTAAGAATAAAATAAGCGTCAAAATTTAAGTGTGAGATAAGCCCGACATCTTTGCATAAAGTTGTAGTGGTCGAAACAAGGATTCCGGAGATATAAGGAATGCCAAAATCCGAGTTATAACGAAGAAGTTATGACCTGTCGAAGTTTCGCGACAGAACCGGCACGACGCCGAGTGACGTAAAATATGAATTTAAGATAGAGCGATATTTAGCCTTAGCGATCTAAACGAAAGTCGTAGATTTCGTTAAACCGAGCGCGTGCATAAAAGGAACACCCTAACCTGACTTCGTATGAGGAAGTTATGATTTTATGAAGTTTCGACTTAGCAGTATACAGCCCGAATACTCGATTTGAGATCGAGCGGTTTTTAGCCGAAACAATCTAAATGAGAATCGAAGATCTTGTTGTTAGTAGCGAAACGATGAAAAGTTAGGCGAGAACGGACGTCAGACGAAGAAGTTATGAATTTATAACGAAGTTTTTCTGTCCCGGCCTTCTAAAAATAAATAATAAAAATAAAAGTCAAAATTAGCCGACGGAGTCTAAATGAAAGTTGTAGAGTATGGTCTGACCTTCGCGTGGATATAAAGAACGTCGAAAACGGAGCTCGTATGTGAAAGTTACGCAATTTAGAAGTTTGACAAGTCAATTACGCCCCGCGTACTCAGTCGGATGCAACTTGTCTGACCAATACTCGAGTGCCACCAGTCAACGCACGCAGTGATGTCAAAGTACCCCCCGCGTAACCCGAGTACGCCCCGCGTACTGAGTACGCCCCGCGTAATTTGAGTACGCCCCGCGTAATTTGAGTACGCCCCGCGTAATCCCAGACCCATCAGCCTATAAATAAAACTCGAATTCAGCCATTTTCTCTTGTTCGAACTCTTCCCTCTCTCTAAGTTTTGCCTCGTTTTGCGTGCCGTTTATACCCCAAAGCCCCGGTAATATTCCCGAGCCCCGAAGTAAGATCCGAAGCCCCGAAGATCCCGAAGATCGTTATTCCCGAACCGAAACGCTGCCCGCGAGGAGCCCGGTTTTGTGAAGATCTTCCAGATCTACGGAGAAACACCTCTTCTGCAAGCCGTAGTGCTGCCCGATCATCTTTTGATCAAGTGAGTGTGTAGTTATTTCATTCCAACGCAATATTATGAAGTATTTCCTATAAAATACGTGTTATGTGTATATACTTGGTTGTTATACGTGTGAGTGTATATTCACTCTCTTCTATCTTATGGATCTGATGTATTCTCTATGAAATACGTGTTATGTGTGTATGCCTCATCTGTTATGTGGAATATGTATTGATTAAAACATGTTATACAGGTTTTTAAACTATGTATAAAAATGTATATTTTTATCTACTAATATGTTGGGTAGAACATGGGTAGATAATTGGTGTGTAATAAACAGATGAGAGGCCTCGGTGTTATTGGTGTTATTCTAGTCATTCAGCAGAGTATGGATGACGACCACGGACTATTCTAGACTGTCCTGTGGAACACTAGCAGGCTCATTACCTGTAGGTGTTGTGAACGACGTGTTCACCAGTGTACTCTATCCCCCACATGGTTGCCTTTAGAACACTTATTGTTGAGGAAGCCCCTCTGCAGTAATGTCCGTCCCGATGAAAAATCCTGAAATTGGTTCCTTATAATAGACGTTATTTTTAGGAACGTAAGGTGAGGATAACGGGAATGGGTAATCGGGTTTATTGTTGATTGTTGAAATTAAATATAATTATTGTGGGTTGAAAACCCTATATGCTCACCAGGCTCCCAAGCCTGACCCACTCAGTTGATTTATTATACAGGAAGTGGCGCAAGAGCTTAAGATGGGCGAACATCAAATTGTTTTGTTTACAAGTCTGTATATGTATATATTTGTTGAATGACTTGTAATGCTATCGTTTATGCTTTATGATCTGTATCGGAACATGAAATCCCGTCCTTTGATTATGAAATGAAATCATATTTCTTTATGAAATGTTTTGATAAATATCTATTTTATCATGTTTTGTTTTTGGGAACAAATTTCGCATCTCTTTTAAAATTAAAAGGATTTACTCTGAAAATGATTTTAAAAAGCATAAATGAAATCGGTCTTTTCTGGCCGAGATTTTGGGGATGTCACAATTGCAGCGAGCGAAGCATCGAAGGAGGCAATATGGCTAAAGAACTTCATCGGTGATCTTGGAGTTGTGCCTGCCATAAAGGAGCCCATGGAGATTTTCTGTGATAACGAAGGTGCAGTTGCCTTGACCAAGGAACCGAGGGATCATGGTAGATCAAGACATATCGACAGAAAATATCACTTCATTAGACATCGTGTAGAAGAAGGACAACTCATAGTTAAGAGGATATCATCAGAAGATAACCCGGCAGATCCGCTTACGAAGGGACTGAGTAGGGTTAAACACTTGCAGCATGCTAGGAGTATTGGGCTGAAGGATGATATTAGTATAGATTAGATAGTATTAGAAACGTGTAATAGATAAATGTAATTAACATTTGGCGATTAAATAAAGGAGTTTTATTTATGAGTAATGTTACTGTCTTATGTTAATCGTTTAACTATTGTTTCACTTTGCATGTTTTGACTTCCAGAATAATTGAATTTATTAGGAATAATCGAATTGTTCAAATTGTCCACAATTGTTCATATGTTGGAAGTAGATATGAATGAAGATTGTCATGAATTGGTGTGTAGATTGTCTAAATGGTGTTTGACTTAGCAAAGGGTTGCTGCAACGTTCATGAGTGCTTATGAACTGGTTTTGAGCATTGGAATAAACCCGCGCTTGCTGGAATCACTTTATGGAATACGATATAAAAGGTGATCGCAAGACGATAATATCATATAGTCTTAAAACCTAGATATATGGTTTATTATTTGTTAATTGATTGTACATTGATAATGAGAAAACGCATCAGTAACTCGATGTTATAAAACGCATTATTGTGTATAGTTGGTTAATGAATAAGTAAATGCATAGAAGTCGAAGTTTATCTGTAACTTTTATCAAAGAAGGTAAAAGCGATATCTCGGCCGCTCGATGATTTGATTTGACTTATGTGCCGGGCCCGGGCAGAACTAAATTGATGTGTTTGATTAAGTTCTATGTCGAATAAATCAGAGATCGAGAAATCAAATGCTAGACTAACCATTCCATAGGATTGTCAGCATGATATCTAACAGAGGACTGTACAATCCCTTATCTAAAGGACAAGATTGATTATATTAGAGTTTGACAGCGTCTTTGAGAGCTACGATTGCAAACCGAATTGTACTTGTATAGTTACTAGACTTATCCAAGTGGGAGACTGTTGGAATAGTGTCTAAGGCTGCAACTATATTAGGCAAGTATTTGACCCGGTTGTGCATGGTCCTTTTGGGTTGCCTTCACCATAGCAACTTGATGGGATGATTTATTAAGAGAGAGTAAATATTATAAAGAATAATATAGAGTTATTTGATTAATATAAGTCATAGAATTAATTGGAATTAATTTGGTGACTTAAAGAGATTAATTAAATAAGAGGGTATAAAGTGTCAATTGTTTGATAGTTAAACTTGAGACTGTAAATCCATACAGATATGGATTGGACGAATTCTAGGAGCTAAAGGATAGCTCAAAATCGTCCATGATGTTATCTAGGAATGGATTTGGATAGCCTTAAGAGAAGATTATCCAATTAGGGTTTAGACTGTAACCCTTAAGGAGTCTACAAGTATAAATAGACCCCATGGGTAAGGGAAATCGGCATCTCATCAAGAGTAAGAGAACTCTGGCCGATTTCCTCCCTTCTCCTCTCTCCTAAATCATCTTCCTTGCTATTGGTGTTTGTAAGCCATTAGAGGAGTGACATTTGTGACTCTAGAAGCTCCAAGACAACAAGATCAACAAGGAATTCAAAGGTATGGTTCTAGATCTATTTCAATGTTGTTATTTAACCTAATTAGGCATTAGAAGTCTTGGATTCAAAGCATGTTTAATTAGAAAGCCTAGATCCGAGCATTAGGGTTTTGCATGTGCACATAGGAAAGTTCTTATGGCTAAAACCCATCAATATTTTCACATGTTAAATATCAAGATTTATTTCTTCCACATCCACCGTTCATTATAAAAATGGGTTCTATCATTACATATTGGATCTTCCTAAGGAGCTCATTCAGATTCACAACACTTTCCATGTTTCGCAACTCCGAAAGTGCATATTGGATGAGGATGCAGTGGTTTCCTTGGATGATATTCAGTTCGATGAACGCCTGAACTATGTTGAGAAGGTGGGGGGAGTACGCCATGTGTACACGTGTGTATGCTGAGCATACTAGGGCGCGCCCTAGTACGTTGGGCGTACACCTATGTACGTGGGAAGTACTAGCTTCAAGAGGAAAACCCTAATTTTTAGGGTTTGGGTGGTATTTAAGCAACATTAAGCCTCTTTTTCCCTCACCTCTTCATCCTCCATTTCCTTTGAGACGTTTTAGCAAACCTTATCCCTTTGAGTGTGTGTTTTGAGCTGAAGTGTGTGTTCTTGGTGTGTTGAAGAAGGAAAGAAGATACATTGAGGAGCCTTGGTGTAGAAGCAAGCTTATAGATCTAGGATCTTTTCCTCCTATAGAAGCTCCAGAAGGTATAAAGATCTTACATTGATGACCTAATTGTTAGATCCCATTTTTGGGTGTTTTTATGTTACTTTTGGTCCCATAAGTCCCATCTTGTGCATGGTTTTTTCTTGTCATTTTGAGCCATCCTTTCAGACCTTAGAAGGGTCCTAAGCCATAAAAATTAGGTCCTAATTGTTAGAATTGCTTCATGCATCTTGTAGAAGGTCTTAATGGATTAAGATCTTGTGTTAAGCACTTTTTGGGCTTGTAAAGTCGTAAAGTTGGAAACTTTATGACTCTATAATGTATTTGGACCGTAGATCTAGAATATGGACTTGAATGCTTAAGCCATTAAGCACTTAATAGAGTTTGAGGGTTGCTAAGGTATGCCCACGTGCAGGGTCAATCATCCCGATGATCAGTCAACTATGAGGCTTCGCATACGCTAAGCATGCCTCCAAAGTACGCCCCACATACTCATACTAGGTTAGCCTTTTTGAGTTGACTCGACTGGGTTGGCTCAGTTAACTTAGTGGGTTTGACCAGTTGACTTTGACTTTAAACAAGTTTGACCTTAAGGGTATTTTGCGTATTTTGATGGAATTTGTCGCTTTGGTGGAAATAGGTATCGGTTAGAAAGCTAAGATTCGAAGTCATACCTCATCAGTTTTGTTCAGTTTCCGAGGTGAGTTTTCCTCATTGAACTTTCAGGTTGAAGGTACCAAGGCGACCCTTTGGATTGTTTTCCTGGTTTATCGTATTATTTTATGTTGTAGTGATTAGTTATATTCGTATCCTGGTATATAGGATGATGCTATGCTTAGTGATGTGTTAGATTTGTGTGATGGCATATGCGAGTTATGGTTGATATGTTATATGTTGATATGTGATAGTGTGTTGGGTTGAGCCAGTCCTACTGTGTGCTGAAGGCCAAAAGACCCAGGGCGGCCCAGATAGACTGCAAGCCAGAGGGGCATACCAGTTAAGCCGAAGGCCCGGAGAACGGTCTAGATAGGTTGAAGGCTCGGTGATGCGGTCCAATCATAATGAAGGTTCTTTATGCAGGATGCTTGCTGTTGTTATTGTGATTATGTGTTGTGTTGGTACTTTGGTGGAACTCACTAAGCATTGGCTTACAGTTTTGGGTTATGTTTCAGCTACTTTAGAGGATCATGGAAAGGCTAAGTCGTGATGGTACACATCCTCATGTTTTTGAACTTATGATATTGGGAAACTCTGATATAGAACATGTTTTGAAAACTCTGTTGTAAACAGTTTGTGATTTTGGGTTGGTTTTAGTATTTAAATTTTTCATGATTTTATGGATGTTACACCTTTACCATCCAACATGTCAAACACCTCTCGACATACGTTGCTATCGCCTTCTTAATACACGGCCACTAATAACAAAGTCTCAAGTCCCGATACATTTTTGTGGCTCCTGAATATATCCAAAACGTAGACTTATGGGCCTCCTCCATCATTTTCTGTTTGACTCCTCCAAAATTTAGAACCCAAACCCAACCACACCGGGTCAGCAATCCACGACCATCGGTGAAAAATCTGTCAATCTTCCCCTTGATTCTCTCATGCTTCCAATTCTCTTTCTTGACTCGATCGACCTGAGCCTCCCTAATCAACTCCAAAAGCGGTGAATCTTTTGAAAGCCTCATATACATGCTCCGAGCAGAAGAACTAGTTGATTTGCGGTTGAAGGCCTCAACGACCACATTCACTTTTCCCGGGTGATAAAGAATCTCACAGTCATGATTCTTGACCACGTTAAGTCGTATATGCGGTCTTATGTTCAGGTTCAGCTGGTCCATGAGATATATATCAAACTCTTATGGTTCGTGTAGGTGGTACAATGAACCCTGTATAGATAATGCCGCCAAATCTTGAGGGCGATAACCACTGCACCTAACACCAGATCATATGTCAGATATCGAACCTCATGCGACTTCAGTTGAGTGGAAGTAGACGCGATAACCTTTCCTTAAGCATAAGCATTTCCCCTAAACTTAAGATAGAAGCATCACAATACACCACAGAATCCTCGACATCTCTGGAAGGTTAAATATTGGGGCCTCACATAATTTCTATCTCAACATCTCGAAAGCAGCATACTGCTCAAGGCCCTAGTGAAAATCCATTCCCTTCCTCGTTAGACGAGTAAGAGGCATAGCTACCTTGGAGAATTCCTGAATGAACCACCAATAATACCCTTCTAAACCCATAAAACTACTGATCTTCGAAGGGGACTTCAGGACCTCCCACTGCATAACAGACTCAATCTTGGCCGATTCAACCAGAATCCCATCCTGGTTTACAAGGTATCCCTAGAACTGGACCTCTCGGAACCAAAACTCGCACTTTAAGAACTCGGTATATAACCTCTCCTGCCTTAAAACTCCCAACAGCTCTCGAAGGTGCTCCTCATGCTACTCCCTAGTCTTGAAATAAACCAAGATATCATCGATGAAAAGTATAACTGATCGATCGATCATCAGTCTGCATACTCGATTCATCAAGTCCATAAATACCGCCAGTGCATTAGTGAGCCCAAATAGCATCACCACGAACTCATATTGAAAACAACGAGTTTGGATCATTGTCTTCTTCACATCCTCCCTTTTGGATACTCATCTGATGATACACATACGTCAAATCAAACTTTGTAAGCCCAAATGGCATCACCATGAACTCATAATGACCATAACTAGTTCGGAACGCTGTCTTCTCCACATCCTCCACTCTAACCCTCATCTTGTAACGTCCCAAAAATTAAGACCAAATATTTCAATTTTTAAAATAATAAAACCATCATCCAAAACATGTTCATAAAACCATAGTAAAATCATAGTATGCTAATAAACATCAAAATATTTAAAGAGTCATGTAAAATGCGCAACAATGTGGTGTGTGTAATGCAGTCATCCCGAACTCTTCCCATTCGAACAAGAACTACCTAAAACATAAAATGAAAACCATAAGCACAAAGCTTAGTGAGCTCCCCAAAATACCACATACCATACATATCAAACATATAATGGACCCCGCTCAACATTGAGCCCGCTCGGAACAGATCTGTCGGTCATCATCCTCTACCTGGCATTTGGCCCCGCCCAGTATAAATTCAAACACATAAGGACATGAAAGAACCATCAAGCTAAATAGCATACAATATAACCATCAGACCCCACCCGGTATCGCACCCGGCTCGATCTACATATCAGATATCATACATGCAAGAGTCACGCAGACGACTAGCATCCTAAGCATAATGAACTATGGGTCGACATTGGTGCCTTTGATCCACCAATTACAATGAGGAAACTCACTTCAATCTACTAAATCTCTCAGATAAAATCCCAGACTATTGATCAGGAAACTCACTTCGATTATTAATTGGTCGCAATCCAGAACTTGAATCCTCACTTGGTCCAAAATTTGAGGCCCAATCCAATAGTATCAAAAGCCTAATATGGCCCAACTTCCTAATTAGGCCCAAAACCCATCATGGGACTAATTCCAAGAAGGTTCAAGGCCTAGAAAGGGCCCAAAAATCAGAATGTTAATGGCCCAATAAGGCCAAAACCCCTTTAGTCCAAGAGTAACCCAATCCACTGTTGGAACCTGAAAGTGAACCTTTAGCAATCCTAAGCTCAAGATTTCGGAGTGGAGATCTTCCGAAACTGATGATGGTCCGGAGGAAGAAATGAAGAGTGGTCCGGAATCTGTCCGGACCATAAGAGGAGAAGAAGAAAAGATTAAGGGAAGACATTTTGGAATGAATCTCATGTCCGGAATGGGTGCAGATCCGGAATCAACCTGTTTTATCTTTATGTATTTATGAACTTTGTATGTGTATTGATGTAACGTTTCGTAGGACATAGATTTTGTAATATTAGACAATCAGAATGTCAGAAGCATTTCTATTGTCCAGTCCTATGTAAGTACCTCGGTTAATTCGCTGTAACATTCACCCCTATTTATAGGAGCTTTCAATGCAAAGTCAATTACGGATCATTCACTCTACTTTTGGCCATTACTAAGTTGTTTTCAAACTTCTCTCAAAACATTCTTCTTGTTCTTCATTTTTAATCCTCAGCAAATGATTTCAATGCATATCGCAAATAGTGTGGGTGGCCCCACACATGCCCCATTACTAGTTGTGGAAGAATATGATCACTAGAAAGTTAAAATGGAAAGATTTCTATTGGCCAAAGATAAAGGTGAAGAAATCTAGAGATCCGTCAAAGAAGGTCCTCATGTTCCTATAAGAACCACTGTAAGAGATGATGCTGCTCAGCTTATGGGTCAAGATAAAAATCATCCAGGTCTTCTGACTGCATATGATATTGAGAAGTTGCATGCTGATCAGGTTGCTTTCTAGGAAATGGTGTTTGGTGTTCCTCCCTCACTCTTCGAGCACATTAAGTTGTGAAAATAAGCCAAAGATATTTGAGACACTCTTTAGAACCTGATTAAAGGTTCGGAAAATATGAAAGATAAGTGACTTACCTCAGTCATCAATGACTTTGACACCTTCACAACCACTCCTGTAGAATCAGTGGCCTCAGCCTCCAACCGTTACCGAATCGTGGCCAACAACATGACTGCTCATGGGATTATCCGAACTCCATTAGAGTACAATCTCAAATTCATAAACAGTTTAGGTAAGGATTGGGAAATGTGAAATCATGCCTACAAAGCAATGGTTCCTTGAAAAATTTGAAGCTCTATCAACTCTTTGATGAGCTTCAAGGACAAGAATCTAATGTTGCACAAACCTTAAGGGAACTCTCTGGAGGACCCCTTGCCCTAGTTAGTTCTTTTGATTCAACCATTACAAACCTGTTTACTATGGATTCCCTCAAATCCAATGTTCCATCTATTCAATCCATACCATTTCACCTACACAAATCTATCCTACAGATGATTCTGAAGCCATGGAATCTGAACTTTGTTTTCAACAGGAGTTTGCTCTTCTTTCAATGAAATACAAACGTCCATTCAACCTGTCTTTCAAATCATAACAAAATATATTTCAAGCTCCTCACCATAATAATCCTTAACCACACTCAGTCCCGGAACATAAATCAACTTCTTAAAATCCTCCCGCATACAAACCAAACCTCTCTAAGCCAAATTCTGCTCTGAAACCCTCCCAGAGTTCCAAATCGGACAAACCAAAAATTGTGTATCACAAGTGTTGACATCCAAACCATTTTGCCAAAGATTGTCTTGTTGATGCTCAACAGAAACCAAAAATCAAGGATACTGCCTACTACATCCGAAAAGCTCAAGAGATGGCTGAAAGTGAAAAAGCATTTGTAACAACGGTTTCGAGAGATGTGGTAGGCTACTGGTCATCTGGGGATGATGATGAGTCAACAGTTGGAAGAAATATGTGTCTCATGGCTCGTTAAGAAATAGAGTGTGATGAAGGCTACTGGTCATCCGGATCTTAAAGGGAAGATGAAGATGTTGATACTGAACCCAACTACTGCTACTTGGCTACAAACGATTCACCAGGGAGAAGCATCATTCAACAACTAAAAATTATGATTACTAAAAATAATTCTGATTTATCTATTTGTGAACCATATCTAACTCAGATCCAATCAGACATGAACATCATTTTTCAAAGCCTACGAGTCAGCCATAGAAGCCAGTGAGAAGAAGGAAATTGAGTTAAATCGTCTTAAGCTATGTTTTGAGGATAAAAGGTTGAAAATCGAGTCCTTAGAGCATGAACTTGTAATGTCAAATGATGAATGTATTATTTTGAAAGATAAATGTGAAATCACCCATTCTGAATGAAATGCTTTGATCTTTGATAACAAACGTCTTAATGCTAAGATAGATGCATTGCATAATTCCTTACACATGCTTGAAGTAGATATTCAGATCACTCATAACTTTCATCATCCATGGTCCAAAGCACCTGGCCTTGGAAGCGAGTTTCATAATCCAGTTATTAGTCCTTTGAAGGAATTGCAAAATCTGACATTCATAGGAGAGGTTCCGAACATCAAATATTCGGACACCCCGGTTTCTCCCTTGTCACCTCTTCACGAAAAAGTAGATCACTTTGCTTCCTTAATTCCTGAATTTCATTCAATTGTTGTTAAGTGTCCTGATTTCGTGCCTCTTCCGCCTCTGACAAACCTGGACCTAAATAGGACCACGAAATTGTTGGATAAGGTGTCTAAGTCCATAACTTATTTGGTATATACTTGACCCGACCTGGCATGGTCCATTTGGGTTGCATTTCATCCAAACTATTTATGGATAATTTTATGAGAGTTATACACATATGATTATTAATATGTTATAAGTTATAATATATTAATATGAAGTCATGTTATTTAATTAGTCTTAGTCTTAAATTAATTATGAATTAATTTAGAGATTAAAAGGAAGACTAATTAGATTGTGGGCTATTGGTTTTATATGGTGTGGGCTAACACTCATTTGTTAATGGGCTAGACTTGTATGGAAGTCCATGGATGATCCATGGAGCTTTTAACCCATGGATCCTTGGAAAAGGAAAGGTCATGGGTTATTAGGGTTTCACCCTAATCATGTACACTATATAAGCATGCTTATGTTGCATGAAATAGCCTCTAGTGAAACTAGAGTATGTGTGTTTGTGTGTGGCCGATTTTATAAGTGTGTATACACTCTCTCAAAGTTTTCCAAGAGTTTGTGGTGATTTGTGGTTCCATTTGAGGCATTCACACTATTGGTGCTTGGCCCTCAAACTCCTTAGGAATTAAACTCATCATCAAAAGGTATGTAATCTCATCTAATTCTTTTATGTTTAAAAGTACCCCATGCCATGTTAGATAGGTTATGAACCTTGGAAAAATTATTATTTTGCATGTATTTAGACAAACATAGATCCAAGGTTTATTAGGGTTGCATGCACACTTAGGAAGTGTTAGATTGCTCAAAACCCAACAGTGGTATCAGAGCCTAGTCTTGCTTGTTTGATACTTGATGCAAAATAGTGAAAAAAGTCGAAATTTTTGCTTTCTGCATGATGGACTCACCGAGTCCATGGGGGGACTCGCCGAGTCCAAGGCAAAATTCATCCTACTCGCCGAGTAGATTCGTGCACTCGGCGAGTAGAAGGTTTAGAATGCAGATTTTCGACTTTTACTGCTGGAAACGGACTAGAAACTTTACCCTAAACTGTATTGATGTTTTAAAACTTATTTTAGTTGGTGTAATGGTTGTTCTAATCCACTTACAATAGCATATATCAAAATTTCATGCTTTGTATGTGTTCATATAATTCTAGAAACTTTGATAATCATGTTCATGTTCTTATGAATTTAGAAGATGATAGGAATTATTTGCTAAATTGTTTAGGATTAATTCTTGATCATTTATGTGTTTTAATGGAGTCCATAATTTGTCCTCAAGTTATGGATATCCAAAGTTCACTTTTCTTTAACACACATTAAAAACACATAAGTTACATAAAATGAAGAGTCTTCATTTTATGAACCTTTAATTCATAAGTTATGAAATGAAAAGTTTTGAAGAGTTACAAAACTTGCCCTCAAGTTTTGGAATTTGGAAAAGTTTCACACACTTTAATAAACTTTAATTCCAACACTTAGAATTTTAAAAGTTAAAATTCAACACTTATACTATTTATAACATTAATGGTTAATTTTATATATATATATATATATATATATATATATATATATATATGTATGTATGTATAAGAACAAGTCGTTTTACCGTTAGTAGGCCTCATTCATGAAGCCGGTCTATAAGGTGGGTATAAGGTTGTTGCCTATAAAATGGCGACTTAATGGGTGTCCACTCTCACCCACCGCTTGCTTGATCGGTGGAGGGTCGTTAGCCGAACGGGTAGGACAATAACTTTAAATTCTCATTAAAAGTATAATGATTATTATAAAGTAACTAAATATTTTTATTTAATTCCCAATCTTAGTTACTTTAGGAAAAATGTGAATTTGGTGCTAGCCCATGGAATTCACACTTTGTACCTTACCAAGTCGTTGGTGGAGCGTGTGTGGTTAACCGGGACACTAACTTGGACTAGTAAGGACCACGAAGGGTGACTTAATGTTTGTCATAGATCAATGGAGCGTGTGTGGTTAACCGGCACATTGATTAGGTGATAATATTAAGGGTACCAAGTGAATTGGTATGGTTATTCACACCTTGTTTTGTGATCCTCGGCATCCCAGTCACAAAATTTGAGAGGGGACACTCGAGATTGAAACATGCCATTGAAAAGTTCAATGAATCTCAAAAGATCTAGGAATTTCAAATCCAATTAAAACCTAATAAATTATTTCGTTTTTCATGGTGGAAATTGGTGAATCGTCATTCGCCTACCTTCAAATATTTATAGCTTGGATTACGGCATCCCTCTTCCAAGTTATAAAATATTGTGTTGGGTCCTAGCCTTAATATTTCATATTGGGTGTTATATTAAGGACTTTGAATCAACTAACTTGATTTTCTCCCATTATAGATGTCTGGTTCAGACAACTATGATCTTCCCAAATCTCTTGAAGATGGTGTCCCTCAACATCATGCTTCACTTCCTCCACCTCCTCCAATTATTCTCCCTCACCCACAAGTTCTTGAAAAGTTTAAAGTCACTCAATCCCTATTGGCAAGCATAGTCTATGTGTGCTCATATCTTAGAGATAAAGTCACATATTGACAAGCCGAGAGAGTTGGGTGTCAAAGTCTCGTGAAAGTTGGATGTTCAATCACTTTCTTAGTAACATAGTGAGTCTCTTTGGGACTACTATGAGATAGACTATGACACGAGCCTTAATGATCTTATCTATTTGCTTTGAGCTGCGAAATCAACAATGATTTGGAACACTAGTAAAGCAAATTTTATTAGAAGATCAACTTCCCAAACCTTAAATGGACATTGGCAATGGTAGCATTGGATATCTAGAAAAGCATTTCTCTTCCCAATGGAAAGGGATCGGCCATAGTCAACTCGGTTGACCAAATGGTAAAGAGAAAGGCTAAGTCTGAGATAGTCTCATGCGCCATTACCAAAGGGTCCATGTGTTTTGTTGCCAAAGGAAGGGGCATTGGTTGCGAAGCTGCCCTATTTACCTGAAAGGTCATAAGGTTGATCAAGTCAAGAGGTTTGACTCTACTTCGGGTAAAGTCCACTGTCTAACTCTATTAAGTTCCTATTTGGAGATTCTTATTACATAATGTGAATGGGTCACATGTTGATGTTTTTAAGAATCAAAGAAAAGATAGGAAGCTTAAAGTAAGCATATGTTGATTCTGATTGGGAAGGTGGGTTTCGATCGCATGGTTCGGTAATCAGAATTTTGAGCTGTTGCTTAAGAGTTATAGTATATTGCTTAGAAATAGATAACAACAAAGTTTTCATGTGGATTGTAAGGGTAAGTTTTTCCGCAAAGTTTTAAAATAAAAGAAAAAAAAGGGTTTTAATTTTATTTATTTTAAAAATATTCTTACAATGGCATCTGTGGAAAATTGTTGCTTATATGTTTCCAGTAATAGCAATATTGGAAAGTGGATTTGATTCTTTCATTTGTGGTAGTGTCTGAATTTACCAAATGAAGAAAGTTTTTCATCACCCAAGTTTCAATTGGACAGAAACTTGGAATCATACAAGTTGTATTGTATGATGAATGAGAATTTTCATCTTTGAAAATTAAGACTAATTCTTTGATCACGGGTATATGTGAGTCAATTGAAGGACTAAGGAATTAGGTACACTGGGTGTGCACTGTTCAAGGTCCACCACAAAGATTTATTTGTCATGATTTACTAAAGATTAGTAAATATGATTATACTTATGAGGTTAAGTATAATTCTGTAACATTGGAAAGGTTACAATGTATGACAAAACAAATGAGAAGAATCAAATTAGGTAAAAAGATAAAAGTTTCTCAAATCTGAAAGGATGGGAGAGTACTTTAGTATCATATTTCATGATCATCTTAATGATTATGAAACCATATCACAAATTCATACTCTAAGGACGTCGTAGTGCATTGTTATGGCTAAGAAGAGAGGTCATGAATTGTTGGATTGGTTAAAATCAAGAAGATGAGTCATACTTCGTTCCAAAACAATTCTTAGAGTCATACTCCAAGATTGTAACCTTGAGTGACATAAAGGAAGATTTATTAACACTAGTCAAATGTAAGAGTAAAATGTTTTCTACTCTTGTACATTTGATATTGGTAAGTTGTGATGTCTTAGATGAGATAAAGACCAATTAAGACCAATTGTGTGAAGTGTTAGTCTTGATAAGAATCCACACTATTCCTTGAATATTTGTTTTGTCAAGGAATGGTTCTTGACTGGGGAAACTTATATGTCAAGGGGACAGTGGGAGCCTTAAAGATCCTAAAAGAGTTTCAAGATTTAATCAAGAGTAAAACCTGTAATTTATCACTGGCACACGACTTAAGGTTTGCAACCTATCGTGTTGACATAACTCTTATTTCTGTACCTACTTCAAATAAGTTGAATTTGCATGTGAGTTATCAGAGTTGAAATTGGAAGCATTGGTGGGCCTAGTGCTACCAAGGTGACAAGAAACTAAGATTGAACAAGTTTAATCCATGTAAGGCTGAATTTGTCTTGTGATTATGGTTTTGACAAATTCACATGGATAGGAACTCATACACTATAAAATCTAAGTGTCATAAGGTTTCTCTCCGATTCATGAAAATGATGGTGAGGAAACGCTTTCACTAAGTAGATTTTAAGTAGATAGCAATTGTGTTATTTGCATTTTCAAAAGTCGTTAGTGGAGCGTGTGTGGTTAACCGGCACACTAACATGGACTTGTGAGAAATGGAAAATGCCTAAGCAATTGAGACTATGATTACGGCATCCCTTTTCATAGTTCTGAAAATTGTTTAGACACACATATGAGCTAGCTAAGAAAGGGTGTATGAATCTAAATTTCAGAAGTCCAGCAGATTTCTGGAAATATGTCAGAGCTAGTGGGAGCATAAGTGTTATGCTAATAATCATCATGTTAGTGGGAGCATGATTATTACGTTTAGTGTTGCAAGTTAGCAATGTTAATTATGGAAAACAAAGTTTCAATTCGTGAAGTTGCAGGGGTTGAAAAGTTGTTTTGCTATAATTAAGGGAGAGGAAATTATACCTCATTTCAATTCTAAAGCTTAGATTGAGATTTTAATCATCTTTAGTCAAGGACATATATATGAATTTTATGTCTGAATGGTTCGACTTAAGGAAATTCTATATATATTGCGTTCTCAAAATTCAATTATGACTATGGCATCCCTCTTCATAGTTAAATTTTGAAAACATGGCAAATAAAATATATTGTAGCAAAAGACTGGTCTAGTATCATGTCTTTATGTGAGAAATCATGAATCGTGTCCCATATGCTTCGGATATAGGATCGATTTCATGTGCTATAATATTCATCCTTTCTAAATTTTCCAAATGCTCAGGGCATTTAGAAGGGAAAAGTCTAGAACTGGATATGACTAAAGTGATTAAGCAATTGTCGAGGACAATCTGAGGTTTGCCAAAGATTGGTTGCTCAGGGACATTTGGAAGTATAGTGTTAATTTTGGCAGGACCATATTGACATTTTCTGAAAAGAGGTAACTCTTGTTCGGAAGTGATAGTCAAAATGGGACTATGGAAATGTCTCCATAGGTGGAAGTTATTCAATCTATGTAAGATTAGAAAACCTTAATGCAAGAAGGATGTTCAAAGCAATGTACTTTGAATATGAGACTTCCGTTCCATAGAAGTTGACCTTCTTTGGAATACTCTGTAATGACTGGTGACAAGGTTTTGGTGACTTTGTGAATAATCATTACAAGAGGAACATTGCATAAAAGTTTAAAATCTAATAGATTTTTTTTGGTAAATGATAGGAATCGGGGATTCTCACATTTACAATAAGGATTTGGGATTGTGAAATAAGTATCATTGGAATCATGTTCAATTGATCTACATCACAATGTAAGGATCATAGACAAACATAGTATGCATACTTGGAGTATGGCATAACTATTGGTTAGAAAAACAAAGTGTACATGCTAGGAGCATGGGAAGACTGTTATTTTTATTCAAGTCTTAAGTTGATTGTTTGAAACATTATACAATGAATAATGTGCAATCAATATGGTGATAAATAAAAGGTGGTTCTATTTATATTCAAAAGGCGTCTGAGACCATATTGGATTCGATTATTATTGTGTTTCACTTTGCATGTTTTGACTTCCAAAATAGCTAGGTTATTCTTTCCGAATGACTATGTTATTCAAACACTTCACAGTCGTTCATATGTTGGAAGTAGGTATGAATCAAGACTGTCATGAATCGAGTTTGTAGATGGCTAAATGGGTTTAGTCATAGCAATGGTTGCTACAACACTCATGAGTGCTCATAAGTCATGAGTATTGGAATAAACCCACGCTCACTTGTATCACTTCATGGAATTTATCTCGAGTGATCGTGAGATGGTAATATCATATAAATCTTCAAACCTAGAGATATGAGTTATTACCTATGAGTTGGTTGTGCATTGATTGCATGTAAACGCATCAGTAACTTGATGTTATAAAATGTGCCTTTGTGTACAATTCAACAAGTAGTAGAACAAGCATATGAGTCGAAATTTATCTGTTCCTTCTAGAAATAGAAGCGGTATCTGGGCCCCTCGATGATTTTGTTGTGACCTATGTACCGGCCGGTCAGAACTAAATTGATGTATTCGATTAAGTTCTTTGTCAAACAAATCGGAAAATCGGGAAACAAACTGCTGGACAATAAGTACGACGTTGTTCCATGTATTTGTCCGGCTGATATCATGAGAACAGAGGATTATATGATCACTTATCTAAAATGGCGATTCATATTTCAACAGAGTTTTCGAGAGCTACAATTGCTGGTTGGTTCCTGAAGTAACATACGCAAA
Organism: Lactuca saligna; assembly: GCF_052625555.1. Lineage (NCBI taxonomy): Eukaryota > Viridiplantae > Streptophyta > Magnoliopsida > Asterales > Asteraceae > Lactuca > Lactuca saligna. The sequence continues at coordinate 142,897,969 of NC_136422.1, forward strand.
TACAGTTATTAGACTTATCCAAGTGGGAGTCTGTTGGATAAGGTGTCTAAGTCCATAACTTATTTGGTATATACTTGACCCGACCCAGCATGGTCCATTTGGGTTGCATTTCATCCAAACTATTTATGGATAATTTTATGAGAGTTATACACATATGATTATTAATATATTATAAGTTATAATATATTAATATGAAGTCATGTTATTTAATTAGTCTTAGTCTTAAATTAATTATGAATTAATTTAGAGATTAAAAGGAAGATTAATTAGATTGTGGGCTATTGGTTTTATATGGTGTAGGCTAACACTCATTTGTTAATGGGCTAGGCTTGTATGGAAGTCCATGGATGATCCATGGAGCTTTTAACCCATGGATCCTTGGAAAAGGAAAGGTCATGGGTTATTAGGGTTTCACCCTAATCATGTACACTATATAAGATAGAAAACATTTTCTTCAAAATCCTCAAAGCAAAATTTTGTGTGGAAGATTAAAAATCATGTTGATAAAGCTGTAGTTCCAAAAGTGTCACTTGAACCCTCCACTTCGAAAGGTCATGTTCCGAAGCAAACTATTTCGGAAATCAGTGTTATTGAATATGATTATCGGATAGATGAAAGAACTTTGTCATTCTACTTGTTTCCTAAGGAATCTCGGAATAAGCCTTCAATACCATTAGTTGCTCATAAGTCACCTCAAAAGCTCAAGACTCGTGCCCTTGTCCCAAGATCTAACTCGGAGCCTAAAAACCCCGCTATTCACTAATTTTGCAGGCACTCTGTGCTTCGGAGCAAGAGCTAATATGGTATAGTCATAGTGTTTGCTCCATGCACATGACGGGGCAGGACTTTCTGCGAGATCTAAAACTTGCCCCAAATGTTGGATATGTAACATATGGAAAAAATTCCAATTCCCAAATCCGAGGTTATGACATTCTTACAAATGGAAACTTTTCGATTTCAAACGTGGCATATGTAGCTGATCTAAAGCACAATTTGATAAGTGTTGCTCGACTCACTGATGCAAATCATCGAGTTGAATTCTACAAACATCATAGTTACATCATGACTGAAGATATAAAAGAATTCTTGATCAAGTCCAACTGCAACAAAAATATGTACCCTTTTCACATCAACATGATCATTGGCAAGCCCCAGTTGTGCTTACTCTCCAAAGCTATTCCTGACGTTAGTTGGTTATGGCACCGAAGGCTTGCTCATATGAACTTCCGATACATGAATGATCTTATTTCAGGCGAAATGGTTAGAGGTCTACCACTCCTCAAATTCAAAAATGATCACCTATGTGATGCATGTGAGTGTGGTAAGCAGTCAAAGAAAGGTCATCCAGTCATCATTGAGAAATCAATCACCGAACCTCTAGAACTTCTAAACATTGCGTTGTGTGGCCCATCAACAGTGGAAAGTTTACATCACAAAAAGTACATTCTTGTGATTATGGATGATTTCACTAGATTAACTTGGCTTTTCTTCCTCATGCTAAAGTCAAAAACAACCTCAGAACTCTTAAATTTTATCAAATGAATAGAAGTTCTCATATAACTCCCAGTTAGACGCATTCGAAGTGACAATGGTTCGGAATTCACAAACTCCACCATAGAGAACTTTCTTACCAACAAAGGAATTGACCATAATTTTTCTGCTGCTTACACTCCTCAACAGAATGGTGTAGTTGAACGGAGGAAAAGAACTTTAGTTGAAGCTACTCGATCAATGCTCAATTTTGAAAATCTTCCACTCTATTTTTAGGCTGAAGCCGTTTCTACTGCATGCTTCACTCAGAATAGGATTATCATCAATAGACGCCTCAACAAAACTTCGTACGAAGCCATTAATGGAAAAAAGACAACAATCTCATTTCTTCATGTGCTCGGATGCAGATGCTTCATCAAAAATAATCGCGATCAGCTTGCCAAGTTCGAACCCAAGGCCGACGAAGCCATTTTCCTTGGTTATTCCTCAAAATCAAAGGCTTATTGAGTCCTCAATCAGCGTACTCACGTTAATGAAGAAAGTTTTGTGGTTATTCCGGTCCCACTTACATCACCACCCACATCATGGAATCTGATGCTCCTCCTTCGAAATGTCCAAACGTTCAAGTAATTTATGAAGTAGACTTTGAAACTCTCTTGGTCCTTCCGAAACCACTCTTGATTCAGAATCTCAAACGAGGCCTACTCCAATTCAAATTCTTTTAAGGAAGCTCCTGTCTCGCACAACATCTCCACTCTGATTCCGAGCCTCCCTCCATTTGATTCAGAACCATTTCAACCTTCTTAGGTTGAGGGGTACAATCACCCTTCTCTTGAATCAAATGTGGATGGCTTCCAAGATGCAGTTGCTGATTTTGATGACTCAAATCTGATCAACATCGACGACATTGAAAATTTCCTTGATTCCCTTTTGATGATGATGTCAACCTCTCCGGTTCAGAAATTCAGGGGGAGCATCATCCTCAAATTCAGACCATTCAGGGGGAGCAAGTCAATCCTATTGTTAATATCGGATCGTCTGTTGCTCAAGAACTTCCAAGATTGCATGTTTGGACCAAAGATCATCCTCCAAACCAAGTGATTGGAAACCTCAATGTTAGTGTACATACTCGTTCTGCTGCAAGTATCCAAAATGAATGTCATTTCTCAGCATTCATATCCATGGTTGAACCCAAATCCATCAAGGAAGCATTAGAGCATGCTGATTGGATTACAACCATGCAAGAAGAACTGACAAAATTTGACCGAAATGAAGTATGGACTCTCGTACCTCCTCCTCTAAACCATCCCATTGTTGGTACAAGATGGGTGTTTCGCAACAAGCTAGATGATGTAGGAGTCATTATCCGAAATAAAGCAAGACTGGTAGCCAAAGGGTTAACTTAGATTGAAGGGCTCGAATACGATGAGAGCTTTGCTCCTGTTGCAGTACTTGAAGCTATCAGAATCTTCCTTGCTTATGTTGCTCATAAAGGCTTCAAAGTTTACGAAATGGACGTCAAAAGTGTTTTCTAAATGGTGAACTTAGCATTGAAGTATACCTTCAACAACCCCCTGGTTTTGTTAATCTCTCCTTTCCCAATTACTATTACAAACTTCGGAAGGTTGTATACGGACTCAAACAAGATCCTCGCGCATGGTACGAGACCCTCACAGATTTTCTCAAGCGCTCCGGATTCCAAAGAGGAAATCTAGATCCTACTCTGTTTCGAAAATCAAATGGAAAACATCTCATGCTGGTACAAATATATGTGGATGACATCATTTTTGGATCTACGGATTCATCTATGGTTGTTGACTTTGCTAAACTGATGATTAATCGATTCCAAATGAGCATGAATCGGGAGTTAAGCTTCTTTCTTGGCCTCCAAGTCAAACAGACTAACAGTGGCATCTTCATTCATCAAGAGAAGTACATTTCGGAACTCCTCAAAAAATACTCAATGGACACATGTGCCTCAGTCAAAGTAACTATAGGCTTCGGTCACAAGATATTTGTTGATCTCTCAGGTGTTGTAGTTGATGAAAAGAAGTACAGAGGAATGATTGGATCTCTGCTCTATCTCACAGCGAGCCATCTGGACATCATGTTTTCTACATGTTTATGTGCCAGATTTCAGGTCAATCCGAAGATGTCTCATCTTTTGGCAGTCAAGCAAATTTTCAGGTACCTTAAAGGTACCAAGAATCTCGGACTCTAGTACCTAGCAAATGAAAGTTTTCTACAGCTTACTCAGATTCAAACTATGGTGGACTACAACTCGATAGGAAAAGCACATCATGTTGATGTCAATTCCTAGGTGGACGATTGGTTAGCTGGTCATCCAAGAAACATAACTGCATTGCTCTTTCTATAGCGGAGGCTACATACATTGTTGTTGCCAGCTGTACCTCTCAAGTTCTATGGATGAAGTCTCAACTCTTGGATTATGGTTACCGCTTTCAATGCATTCCCATTTATTGTGATTCTCAAAGTGCTATTGCAATTTCACACAATCCAATTCAGCGCTCCATGACGAAGCACGTCAATATACAATACCATTTCATAAAAGACCATGTTTTGAATTGAAACATTGAACTCATTCTTGTTCCATCTGACGATGAGATCGCTGATGTCTTTACCAAGTCATTAAACGAAACCAAATTTAATGGTTTTCTGAACAAGATGGGTATGATGATACCAGATCCTCAGCTCTTTCAAGAGACATGTTCTCTTTAAAGAAGTATTCGAAAGAAATCTAGTTTCGTCTCGTTTACAAAAACAATAATAATAATAATATTAGTAATAATAATAATAATAATAATAATAATAATAATAATAATAATAATAATAATAATAATAATAACAACAACAACAACAACAACAATAATAATAATAATAATAATAATAATAATAAGTAATCCCTGTCTCGGAACTACTTTCCCTCGGAATACATAGGATCATTTTATTATCTTGGGTTTCTAACCATCACTTGACTTTTAAGTTGTACAACTCATCCTAATTATATGTTTTTCCAAGTTCCCATAAGTCAAAATATTTCATCTCGGAATTTACTACATAAGATCATCCCGTAATTCCACTCCGGAAAGGTAATGTGCTTTCTTCTCCGAAATTTTCACAAAACTGGACTCCGGAAACTTTTCTCAAATCTTGTTCCGTACCTCCTCTCAAAACTTTTTCAAAAATCTTCAGTTTACTTCAGAAAATTTCACTCCGAAATCTGAAATCAAAATATATTCACCCTGGATTTTTCAAAAAAAAAACCTGATTCCTAAATCTCACTCCGGATTACTTTTTGCTCTGGATCCTTTTCAAATTTGTTGGTCTAGAATTCAATCTTTTACCTAACAGATTTTCAATCTATCCAGAATCGATCAGCAGAAATACCAAAGGCTCATAAGGCGAAACATTTTCAAAACGGTTACTTTTGAAGAGGATCCTTATCCAATCTTCCTTGATTTTTGTGTACACGTTTGCACACCTCCAGAAAGGAACCGTCGAATCGCCGTTTAAGGATTACAATTATGAGCTACAGACACCCTAACCTTTCCCCTCCCAGGTCAATTCAGCCCCAAAAAAAGCACCATTCATTAAATGTGACCCGTTTCACATTCGGATCCTCATCATTACTTTGACCAACCCGACCCATTTCACTTACCTATAAATACACAATAACATCCCCTTTTCCCCTTTATGCGCTCAACCCCTCCAAACCTTCAAATCTCCTTGTGTTTTTCATGTTCTTCAAGCTTTCATATCCTGCAACAATGGCGTCTCCACAAAAACCCACTCAAACTGCATCGACACCAAACAAATCCATTGTACTCAAGAAAACTGCCAAAGGCTCCAAGGGTTCATCATCATATGCCGTTGCAGAACCTTTTCTGAGAGACATCACTAAACTTTTCTCCCTGAATCCCATGGATTACAATGAATCCATCAGGGTAATGATAGAGTTTATCGCAAATCACCCAATCTCCATTCCTCTCCAAAAAATCCTTGAACCTCCACTACCATATCATCATCTTCATCGTGCCTTTACCAGTATCAAACTCGAAGACGGCATACTAGAAACTTCAATCATCGGTGACAGGACGGTACCAATATACAAATTGACCTTCCTTAAGTCGATTGGTGTGAAAGGTAACCCAAGAGGTTTCAAGGTCCAAGAACCAACAACTAAAGAGTTTCAGACGTTCTTAACCTACATTGGGTACAATCAAGATTATAGGTCTAAAGATTTCATGAAATTTGCCATCTTTGGGCTCCGAACCGTGCTAATGCATCTCATCATCATAGGGCTCTCTGGAAAGCATGGAGGAACCGACACGCTTAGCAAAGACTGGCTCAACGTCGTCTTTAGCATCTACTTCATACATGACAATGATGTGGATCTTCCAGAAGTTCTATGGCAAGATTTCTACAAATTTGCCATCAAAACAAAGGTAAACGAGATATCAATCCCTAGCTTCTGGACACTGACACTCCAACAGATCTTCAAAGAACTTCATGAACCACTTCTGGTTAACACCATTCCTATGGAGGTATGTGTCACTTTCAAAGCTATTAAGTCTTATCACATTCTGGACCAATCTGCTTTTGGTCTAGTCAGACGTCTTCCGGACCACATGTTGGCCCTTATTCCTTCTGATTCCACTCATTTAAAATTTCACATGGAGACTTCGGTTGTGTTTAACCCGACACAACCTGCCTTGGTCCCTGTTGAACCTACTCTGGAAGAGGCCAATACTTCTAAGTCTGAAGCAAAAGTGATAAAGTCTGCCAAACGAAAGACTTCGCCCACAAAACCAAAGCCAATAAAGAAGGCAAAGTCAGTTCCTCCTCTCAACAGGAAGGAACCCATGACATTCTGGCTTATTTTGGCCATCCGCATACCCTAGCTTCCCACTCATCCGAAGTACCCCTCGATGTTTCAAAATCACATGCACACTATCATGGGGAGTCTGCTCATAATCCACCCTCTCCTTCCCAAAAAGGGGATGCCTGCGTTGACCATAGTTCCTTGCCCCTGGAACAAACCCACGAGTCTCTTTTGATGATCCTATTGTTTCTTCTGCGGGCACACACTCCGGAACCTATGTTCCGGACCCCAAGAGTTCCGAATTTGGAGTTGTCCCTCTGACTTCTGATGCCTCAACTGGTCTGATACCCGACACGTGTACATGACGACCATGTACTGATGATCCCAAATGAGAAGATTTTGTTAACAGGGCTGGATCAAGGCGTTCAGATCTCGCCAGAACTCAAGTGGAGTCAACTCTTATCTCCATGAGGAACCCAGCCATCCAAAGCAATATGCCATCTATTCCTCCCACTGACATTGATGTAGATAACGAACTCGCTTTAGAACTGTTGCCTGTTACCACTCATTAGGATGTCTTCCAAACCAGTCCAGATGAAGAGCTTTCCGAAGAAGTCATGTTGGATGATGAAGCAAAAACTGTTCCACCCACAAATTTCATGACTTCAGTCCGTTTTCAATCGAAGGCATTTGTATCCAAGTTTTTATGTGACTTCAGATCCTCCTCCTCCTCCATTCTGGTTGGTGGCTCAAACTCCAACATTCAAGCTCATGAAGATGATGCTGCAACACAGCCTGGTCCATCCAATAATCCCTCATCTCATCAAGCAAAATCTCCTCACTCTAATTCTGACACGGGATCTTTTGTTGGCAACTACATCGATCCCTTAGCTCTACTTGAGATGCAAACCAACATGTCGAATACCATGAAGAAGGTTTCCTCAATTGAAACCTCCGTAACTGAGCCCAACAGTCAAGTGAATCAAAAGATTTCAAAACTTCATTCCAATCTTGATATCATTCTCCAGTCGATATCCCAACAGTATGGACCATCTGTTACGAAAAGAGAAGCCCAACTGGGCAAATTAATTTCTCTTCGGCTCATGCACTCCATGGAGGAAGTTAAAGCCAAGTATGATGCCTCCGTTGAACACTACCTCAACACCATCACCACCATGTTAAAAGTTCATGATGACTTGGTGTCTGCTACAAACGAACTAATCAAGCAGACATATGTTCGTCACAAAAAGCAAATTCAGAGGTTAGAGAAGGAGATAAAGAAGAAGAATGAAATGAACCTTATTATTCAACAAGTACTCATCAAACTACTTCGATCCACATGGAACATCGTTGATGTTCCGAATCGGAAGTTTGATGAGATGTTATCTGTTCTAGGGCATCTTTTCGATCAACTTTCTGCTCAGGCCCTTACTTCAGAAGCATATGATAACCTCACAAAACAGCTAAACATCGGGCTTCAAAAGGTGTTCGAAAAATTTGAAGGCCTGCGTGAATCATTAAAGCTTGCACCGGTCCAGAGGATAACCGATGCAAGAGGGGGAGAAAGTCCCAGTAAAATCTGGAAGCCTGCCTTAGAGTTCATACTACGAGACAAAATTGATTCTGATAATGAAGAAGTGAAGCTCATTTCCTCCCCTTCTAAACATCATGAGGAAGATAGTGATGAAGAATTTGTAACAAAGGTTGTCCTTGGTCTCGAGGCTCCGAAGAAGATGTTCCCAAAAGTCATTACTGAAGAAGAAAAACGAATTTGGTTCGTTTCTTCATGGCCATCTTCTCTTCCTGAAGCTCTTCGGATGGGCATTCAAATGGCTAAAGCAAAATCACTACTCACTGCCCAAGCCTTCCGAGCCATGCCTTCAATGCTTCCACCGATTCCAGCTCCCAAAATTGCTCCAGTTGACCAGGTGTGACAACTCGATATTTTCGGATCAGTGTAATGACCTAAAAAGTCAAGAATTTGTAATCTCTTTTAATGTAATGAAATTTGCATCAAAATTTTAATGTTCAAAAGTCTCTATTGGGTTACATAAAATGATAAACATCGTATCAAGGGTTTTAGAAATATAAAGAACACTAAAATCTGAGTTATAACGAAGAAGTTATGACCAATCTAAGAATCACACTAAAAACCAGCAACACTGATAAGGGTAAAACGCGAAGTTTCAATACCATTATATTTAGCCTTAGGTATCTAAATGAAAGTTGGAGATATCAATAGACCATAGGCGTATATATAAGAACGTCCAAATCTGACTTCGTATGAGAAAGTTATGATTTTTCCACGTATCAAATATAGCAGCAGACAGCTAAAATACTCGAAACAGATCAAGAGATTTTCAGCCGATACAACCTAATGAGAATCGAAGATCTCAACAATAGTAGCACAACGGAATGAAGTCTGACGAGAACGGACATCACATGAAGAAGTTATGGATTTTTAACGGACTTTTCGTGTCCCGGCCCGTTAAAAATAAATAAAAATAAAAATAAAGTCAAAATTTGCCGACGGAGTCTAAACGAGAGTTGTAAAGCATAATCTCACCTACACGTGGATATAAAGAGCGTTAAAAACGGAGCTCGTACGCGGAAGTTACGGATTTTACAACTTTTTAGCACAAAATTCGATGCTGTCAGGCCCACCACGACGTGGTAAAGTGGCCATGACGTGGTAATGTGATTGTTGGGTTCCAAGTGCATTAGAAAACGTCTCGTCAACAGAAGAGGATAGAACCCCTCACCACGACGTGGTGACCAAATTTGGGCTATAAATAGCAGCCGAAGGTGTTGGGTTCCGGTGCTCATTTCTTGTCTCTCTATCGTGCCGAAGCTTTACGTTTAAACCCCCGAAGCCATCCCAAAGCCCCGGTCTTCATATCTAAGTTCCAAAGGAAGGTTTTTCACTCCCGAGATTCCCGAAAATCCCGAGAAATTCAACTTTCCCTAGTCGAAGTTCTGCTCAGTTTTCGTTTCACCTTCTTCTGTCTATCAAGTGAGTTCATACCCCTACAACAACGTTTTCAAATGCTTTAAAAATTCTTTTATACACTTTAAAGGGGTGGAAATACAAGTAGACACACGGTTACTCTCGTATGGAAAACATTAAGCTTTTACTACACTTATCTTTATATGACAAATCATACGTGATTCATAACTATCATATGAAAACATTCACATGCAACACTTATTCAACAACATTTTGTCTTTCAAGAGTAAAAACATGTTGTTATACAAATATCAAATACTTTATTTATATATTGGTGTATAATGTTCAATAATGTTATTACAAATGTTATACTTATATACCAAGCTGATACTGCACTAGGGTTTATCATACAAACGAATCATACATTTGAGAAAAACTATAATAGATATAGTTTACTAGATATTCAAGAGATTTTACATACTATGAGTACTATATCAGGGAAATACTTTCATATACAAGAACAAATGAACTTTTCGTACGTAAATCTATTTGATACTAAGTTTTGTGAGACATTCAACTTCACGTACTTTCAAGTATGCAGTTAAAGTCCTGTATTATATACCATAATCTCTTGTAGGGAGAGCGTGATACTTGTGTATAGATCTATACGGGATTGACAATCCCGCACCTAAACTGTTAGTTGTAGTTAGACCGATAGGTATGGGGTGACAAACGTCATAACATTCCAACGCCTAAAGAACGTTGTTAGAGGCAGTCAGGGTCAATAGTATGGTTATAAAACTCACATGGAGTATTAAAACCACGTTGATTTATGGGGTTATCTAATGCCTTAGCGACTCTTTTACATACATAAATATGCTATTCTAGGCATGAAAAATACTAATGCATAATAGTTTTTGGAACTTTATAACTACCTTACACTTATGGAAAAATATTGGAATTTTAGAAACAACATTCGAAACAGTCAGGTCTTAGTAGAAGACTACTTTTATACTAGTAGGAAAATGAGATTTTCTAGGAGTTTTCAAACATCTACAAACAAATGCATTTAAATTTATACAAACATTAACATTAAATACTTATGAACTCACCAGCTTAAATGCTGATCTACTCTTTCAAATCTACTTGTATTTCTCAGGGATTCAGTAATACAGGTAAACTTTAGCTTTTGGAGAAGTGATGCTATGGCATCAGTTTTAAACTCATTTTTTCATCATATTGTAATTTTTTTTTGAAACAAGTATCATTCAACAATGTAACTCTTAAATTATATATATGATGGTTGTGTTTACTTTCTTTACTATGTATTCAACTATTACGATACTACATGAAGTCATCCACCCTCAAACGATTATGTCGTTCTGGTTTGGGGGTGTGACACCAGGTCTCTCCTCTCCAGATCCGTGATCAAATTCTGGAAGAACCTCTTCCAAACCCAACTCTGGAATTTATCATTGATGAAAACATGAAGCTGATAATCGATACGTTGAGGAAAGACAACAAAGGCAAAGGGCCTCTATCAGACAAGCAAGTTGCTCACCCCGGACCTCCTCCAAAGCAAACATATGGATGGTCTCAGGAGGAAATCAGTAGAGCACTAGAGGACAACATCTGTAACACCCGTAGATCCGGGCTAGTCAATTTAGAGATGATAGGGGTTGAAAACGACTTTTCGACAAAAGATTGTTTAGAATAAATAATATTAAACAAGTTTTAGAATATTTCACAAGGTTTCCGTACATATAAAGAGCGTCGAAATCCGAGTTATAACGAAGAAGTTATGACTCGTCGAAGTTTCACAACGGAACCGGCATGGCACCGGGAAGCGTAAGTAGTGAATCTACGATAGAGCGAGACTTATCCTTAGCGATCTAAAAGAAATTCATAGAATATGTTAAACCGAGAGCGTCGATAAAAAGAACACCCAAATCTGACTTCGTATGAGGAAGTTATGAATTTTCTAAGATTTGGCTTAGTAGTGCACGGCCCGAAACTCAATTTTTAGTTCGAGCGGTTTTTGGCTTATGCGACCTAAATGAGAGTTGAAGATCTCATTAATAGGAAACAAAAGGTAAAAAGATATACGAAAATGGATTCCGTATGAAGGAGTTACGAATTCTTCGCGGTCATTTAGCAGTCTAAACTCCTCCTACTGTTAAATTTGAGATCGGTCGAGAATTAGCTGATAGAGTCTAAATGAAAGTTGTAGATCTTGTTTTTACCTACGCGTGGATACAAAGAACGTAAAAATGGAGCTTGTATGCGTGAGTTATGATTTTTCTAAGTTTGAAGGCTGATACGCAATAGGGGTGACATGGCACCACCAGAATTGGACACGTTTCCTTACACATTCAAACCTCACTTTCTCTCTCTAGTTTCTCTCTCTAACCTCCCTTAATCCCCCCTAAAGTCTAGGTAAACCCCCTAGCAGCCAAAGGAAGCCCGAGGCTCACGGAGTCCCGAGAAAAGAGCCTTTTGGCTCGGGAACGCTGCTCCAGCGAAGCCCGGTTTTCGAGAAAACCCGTTGTAAGTGAGCTACGCCTATCCTATCTTTAGTATAGCTTATGTTTCAATATAGTAATGTTATTAGGACCTTAAATTAATTATTTGGGATATTATTATGAGTTATATTGAGTGTTATTTAAAGCTTATATAATAATAATAATAGTTAGACTATTAATTAGTCGCGGTTAACGTCAGGCTAAACCCTAGTCATATTGGTACTAGGTTTTGTCGAGGAAAATTGTGTTAAGAATAACGAAGTGTTTTCCAAGCGCCGAGTCACCACCTTTCCAGGTGAGTGCATAGTTACTTTCATCTTACACATAGATATGAAGTACTTTATATAAATTACGTGCTATGTGTGCATATTATCTGAGTACTTGTTGTCTATGCTAGATGAACGATTTTATACATGTTTTAAATGATTTAAACTGTATATGTATTTTATATCTACGAAAATGTTGGGGTAAAACATGGGTAGATGTAATAGATGGAATATGAGATGGATGATGAGTTGGGAGGTGTTATAGACCACGAGGTGAGGGTAAGAGGTGGACGATGTGAGAAGCCTTTCCCAAATGATGGCCCCATCATTCAGAAGAGTATGGATGACAACCACAGACTATTCTAGATAGTCCAGTGGAACACTAGCAGGCTCACAACCTGTAGGTGTTGTGAACGATGTGTTCACCCGGTGTACTCTAAACCCTGGCGTCCATGCAGACTTGGTGCCTAAATCTTGGTGATCATGCCGACTTGATGCCTAAACCTTGGTGATCATGCAGACTTGATGCCTAAACCTTGGTGATCATGCAGACTTGATGCCTAAACCCTGGCGACTATGCAGCCTTAGTGCCTAAGTCCTGGCGACGATGCAGACTTAGTACCCGTTGTGTAAACCGTGGCAACGATGGACTTCGTGCCGATTCCTTAGGATGATCCTTAGGAATGAATGAATGAATGAGGAATAGCTGAATCTTAGGGTAGATCCTTAAGACTAAAGATGATAATGGGGATGGGTAATTGGGTTGATTGTTTGACTGTTTGATTGTTTACACATAATAATTATATTATTGTGGGTTGAAAACCCTATGTATTCACCAGGTTTCCCAACCTGACCCACTCAGTTTATTTATATCATAGGTGTCGATATGAAGTGACATTACACTGAGAGATTAAGGAGATATAGATCACTAGTGTAAATGAATGTAAGTTCTGTTTATGCTTCTGTTTCTGTATTGACGATGACATCCCAAATGTTTTTAAATGAATAAAATACGTTTCTTTGGAAATGCTTTGATAACGTATTCAACGTGTTTTTCCAGGAATAAATTCCGCAACATTTTTAGTAAAAGAGGTACTCTGATTTTCATAAAGCATAAGCAAAATCGGTCTTTTCTGGCCATGAAAATGGGGATGTCATAGCATCCGGATCCAAGCTCTCAAGGACAAACCTGATCCGACGCATGGTATTTCCCCTTTTTGTCGTGAAGGCATCCTACGTGATCATGAGATTATCCCACTCATGTATTACGATATTCCCATAAATTATTCCGAACATCTGGATCTTCCTCTCTCCCCCCATAGCAAATTCTACACCAAGTTTGCTCCTCTTCACCCATCAAATGATCCGGAGGTGACCCTCCGGACTGAGCGAGAAAAACTTACAACATTCTACTCCAAGAATGCACAACCTCTCAAGGAAGTGTGGACGAGGAATAGAAATACTAAAGTTGATGAGTTCGGAAGAAAAATTTTGGTTAAATTCGATCTGAGCTGCCCACTATTCAAATTCCATGTCCTCAAGAACAAGCCTACTCCCCGGACCATTTTTGATGCGGATTTCCCTTCGACGAATCCGAACGACATTCTCATCCTAGCTACTTACTTTAGAGTGAATCAAAAAGATGACATAAGTATGGGTGTGTATCACACAGCAATGAACTTTCTCAAAGACTATGTCGTGGAATTTTTTTGACACAACTATGAGCTTGCTCACCTATACGGAACTAAAAACTTTGTAGCAAAAATCAGCTATGTTCTTCCGAAAGTTGAACTTCTTGCAGATGGCCCAATTGAAGAACGGGTTCTAGTGTTTGTCTACACTACCAAGAAAACAAACAAGGACTTTTTTCAAGTTCTTGACAAACACCTGGTTCCCACCAAAGCCCTGAGGAAATTCATTTCACGTTCCTCCAAATTAGAAGCTCCGGAACAAGTCAAAGAAAATTTTATCATTCATCTCTCCTGGTATATTAAATTTAGAGAATGGTTGTTCAGGGCCCACACCTTCATCAAGGAATATGTTGTTTAAACTGTATGGATTGCTAAGTTCACTTAAGGGAGATTGTTAGAACCTGAAAGTGAACCTTTAGCAATCCTAAGCTCAAAATTCCAAAGTGGAGATCTTCCAAAACTGATGATGGTGCAAAGGAAGAAATGAAGAGTGGTCCAAAATCTGTCCGGACCATAAGATGATAAGAAGAAAAGATTAAGGGAAGACATTCTGGAATGACTCTCATGTCCGAAATGGATGCAGATCTGGAATCAACCTGTTTTGTCTTTATGTATTTATGCACTTTTTCTGTGTATTGATGTAACGTTTCATAGGACATGCCTTTTTGTAATAATAGATAGTCAGAATGTCAGAAGCATTTCTATTGTCCAGTCCTATGTAAGTACCTCGGTTAATTCGCAGTAACATTCACTCCTATTTATAGGAGCTTTCAATAAAAAGTCAATTACGGATCATTCACTCTACTTTTGGCCATTACTAAGTTGTTTTAAAACTTCTCTAAAACCATTCTTCCTGTTCTTCATTTATTAGCTTTACTTTGATCATTTATTCTCATTCTTCATTTAATGACTTGATTATTTGCTAAACTCATTATCAAAGACTTGACTGGTATTTCCATGCTTGACTTGAACATTTATTAGCAAGCAGACATTGATCTTAAGCATTCACTCAAGATTTGAATTCTCAAACCTTCTCCCTGCGCATTAGATCGTACTTGTTCTCTCAACCACAAAAGTCAACCGAAGTCAAAAGCAACTGACAACGACCTTTGTACTTAGACTTACGCCTTGCGTTCTCGATAAACACTTAGGGGTTGTTTGTTTTTTGTGTGAAGATATGCGCAACCACTTTTGTCTGCGCCGCGTAGACAACGCGCAGACATATGCCCTCGCAGATTGTTTGTTTTTTGGAAGTGCGCAGATCAGAAAACGTCTGCGCGAGGTCTTCCTGGCGCAGACATGGGCCACTGTCTTCAAAGGTCTTCAGACCTCATTTTAATCTAAACAAAAAAAAACATGGGCCACCGTGCGGTTTTTTTTTCTTTTCTTTTTTGTTAAAAATGCATTTTTAATGTTTATAACATGAAATTAAGTTTAAAAATTCAATTTGTTTTAACAGCCGCAGACATTAAAAACAGACAATCTTCTTATTCTAGACTGCAGACATTTGGTCCACCTCTTCTGTCGCAGAGGCTTGCAGATGTGGTCCGCAAACTGCAGACATATTGACTTCAAAAAAACAAACAGCACCTTAGTACACGATGCGTATGAGCTGGGTACGCCCAACGTTCTACTAAGAATGCCATGACCGGGGACCAGGCAACGTACACACAAAGTACACATATGTACGCCCGACGTACGTGCCCATTAAGCACCTTTCCCATTAAGTGCTTAATAGTTGCAACCAAAAGCCCAAACTTTAGATCCAAGTTTTATTAAATGTCTTAATCCATAAATTCATGAACTTAGAGCATTTGCATGGCTTAAAAGTACCCAAACCTCACTTTTAGCATTCAACTTTCACCATAATAACCTAAACTCATGCATGGTTGATCCACAACCATCAATATGCTAACTTTTTGGACTTAGGACCTTAGAAACATTAAAAGAAGCAACTCCTAACTTCCGGAGTGGATGAAATCCACTAGATCTCATCATATGACCAAAATGGGACCAAAACTTCATAAAGACTAGATCTAAGGAAACAAGGAGCAATTTCCAAGCTTTATACATCAATGAAGTTGGAAATGATGTGAGAAATCTTGATTTATAAATCATCCTCAATTTGATCATGAATTTATATGTAGTTTTTGTTAGTTTCTTTTTTATTTTTGTTTTACTTTTAAATATATTTCGTATCATTTTTTCTAGTGAAAAACCTTTACTCACATATTATTTTTATAATGACTATTAGATATGTGAATAATACTTAACTGACAGGTTTTATTGTAAACTTCAGTTGATTTTGGTCATTTTTGAAAAATGATCGATTTGGGCCCTATTAGTTCTCATACATGTTGAATTGATTATTTTTCTGGTTGAACCTGGCTTTTTTCTTAAACCGACCCTAGTTAGTAAACCACTTGAGTTTCTATTCTAGACTTGCCACTGTTAAACGCTCCAACGTATCGGGACGACAGAACAGATAATATTCATATATGAATAAGTATATTCATATATGAATAATCACTTGAGAATATGTATATACTCACGTTGGTATGTGGGAGAGATTTGTGGGAAAAACAAATATGTTGCCCAATGGTGGTTGCCTTCGTTGCGGTGGTGATGGTTTAAATTCACGTAGGAATATTAAGTTCCTCCAACGCGTCGGTACGTAGGAGGGTTTTGTGGCAAAATAAAATATGTGACACATATTTGTTCTCTCGTTCTCATTTATATAATTGTTCTCATTTGAACCTAAGTCTCTCTCTCTCTCTCTCTCTCTATATATATATATATATATATATATATATATATATATATATATATAGTCTTTTCCGTCGTCCCGACACACTGGAGCGTTTAAACGACATATTTGAAATATACGACTATATACTTACCTTTAAATTCACATAGGAATATTACATCCCTCCATCGTGTCGGTATGCGGGAGGGTTTTTTGGTGTGTATATATATATATATATATATATATATATATATATATATATATATATATATAGGGTTAGGTTATATTGTTTCTAGTAACTATTGTGTGTCAGAATGCACAGATCTGGACAACCGGATGGAATATAATCAAAGGTCATGATCCGAGGGTCTATGATATTAGAATAGGATAACATGTACCATATAATCACACTAATTTCAGCATAAGGGCATTTTAGTCAATTAACCTATATTAAAAAAGGAAATTTTTGGATTTTTAGGGACAATTAATTCTTTTATTTTAAAAAATCTGAATATTTTAAATTAATTCAAATTTAAAAATCCAATTTTATTCTGTTAGAATAATAGGATACCAACCATAAACTAGTAAATATATTTTTTGATTTTATTCTGTCAGAATGATAGAATACCAACCATGAACTAGTAAATATATTTTCGATTTTATTCTATCAGAATGACAGAATGTCAATCATAAACTACTATATACATTCTGAAAGAATTCACAAAATCGATTTTTGAATTAATAATATACCAAATAATTACATTGTACGATTGTGATTCATTGAATAATAACAACATTCTGAATAAATAACAAGTGTAATTCCTAAAAAATAACAACATTCTTAATTACATTGTATGAGTGATTATTCTTTAATTCATTCTTCAAGCCTTTCCCATCAGGTCTTCAAGCCATTTCTATCACAAATTTATTGCAAAATATTTTGTAGTGATACACTTTTAACAACTACACATTAAACATATAAACAATTAACTACAATTCTATCATAATACAACAATAAATATATTCTTACAGAATAAACTATTCTTGCATAATGGTTTTGAATATTCTATCATAATCGCTATTTTACACCTGTTTATTGTTTTTTACATTATAAATCCAAAATGAATGACATTCATACTAAAATGAAAACAAGCCTTGAGGAAGCTATATTATTACAGCCTTATTCTCCAATGGAGAAATAAAAAGACCCTACATGGCATGTTTATTAACAGGTTATTCACAAATATCATAGAAATCAATCATATGCTACTCCATTCACAACATTCTATGTAGAAAAAGAATCAAAGAATAATAATAAAGACTTACATGTGCATCAGTAAAAGATATGTCAACATCTTCCCATTGTCGGATGCAATCGTGGGTTTACTTCAAGTTTTCTCTGCTCCTTTCACAAAAAGGTATAAAAGTCTACATGTTTCTCTAATTCAGGCTTTTACTGAGTCAACTTTCTTTTTGTTTAGATTTACTCATGCCTCAAAGCTCGCAATAATGCTGCTTTGTAAAGGCCTCATATTTACATGCTTTGAATAATGTTTCAAGAATGGAACCCCTTATAGTGTGCACTCATTGTCACTCTCATTCGTTGAGGACTTTTCACAAACACTTTAAAGGCAGAATTTTGAAGACCAAATTCAGAAGGTATACCTACAATATACAAGATCAGCAACGGAATTAAGTTGACAAAAATTTTATTATAAAAGATTTGGAATCGGGTTAACTTTATTTGGGAAATTACATCAAGCCTAACATGTTCAAGTTAATTATTGAGTACAAGTTAAAGATGCAAGAAAAATTGAACCTGAGAATTAATAGAAACTTGAAAAGCAATTGAAAATCAAATTGTTCAACTGATGTAGTGAATAGAATGTCGGCTACGAAAGAGATAAGAATCAAACCTCACCCTGATTGGTGTTTAATTGGTTTTACATTATTCGGTTATACCCCTGTCTTCAAATCGAACCCCCTCCTTTTCAAGATGCGTGTTGAAGCTATCTCTAATCAAACATCTATCGGTGTTCAAACTGAAACGAAAATCTGGAAGATGAAGGCTGATTGAAATGGTTTAGAACGATGACAACAGACGGAAATGATGGAGGTGAAGGACTAGGTCAAATATATTTACTTTATTTCCATAATTGTAGAATTTCAATTAAATGATTTCCTTAATTAAAAGTACAAAATGTCTAAAATACCCTTTAATGATTTATTTAATTATTTATTATTTCTTCAATTCTCATTGGTGCATTTAGGCACACAATATTTGTTGGAAACATTTGAACCTATCTCTATCTCTCTCTCTCTCTCTCCCTCTCTCTCTCTCTCTTTCTCTCTCTTTCTCTCTCTCTCTCTCTCTCTCTCTCTCTATATATATATATATATATATATATATATATATATATATATATATATATATATATATATATATATATATATATATATATATATATATATATATATATACACACACACACAACCCCTAAGCTCCAGTTTGATTTTTATACGGTTTGAAATCTTAAAAACCGCAAGTCAAATCGTTCGCTACGATTTCAAAAGTTCGAAACCACAAGTCAAACCATAAAACCAAACTGATTACCGGTTTCACGTTTTCAAACCGAACCACGAACACCCCTAAGCATACCCACGTAAAAAAGAAAAAATAGGTGAAGGTCCAACATAACTTGATGCTTCGCTACCTCAATTTCCAAATAATTCTAATTTCGATCAATTACTTAATATTTTCTTTGGATTGAAAAGAAAGTGGTGAAAACGTTGGTTTTCCTTTTCTCCTTGTGCACACGCCTTATCCATCTTTGTCTATAATTGTTTTCTCTATGTCATGCTCAACTACAATTCAGTATAAAAGTTTATTTCTATATTAGAATCCAAAGTAGTTTATATTCCGAACTTAACCAAATTAGCTCCTTTGTTAATGATGCTACGTTAGCCTGCTGTGTGCTTATTCTCCTATTGGCTTGTTACTCCTTGAGTGGGAATGATCATATCACCGAAGAAGAAAGTAACAAGGAGTGAGGAGCATTTTTGGGTGGTTGTAGAAATATTATCAACCGCCTATGTTAACTATATCTAGAGAGTTGTGAGAAAGTATATGCGTGTTAGTGTGAGTGACACTGTTATAGTTGTTTTACCGTATCATATTTATGACTCTTAATCAGTAAAAGGATCAATAGTTATTCTCACATAACTATGGACATATAGTACGATCAGTTGCTTGATAATTGACTTCGTACTTAGCATGGTTGTTGTTAAAAAAAAGCATATCATTGTTGATGATGGATGCTTATATGGAAAAGTTGGAGAAATCTCAAAGAGAAACAGGAAGACCCAAGATACAAGATTGTTATTTTGTTTTACTATCTAAACAAAAGGAATTATGTTATCTACAAAAAAAAGCATACCAACAAATTAAAAGGATACTCCAAAACTGCTACCCCATCTATCCAAGAAGCTATAGAGGCAATGTATAATCTAAACAAACGACATTACTGATGGGTTTTAGTCATAAGAACATCCTATGTGCTCATACAAACCATAATGCTTAGATCTAGGTTTCTCTATTGTACATGAAAGTTATCCAAGACTATAAACCCTAATTCTAGCATACAAGTAATCATATTAACATAAGAATGGGTTTAAGACATTACCTTGATTGTTATGTAGATATAACAATCCAATTCCTCCTTGTATTGACTTTAGAAAGCTTAGAGTCACAAATATCACTCCTCTAATGGTTCACAAACACCAAGAGCAAGAGGATGAAGAGGAGAGAGGATGGAGGCTGCCCAAAAACGTGTGAAAACCTAGAACAAAGCTTAGCGACGTTTTTGGGTCATAAGGGGTCTATATATACAAAGGCTATTAGGGTTATCTAACAAGGAAATCCTAATTTGGATGCTTAAGCCCTAAGCAACCCATGGACCCCTTTCCTTAAGGCCATGGACGATTTCCTTATGTGTTTCCCCATAAAATTCGTCCACTCCTTAATACAAGGCAATCCATAGCCCAAATTGCAATTATCTTATAATTACAATTCCAGACCCTTAAGTTTAATTAATCTCTTTTAGTCACAAAACTAATTACCAATTAATTATTGACTAATATTAATTAAACAATATGATTTCTCCTTTAATATATTATTCTCATAATATATTAATAAATCATATTTAATCCTTTCTCTCCATAATTAATCCTATCAAGTTGCTTTGGTGAAGGCAACCAAAAGGACCATGCACCATCGGGTCAAGTACCTACCAATATAGTTATGGGCTTAGACACTAATCCAACAGTCTCCCATTTGGATAAGTCTAATAACTATTATGAGTATGACTTCAGATCCTGATCTGCAATTGTAGCTTTCCAAAGCCGTTGTCAACTCTCATCCTATCAGATACGCGTGTCCTTTAGATAAGGGATCATATATTCCTCCATTCTAGATATCGTAAGACATGATTTCTAATCATTCTCTTTGTACTATTTCTCGATTTCCGATTTATGATGACTGACTAATTGAACAAATCAAATTAGCCCTAGCCCGACCGAGCATTTACGTTTGTCATCACTAAATCATCGAGGGGCCCAAATATATTGCTTTTATCCTTCTTTGGATAAAAGGAACGGATAAACTTTGATACAATGCTTGCTTGCACTCACTCACCGAATCACACACAACAATATGTTTTATAACACCAAGTTACTAGTGCGTTTTCATATTGTCAATGTGCAACCGATTAGCAAGATACAACTCACACATCTCGGTTTCAAGAATATAAGATGTTATTGTTTCACCAATCACTCGTGATACAATTCATGGAGTGATCCAAGTGAGCGTGGGTTTAATCCAATGCTCAAATTCATATTCATAAGCACTCATGAACGTTGCAGCAAACATTTGCTTATGTCTAATACTCTTTTAGACAATCCACACACCAATTTACGACAATCTTCATTCATATCTACTTCCAACATATGAACGACTGTGGCCCGTTCGAATAATTTGACTGTTCTTAACCAATTAAATTATTCAGGAAGTCAAAACATGCAAGTGAAACACAAGAATAATACTAATCCCATATGGCCTCAAACCTTTGAGTATAAATAAAACTCCTTTTATTTATCACCATATCGATTACTCATTATTTGTCGTTTCGGGTAATCAACTTCTTACTTGAATTATTACACTTGTCCTATGCTCCTAGCATGCACACAATGTTTACCTATGGTTCTTACTTTGTGAAATAGATCAAATTGAACACATTTTTAATTCATTCTCATTTCACAACTCCAAATCCTTTTTCATAAGTGAAAAACTATCAAAATCTTGCTACTTATAGAATATGCTAGATTCTAACATCCTATGCAATGATTCTTTCATAATGTCACTGCACCAAAGTCACAAAGACTATTGCCAATGATATTACAAAATCTTATATCGGAGATTGTTACAAGACAATTCCTTAGATATCAAGTCTCTTATTCAAAGTACATTCCTTTGAACATCCTTTTGCATAAAAGTTTCTAATCTAGACATAGATTTTCAATATTCAATTCCCAATATGGACACGCTTCCATATTTTCCATATGACAACTCATTCTTAATAGAATCTAATCTATTCGTAATGATGTCGATATGGTCCATCCAATATGGAAACATTTCCATAATTTCCATATGACAACTCATTCTTAATAGAATCTTTTCTATTCATAATAATGTCGATATGGTCCATTCAATACCATGCTTCCAACTACTCATAAGCAACCAATCCTCGTCGAACTTTGGATTGTCCTTTGACAATTGTTTAATTATTTTAGTCAAAACCGATTCTAGTCCTTTTTCCCTCTAAATGTGCTAGACATTTGGAAAATTTTAGAATGGTCAAATATTAAAGCATTTACAATCAATACTATACCCGAAGCGTATGGGACACGACACATAATGTTTTATTTGCTATGTTCTCAAAATTCGAATTGTGAAGAGGAATGTCGTATTCATAATCGAAATTTTAAGAACACACTATGTACTTTTGACTAAATTTATTAATATTCCACAACCTAAGCCCTTAGATTTAAAATGAAGCATAATATTCTCTCCCTTAATTATAGCAAAACAACTATTCCATCCTTACAACTTTGCAAAGAATCACTCTTGTTTTCTATAATTAATATTGCCAACTTGCAATACTTTCCTTAATAATCATACAATCATAACATTTATGCTCCCGCTATCATGATGATTATTATAAAACATAACACTTATGCTCCCACTAGCTTCGACATGTATTCATAAACATCTTAACTTTCAGAAAAACAATACCTATTGAATTTCTTAAGTCCATGTTTCTAATACTTAGTGCTTTGATAATCTTTTATCAAATCTTCTCGAACTTATACACCTTTGCCTTAGATAGTTCATATGTGTGTCTAAACACTTAAGACTAATTGCCAAACCTCACAATTCAAATTATGGAAAGGGATACCGTAACCATAATCGAATTTGAGAATGCAATTTTACAATCACTATCTTCTTAAAATCTTTCTTAGTGAAAGCATTTCCTCACAATCATTTTCATGAAGGAGGAAATCTTATGACACTTAGATTTAAACGGTGTATTTGTTCCTATCCAAGTGAATTTGTCAAAACCAAGGTTTACGACAAATTCAAACTCATATGGATCGAACTTTCTTAATCTTGATTTCTTGCCTTATGGTAGCACAGCTGCCCACCACGTCTTCCAAGTAGTTAAGCAGCTCACCCTTTCCTATCAATGTACCTTTCATTGATTAAGGTGCCTTGCCTTTTATGCATTCAAAATGAGAACTCATAGAACTCACATACATAATTAACTCAATTGGAATAGCACAGAAACAAAATAACGTCAACATGATAGATTGTAAACCTTAACTCGTGTGCTAGTGATGATCGATAAGGTTTATTTGATTTGTTATTGAAACCTTTCAAGACCATTAAGACTCCCACTGACTCCTTGACATATCAGATTCTCTTGTCAATAACCATTTCTTGACAAACAATTATTCAAGAGTTAGTGTAGCTCATATCAAAACACTTCATAAATTGGTCCTAGTTGGTCCTTGTCTTATCCAAGACATCACAACTTTCCACATTTGATGAATGTTATAAACCTTCTTAATACTTTTCACTTATTGCCACAATCTTATCTTTAAGACTTGTTATTGGAACGAAGTATGATTGACCTTTTGATTTAACCATTTCTTCAATTCTTGATTCTTCTTCTTAAACACACAATTATACTAAGACTCACTTAGAGGATCAATTGAGATATGGTTCTTAATCATAAAGACCTATCATAAAGCATAAACGGTACTCTCCCTTCTTCTTAGAATGGAGAAACTTTTATCTTTCTGCCTACTTGATTCTTCTTATTCGTGTTGCTATTGATTTAAACTTTTTCAATCAATTCATAATTACACTTAATCTTATAAGTATAATCGTATTTACTAAACCTTTAGTAAATCATGACGAATATCTTTGTTATTCTTGTGGTGGACTTTGATCAACACACAACTTTGTGTGCTCGATTTCCTAGTCCTTTCACTTGACACTTTGTCAACAAATTAGTCTAATTTCCAAATATGAAATTTCTCATTCATCATCCAACCAGGTTGCGTGATTCCAAATTTCTGTCCAATTGAAATTTGGACGATGAGAAACTCTCCCTATTTGGTAAATTATCGACTTTTCCATAAACACCATAAATAAGAATCATATCCATTTGTTGTAGAAATACGCAAACACCAATTTTCATAACGATTTCATTACAAGGAAATAACCAAATAAATAAATAAGTCAAATGAAAAATTATTTTATTTATAAAAGCAGCGGAAAACATTTGTCCTTACAATGCAAAATCCATTGAAAACTATGTATTTCAAAAGGAAAATTTCTAACAACTCTATCATAACTATCTAAGCTCAAAATCTAATCTTCAAATCCATGCGATCGAGATCCATTTCTTTGTGATTAGACTCATCTTGCTCTATTTCATCAAGCTTCCTTTCTTTTCACCGATCCTACAAAAACATTCAAATGCAATCTTATTACATCATGTATTTTGAATCAATGAATAGGAACTTAATGAAGTTAGATAGTGGATTTTACCTGAAGCACAGTCATACTCTTTGACTTTCCCATCTTTGGAATTTTCAGGCTCTTGGGGCAGACTTCTATCCAACGCCCTTTCTCTTGGCAGCAAACGCAGGTCGCTTCTCTTAGAACGTCCTCGGAAGCATGGTCGGTTGACTTTCCCAACAAATACGCTCCATTGCTTCGCCAAATCATTTCTGATTCAGCAGCAATGAGCATGTAAGTTAGGTCAATGAGGTTGTCGTCATGATCCATCATATAATACGTTCTTTTTAACTCATTATATGATTCAAGAAGTGACTGCAAAACCCAATTTACAGCCAACTCATCCGGGAATGACACACCCAACATTATAAACCTATCAATATGTGATTTCATTCCTAGAACGTGGGCACACACGGGTTTACCATCTTCATGTTTCATTTCCAATAGGGCTTTAGTGATATTGAACCTTTCAATTCTTCGATCTTGTGGGTTAGGGAGAATAATTGGAGGAGGTGGAGGAAGTGAAGCATGATTTCTTGTTCCTCGATCGAATCGTGGACTATCATCTTCATGTGGAATGCTTGTTCCACGGGATTTGAGAAGACCATAGTTGTCGAACTTTGACATCTACAAAACGGGAGAAAACGAATTCAAGTTAGTTGATTGATTGAGTCCTTAGTAAATCACCCAAATGAGATACTAAGGCTAGGACCCAACACAATACGCTACAACCTAGAAAAGGGATGCCGTAATCTAGTTGCATAATATTTGAAGGTAAGTGAATGACGATTCACCAATTTCCACCATGAAAAACAAAAAAAGGAATTTAAGTTTTAAATCTATGAAAACTCCTAGATCCTTTGAGATTCATTGAACATTTCAATGGCATGTTTAAATCTCGATATGCCCCTCTAGTTTGTGACTGGGATGGCGAGGATCACAAAGTGAGTGCGAATAACCATGCAAACTTACATGGTGCCCTCACATATTACAGTCACCTATTCGATGTGCCGGTAAACCACACATGCTCCACCGAACTATGACAAACATTGAGTCACCCTTTGCTACCTTTGCTTAGAACCATTTAGTGTGCCAGTAAACCACACACGCTCCACTAACGTCTTCGCAAGGGCACAAAGTGTAATTTCATGGAATTGCATCAATTCACTTTTGCCTAAGTAACAAAGATTGGGAATTTGAAAAACATTTAGTTATAATGGAAGGTTTCATCCTATCCTACCCGTTCGGCTAACGACCCTCTACTAGTCAAGAGTGCGGTGGGTAAGAGTGGATACCCATTCAATCGCCATTTTATAGGCAATTTCCTTAAACACCCCTTATAGACCAGCTTCGTGAATGAGGCCTACTAACGGTAAGACTGACTTTTACTCATACATATATATAATGTTAGACTTTTAATGTTATATATAGTAAAGGGGGTATTTTGCACTTTTAAAAATACTAGGTGGTCAAATTTAATAATTATAGTTTTAATTCAATTAAATTGCAAACCAAAACTTTTATGGATTTATTAAACCTCTTTTAATTATACACCTTAATTAATTAATAAAACCATAAGGGTGTGAATTGAATTTTTCAAAACATTACAAGGGTTTTAGAATTTAACATTCCTAATTAAACTTTTAATCAACTTTTAAATTCCAAAACTTGAGGGCAAGTTTTGAAACATTTCAAAAACATTAGGGTTTCGAATTTAAATATGCATCAAAATTAAACTTTTAATCAAAATTTAAATTCCAAAACTTGAGGGCAAGTTTTGAAACCTTTTTTCAAAACATTAGGGTTTCAACTATTTAGATTTCAAAACAACAAAACTTTTGGATTCAAATTTAAACTATAAAACCTAAAGGGGAAAATATGATACTTTTAATAACAACAAGGATCAAATAACAAATAACAAATAATCTTAATTAACATTTAATCACATAATTATCCATATTTGATTTATTTAATGATTTCTTGCAAAACAATTTACCAATTTAATCAAAATAATTAATCAATTATCACATAAGGAAACAAATATTTTATTAATTGATAAATATCATCAATTAAATCAAGAATATAGTTAAATATATCATAAAATAGGATTTATATTGATCTAATATGATAAAGCACCTATCCATAAGCAAAAACAGCAAGAAATCCCGAAGTTTGCTCCATCTGACGAGTTGACTCGTCGAGTCAAGCATGGACTCGTCGAGTCAGCATGGACTCGGCGAGTTCAGCTATGGACTCAGCGAGTCCAGCCCCCAGAAACACAAAAACAAATTTTTTCAACATACAAGACATCAATACAATAGAAACCAATCTAGGCTCTAATACCACTTATGGGTTTTAGTCATAAGAACATCCTATGTGCTCATACAAACCATAATGCTTGGATCTAGATTTCTCTATTGTACATGCAAGTTATCCAAGACTATAAACCCTAATTCTAGCATACAAGTAATCATATTAACATAAGAATGGGTTTAAGACATTACCTTGATTGTTATGTAGCAATAACAATCCAATTCCTCCTTGTATTGACTTTAGAAAGCTTAGAGTCACAAATATCACTCCTCTAATGGTTCACAAACACCAAGAGCAAGAGGATGAAGAGGATAGAGGATGGAGGCTGCCCAAAAACGTGTGAAACCCTAGAACAAAGCTTAGCCACGTTTTTGGGTCATAAGGAGTCTATATATACAAAGGCTATTAGGGTTATCTAACAAGGAAACCCTAATTTGGATGCTTAAGCCCTAAGCAACCCATGGACCCCTTTCCTTAAGGCCATGGACGATTTCCTTATGGGTTTAAGAATTCGTCCACTCCTTAATACAAGGCAATCCATAGCCCAAATTGCAATTATCTTATAATTACAATTCCAGTCCCTTAAGTTTAATTAATCTCTTTTAGTCACAAAACTAATTACCAATTAATTATTGACTAATATTAATTAAACAATATCATTTCTCCTTTAATATATTATTCTCATAATATATTAATAAATCATATTTAATCCTTTCTCTCCATAATTCATCCTATCAAGTTGCTTTGGTGAAGGCAACGTAAAAGGACCATGCACCATCGGGTCAAGTACCTACCAAAATAGTTATGGACTTAGACACTAATCCAACAATTTCAACCAAAAATCCATTCAAATCAACATACTTTTTAATTAATCTAACTTGAGAGCATTATCTTAACTGCCTTCAGCTTTATCGATTCCTTTAATTTCAAGTATATTAATTAGAAAATAAGGGTATCAGTTTGGATAAGGACTATATAGCCCATTAATTCTAATTACGTTTTAACACTAATTATTAAAAAAATGTCTTGTAAGTCGATAGAGGGTTATAGTTGGTTAAAATGACTAAAATGATAAGATTTTGGAGAACATAAAAATGAACAAACATGAGATGAGGGATTAAAAATGGAAAAATGAAGTATTGTGTTAGTCATTTATAACATACTTCTAAAGTTTAATCATTATTAAGTATGATACTCAGTTAAAAGACATGAAGGAGATGGTTTTAAATAGTTCATTACCTAAAAATAGACAAAACTATATTCAATGGTTAGAAATAAACAAATAAAATAATTTGTTATTTATTTTTAGTATTTTCCTTAAAATAACTACATACTTCGGGACATATCATCTATTTGCGTTGTTTCATTTGAAGCTAAAAATTTAAGTTGTATACATTTAAATTTTAAAGGGTAAAATCAAAATCCACCCGGTTTGAAGAATCTTTATAAAACTTATTAGGAAATCTCCATTAAAGTCCTATTTTTTCATAACTTACAAATAAGTTTCAAACTAAAGTTTGCTTACGAAAAAACATGAATTACCAGTAAAAGTGAAAATTTAACCGTTTTCACTGTTTACCAATTTTAATTGTTGACTTTGATGCATTAAAATCTCACTTTTTTATCCTAATTTTCCGAATAAGTCCCAAAATAAATTTTGTTTATGGAAAAACATGAATTACCTGTAAGAATTATGATTTGACCATTTTCTCTATGTAACACACATTTTACAAGTTTCATCGCTGACTCAGATGCTTAAACATAAAACGAGCAGATGAGATGGATATGATGGGTTACATAATACTATATATATCGTAAAACATGATATCCGTCTCATCAACTCATAAATGAAATTTATAAAATGTGTGTTATCGGAAAAAAAAATGTACGTGTATCGTAAAACTTGATATCCGTCTCATCAGCTCATTTAATGACTAGGTGTCCTGGTTAGCAATGAAACTAATAAAATGAGTGTTACCGGCAAAAAAATACGAGAAATTAACTAATGAGATAGAGATGTTGGGATACATAAAATTACATAGACAATTCGAAATTTCTTATAAACTTCAAAAAAAAAATGATGAAGTTGTTGTTAGTTTATGTAATTATTATAGTCTTTGTTGTATGCATTTCATATTCAGAAAAATATACAATACAACATATATCAAGTTTTACGGTATATGAAGCATTATATAACTCATCATATCCAGATCGACTTATTTAATGACTATGTGTCCAAATCAACAACGAAACTGGTAAAATATATGTTGTACGTAGAAGAAAACAAATCAACACTTTTACGGATAATTCATGTTTTTTTCTTAAACGAAATTTAGTTTGGGACTTATAAATAAATTAGGGTAAAATAATGAGACTTTATTGCGTTTAGGTCGACAATGAAACTGGTAAACTAGTAAAAATGATTAAATCGTCACTTTTAAGTTTTACTGGTAATTTATGTTTTTTCATAAACAAATTTTAATTTGGGACTTATTCATAGATTAAAATAAAATAATGAGATTTTAATGAATATTTCTAAAACTTATTCCTCAAACCTAGGAAAATAAAATCCAAGCTTTATTTTTCTTATTTACTTTTTATTATAAAGACAACTTTCCAATGTTTAATGACATGGTTGGTTATGCATGATACATTCAACAAATATGTAGAATTTGTAGCCTAACTTTCTCCTTTTCATACATATCAAAGCTCCCCACTTAAAACTTTATGAAGATTTTATAAATTATATTATATGTCAAGAAAGTACTTAATAGTTACCCGCAACAAGTATCATAATCAAGGCCACAACTGTAACATCTAGATTTTTGAGGTACTTGGCAATTATTATTTTTCTATGCTTTGGGCTGCCACAACGTGGTGAAGCATCACCACGACGTGGCGAGTCAGGATGAGATCACGTGTTTCATTTATCACCACGACGTGGCAGCATTTTACCACAACGTGGTGGCATCATGATGGAAAAACCTCTAATTTTCGGGTATTAGGAAAGTAAGGAAGCTAGGGTTTCCCACCTTCAGCTCATCACTCTCAAACCCAACAACTCTAACCCTAAACCTCTTTGGTGCTCTTGTCCTCATTTTGGCAGCCTTGGAAGCTCTTGAAGGGAGAAGCAGGAAAGTTTGAGCTAGGATCCTTCAAGTAAGTCTCCATTCTTTATATTGGCACTCTTCTACACCTTTGTAAGTGTCTAAAACTCAAACATTATCATGATAGGATGCTAGATCTTGAGATTTGTCCCATAATCTTCTTATTCTTGTTAGTTAGAATGGTGAGATTTCTTAAAGTTTGCAACTTTATGAATCTCTGGTACATCTGGTGAAATTGGTGGATTACATCTGAAGTTTATGTGCATAATCTAATCATGCATAAGATTTAGTTCATAAACTCTCAGTTTTGACCTAATATGGGTTCAAGACATGCATTGTACATGCATGTCTATAAAGCACCAACTTTCATTTTGATTTTGGTGTTAGAAAGCTTAAAGTCACAAATGTCACTCCTCTAATGGTTCAAAAACACCAAGAGCAAGAGGATGAAGAGGATAGCGGATGGAGGCTGCCCAAAAACGTGTGAAACCCTAGAACAAAGCTTAGCCACGTTTTTGGGTCATAAGGGGTCTATATATACAAAGGTTATTAGGGTTATCTAACAAGGAAACCCTAATTTGGATGCTTAAGCCCTAAGCAACCCATGGACCCCTTTCCTTAAGGCCATGGATGATTTCCTTATGGGTTTCCCCATAGAATTTATCCACTCCTTAATACAAGGCAATCCATAGCCCAAATTGCAATTATCTTATAATTACAATTCCAATCCCTTAAGTTTAATTAATCTCTTTTAGTCACAAAACTAATTACCAATTAATTATTGACTAATATTAATTAAACAATATGATTTCTCCTTTAATATATTATTCTCATAATATATTAATAAATCATATTTAATCATTTCTCTCCATAATTCATCCTATCAAGTTGCTTTGGTGAAGGCAACGTAAAAGGACCATGCACCATCGGGTCAAGTACCTACCAAAATAGTTATGGACTTAGACACTAATCCAACAATTACAACCAAAAATCCATTCAAATCAACATACTTTTTAATTAATCTAACTTGAGAGCATTATCTTAACTGCCTTCAGCTCTATCGATTCCTTTAATTTCAAGTATATTAATTAAGAAAATAAGGGTATCAGTTTGGATAAAGACTATATAGCCCATTAATTCTAATTAAGTTTTAACACTAATTATTAAAAAAATGTCTTGTAAGTCGATAGAGGGTTATAGTTGGTTAAAATGACTAAATTGATAAGATTTTGGAGAACATAAAAATGAACAAGCATGAGATGAGGGATTAAAAATGGAAAAATGAAGTATTGTGTTAGTCATTTATAACATAATTCTAAAGTTTAATCATTATTAAGTATGATACTCAGTTAAAAGACTAGAAGGAGAAGGTTTTAAATAGTTCATTACCTAAAATTAGACAAAACTATATTCAATGGTTAGAAATAAACAAATAAAATAATTTGTTATTTATTTTTAGTATTTTCTTTAAAATAACTACATACTTTGGGACATATCATCTATTTGAGTTGTTTCATTTGAAGCTAAAAATTTAAGTTGTATACATTTAAATTTTAAAGGGTAAAATCAAAATCCACCCGGTTTGAAGAATCTTTATAAAACTTATTAGGAAATCTCCATTAAAGTCCTATTTTTTCATAATTTACAAATACGTTTCAAACTAAAGTTTGCTTACGAAAAAACATGAATTACCAGTAAAAGTGAAAATTTAACCGTTTTCACTGTTTACCAATTTTAATTGTTGACTTTGATGCATTAAAGTCTCACTTTTTTACCCTAATTTTCCGAATAAGTCCCAAAATAAATTTTGTTTATGAAAAAACATGAATTACCTGTAAGAATTATGATTTGACCATTTTCTCTATGTAACACACATTTTACAAGTTTCATCGCTGACTCAGATGCTTAAACATAAAACGAGCAGATGAGATGGATATGATGGGTTACATAATACTATATATATATATCGTAAAACATGATATCCGTCTCATCAACTCATAAATGAAATTTATAAAATGTGTGTTATCGGAAAAAAAATGTACGTGTATCGTAAAACTTGATATCCGTCTCATCAGTTCATTTAATGACTAGGTGTCCTGGTTAGCAATGAAACTAATAAAATGAGTGTTACCGGCAAAAAAAATACGAGAAATTAACTAATGAGATAGAGATGTTGGGTTACATAAACTTACATAGACAATTCAAAATTTCTTATAAACTTCAAAAAAAAATGATGAAGTTGTTGTTAGTTTATGTAATTATTGTAGTCTTTGTTGTATGCATTTCATATTCAGAAAAATATACAATACAACATATATCAAGTTTTACGGTATATGTAGCATTATATAACTCATCATATCCAGATCGACTTATTTAATGACTATGTGTCCAAATGAACAACGAAACTGGTAAAATATATGTTGTATGTAGAAGAAAACAAATCAACACTTTTACGGATAATTCATGTTTTTTTCTTAAACGAAATTTAGTTTGGGACTTATTTATAAATTAGGGTAAAATAATGAGACTTTATTGCGTTTAGGTCGACAATGAAACTGGTAAACTAGTAAAAATGATTAAATCGTCACTTTTAAGTTTTACTGGTAATTTATGTTTTTTCATAAACAAATTTTAATTTGGGACTTATTCATAGATTAAAATAAAATAATGAGATTTTAATGAATATTTCTAAAACTTATTCCTCAAACCTAGGAAAATAAAATCCAAGCTTTATTTTTCTTATTTACTTTTTATTATAAAGACAACTTTCCAATGTTTAATGACATGGTTGGTTATGCATGATACATTCAACAAATATGTAGAATTTGTAGCCTAACTTTCTCCTTTTCATACATATCAAAGCTCCCCACTTAAAACTTTATAAAGATTTTATAAATTATATTATCTGTCAAGAAAGTACTTAATAATTACCCGCAACAAGTGTCATAATCAAGGCTACAACTGTAACATCTAGATTTTTGAGGTACTTGGCAATTATTATTTTTCTATACTTTGGGCTGCCACGACGTGGTGAAGCATCACCACGACGTGGCGAGTCAGGATGAGATCACGTGTTTCATTTATCACCACGACGTGGCAGCATTTTACCACAACGTGGTGGCATCATGATGGAAAAAACCCTAATTTTCGGGTATTAGGAAAGTAAGGAAGCTTGGGTTTCCCACCTTCAGCTCATCACTCTCAAACCCAACAACTCTAACCCTAAACCTATTTGGTGCTCTTGTTCTCATTTTTGGCAGCCTTGGAAGCTCTTGAAGGGAGAAGCAGGAAAGTTTGAGCTAGGATCCTTCAAGTAAGTCTCCATTCTTTATATTAGCACTCTTCTACACCTTTTTAAGCATCCAAAACTCAATCATTATCATGATAGGATGCTAGATCTTGAGATTTGTCCCATAATTTTCTTATTCTTGTTAGTTAGAATGGTGAGATTTCTTAAAGTTTGCAACTTTATGAATCTCTGGTACATCTGGTGAAATTGGTGGCTTGGATTTGAAGTTTATATGCATAATGTAATCATGCATAAGATTTAGGTCATAAACTCTCAGTTTTGACCTAATATGGGTTCAAGACATGCATTGTACATGCATGTCTGTAAAGCACCAACTTTCATTTTCATTTTGGTATTAGAAAGCTTAGAGTCACAAATGTCACTCCTCTAATGGTTCACAAACACCAAGAGCAAGAGGATGAAGAGGATAGAGGATGGAGGCTGCCCAAAAACGTGTGAAACCCTAGAACAAAGCTTAGCCACGTTTTGGGTCATAAGGGGTCTATATATACAAAGGCTATTAGGGTTATCTAACAAGGAAACCCTAATTTGGATGCTTAAGCCCTAAGCAACCCATGGACTCCTTTCCTTAAGGCCATGGACAATTTCCTTATGGGTTTCCCCATAGAATTCGTCCACTCCTTAATACAAGGCAATCCATAGCCCAAATTGCAATTATCTTATAATTACAATTCCAGTCCCTTAAGTTTAATTAATCTCTTTTAGTCACAAAACTAATTACCAATTAATTATTGACTAATATTAATTAAACAATATGATTTCTCCTTTAATATATTATTCTCATAATATATTAATAAATCATATTTAATCCTTTCTCTCCATAATTCATCCTATCAAGTTGCTTTGGTGAAGGCAACGTAAAAGGACCATGCACCATCGGGTCAAGTACCTATCAAAATAGTTGTGCACTTAGACACTAATCCAACAATTACAACCAAAAATCCATTCAAATCAACATACTTTTTAATTAATCTAACTTGAGAGCATTATCTTAACTGCCTTCACCTCTATCGATTCCTTTAATTTCAAGTATATTAATTAGAAAATAAGGGTATCAGTTTGGATAAGGACTATATAGCCCATTAATTCTAATTAAGTTTTAACACTAATTATTAAAAAAAATGTCTTGTAAGTCGATAGAGGGTTATAGTTGGTTAAAATGACTAAAATGATAAGATTTTGGAGAACATAAAAATGAACAAACATGAGATGAGGGATTAAAAAAGGAAAAATGAAGTATTGTGGTAGTCATTTATAACATAATTCTAAAGTTTAATCATTAATAAGAATGATACTCAGTTAAAAGACTAGAAGGAGAAGGTTTTAAATAGTTCATTACCTAAAATTAGACAAAACTATATTCAATGGTTAGAAATAAACAAATAAAATAATTTGTTATTTATTTTTAGTATTTTCTTTAAAATAACTACATACTTTGGGACATATCATCTATTTGAGTTGTTTCATTTGAAGCTAAAAATTTAAGTTGTATACATTTAAATTTTAAAGGGTAAAATCAAAATCCACCTGGTTTGAAGAATCTTTATAAAACTTATTAGGAAGTCTCCATTAAAGTCCTATTTTTTCATAATTTACAAATAAGTTTCAAACTAAAGTTTGCTTACGAAAAAACATGAATTACCAGTAAAAGTGACAATTTGACCGTTTTCACTGTTTACCAATTTTAATTGTTGACTTTGATGCATTAAAGTCTCACTTTTTTACCCTAATTTTCCGAATAAGTCCCAAAATAAATTTTGTTTATGAAAAAACATGAATTACCTGGAAGAATTATGATTTGACCCTTTTCTCTATGTAACACACATTTTACAAGTTTCATCGCTGACTCGGATGCTTAAACATAAAACGAGCAGATGAGATGGATATGATGGGTTACATAATACTATATATATCGTAAAACATGATATCCGTCTCATCAACTCATAAATGAAATTTATAAAATGTGTGTTATCGGAAAAAAAAATGTACGTGTATCGTAAAACTTGATATCCGTCTCATCAGCTCATTTAATGACTAGGTGTCCTGGTTAGCAATGAAACTAATAAAATGAGTGTTACCGGCAAAAAAAATACGAGAAATTAACTAATGAGATAGAGATGTTGGGTTACATAAAATTACATAGACAATTCGAAATTTTTTATAAACTTCAAAAAAAAATGATGAAGTTGTTGTTAGTTTATGTAATTATTGTAGTCTTTGTTGTATGCATTTCATATTCAGAAAAATATACAATATAACATATATCAAGTTTTACGGTATATGTAGCATTATATAACTCATCATATCCAGATCGACTTATTTAATGACTATGTGTCCAAATCAACAACGAAACTGGTAAAATATATGTTGTATGTAGAAGAAAACAAATCAACACTTTTACGGATAATTCATGTTTTTTTCTTAAACGAAATTTACTTTGGGACTTATTTATAAATTAGGGTAAAATAATGAGACTTTATTGCGTTTAGGTTGACAATGAAACTGGTAAACTAGTAAAAATGATTAAATCGTCACTTTTAAGTTTTACTAGTAATTTATGTTTTTTCATAAACAATTTTTAATTTGGGACTTATTCATAGATTAAAATAAAATAATGAGATTTTAATGAATATTTCTAAAACTTATTCCTCAAACCTAGGAAAATAAAATCCAAGCTTTATTTTTCTTATTTACTTTTTATTATAAAGACAACTTTCCAATGTTTAATGACATGGTTGGTTATGCATGATACATTCAACAAATATGTAGAATTTGTAGCCTAACTTTCTCCTTTTCATACATATCAAAGCTCCCCACTTAAAACTTTATGAAGATTTTATAAATTATATTATATGTCAAGAAAGTACTTAATAGTTACCCGTAACAAGTATCATAATCAAGGCCACAACTGTAACATCTAGATTTTTGAGGTACTTGGCAATTATTATTTTTCTATGCTTTGGGCTGCCACAACGTAGCGAGTCAGGATGAGATCACGTGTTTCGTTTATCACCACGACGTGGCAGCATTTTACCACAACGTGGTAGCATCATGATGGAAAAAACCCTAATTTTCGGGTATTAGGAAAGTAGGGAAGCTAGGGTTTCCCACCTTCAGCTCATCACTCTCAAACCCAACAACTCTAACCCTAAACCTATTTGGTGCTCTTGTCCTCATTTTTGGCAGCCTTGGAAGCTCTTGAAGGGAGAAGCAGGAAAGTTTGAGCTAGGATCCTTCAAGTAAGTCTCCATTCTTTATATTGGCACTCTTTTACACCTTTGTAAGCGTCCAAAACTCAAACATTATCATGATAGGATGCTAGATCTTGAGATTTGTCCCATAATCTTCTTATTCTTGTTAGTTAGAATGGTGAGATTTCTTAAAGTTTGCAACTTTATGAATCTCTGGTACATCTGGTGAAATTGGTGGCTTGGATCTGAAGTTTATGTTCATAATGTAATCATGCATAAGATTTAGGTCATAAACTCTCAGTTTTGACCTAATATGGGTTCAAGACATGCACTGTACATGCATGTCTATAAAGCACCAACTTTCATTTTGATTTTTGTGTTAGAAACACTACTGGAGAATATGGAATTCAGATTTATAGGATTAAGTGCTTAATGGTTAAGTTCATGCCTTACTGAACCTAGGGTTTGAGTTTTGGACCTTTTTGGATGGTCCTTAGGGGTAAAGTTAGAAACTTTATCCCTCTAGATCATGTTTTGACTGAGATCCAAGCTTTGTAGCTCGAGAGGTTGAAGGAAACAACTTAATCAATTAAGATGTTTGGAACCGCATTACCATGACGTAGTGTCAGGTCACCACGTCATGGCGACTGGGGTCAGATCGTCTGTTTTATACTTAAGGACCACCACGGCGTGGAGTGTCAACATTGGCAGTTGACTTTGACTTTTGACCTTGTTTGGATAATTTTGACCTAGAGGTATTTTAGGTTTTATAAATGATAATTAAGTTTGGCCATATCATTGAACAAGTGCCCGGTTGAGCTGATTTTCCGAGAAGAGTCTCGTTCAACTATTTTTTGTGTGTCTGTGAGGTGAGGCTTCTTGTCGCACTAGTGGGTCAAAGACACCAATGTCGGCCTACTGTTTTGTATGTGTTGGATGTATGTGATTATGTGACTGTGTTTGATATGATTGAATGTTATATAGAACCAATATGGCCTCGGAGTCATTGTGGATTCGAGGGTTGATACGAACTTGACACAGCTTCTTGTTATCATATGGGTTGATACAGACCCGACACAACTATATGTTGTCATATGGGGTTGATACGGACCTAATACAGCCATGTGTTGTTATATGTATATGTTTATTACATGTGGTATTTTGGGGAAGCTCACTAAGTGTCACACCCCCAAACCAGAATGGCGAAAATTTTCGGGGGCGGAAGATGTCATGTACAGTATCATAACAATTGTATAATAGTAATCAAAGCAACAACAACCATTGCATTAATAACATAGTATTTACATTGTGTTCAAAACATTACTTGTTTAACATTAAAACTATAGCAAAATATGAGACGTGATATTACTATGCTCCGTCTTCATAACGCCTGAGAGCGGTACCTATCTACTAACTTCCCTGAGAATACAAGTGGTTTGAAAAAGTGTCAACATTAAAGTTGGTGAGTTCATAAGTATTTTTGTTATATAACATGTATTATTTGTTCTTTGAAAATATTAATGTGTCCTTCCAGAAAATCCAATATTTTCTTATGTTTATAATTGTAAATAACTTATAGTCTTAGTACTTTCAGACCAGAAAGTATCAGTTTCTTATGTTTATAATATGTGATTCGAGATTCTGATTCATGTAATTGGTATGAATCATATTGTTACTTCCTATGATTACTTAAAGTATACAAATTATATATAATTAAGATCGAACGGACAGTCAATTGGGTGATTCTGCCCTAAGCCCACAACCAAACAAGGAACAAGAAGCAAGTCGAAATTCACACATTCCACTGCCTATCGAATCTTATATATATATATATATATATATATATATATATATATATATATATATATATATATATATATATATAACTCTGATGTATAAACTAAGTAACCATAGAATTAACAATTAAGGGTCCTTTATATCATACTAGTTCGTAAATGAGTGTTGAATCTTTTGTAAATATGCTCCTAGTTGCACCCGCTTTATTGTAAAGCATTGTTTTCAGTAAGTAATCGTGTTTGTTTTCTAAAATTTGAGTTGTAAACTATTTACTTGTAAAATAATGATGTTGATACTGGAAAATCCTATATTTTCCATAAAAACCGAGTTGTAGTCTTAAACGTTCCAAGACCTAAAGGTACAAGTATAAATGTCATACGTAATTTGATGATACCTAGTTTTATTCGGTAACGCCCGCAAATCCAGACTAGTCAAATTAGAGGCAATAGGGGTCAAAAACGAATTTTCGACAAACGATTATTTAGAATAAAAAAAATCTTAACCAAGTTGTAGTATATGTCACGAGGTTTCCGTACATATAAAGAACGCTGAAATCCGAGTTATAGCGAAGAAGTTATGACCCGTCGATGTTTCGCGACAAAACCGACACGATACCGAAAAGTGTAAATAGTGAATTTACGATAGAGCAAGATTTAGCCTTAGCGATCTAAACGGAAGTCGTATAATATGTTAAACTAAGAACATCGATAAAAAGAACGCCCAAATCTGACTTCGTATAAAGAAGTTATGATTTTTCGAAGTTTCGGACTAGCAATGTACAGCCCGAAATTCGAATATTTGATCAAGCGGTTTTTAGCCAACACGACCTAAACGAGAATCGAAGAGCTCGTTGAGAGTAGCTTAACGAGAAAAAAGATGGGCGAAAACGGATGTCGGATGAAAGAAGTTATGAGGATTTAACGGACCAATCCTATCCCGGCCCGTTAATAATATAAAAATTAAAATCAAGCCAAAATTAGCCAACGAATTCTAAACGAAAGTTGTAGAGTACGTTCCCACCTTCGCGTGGATATAAAGAACATCGAAAACGGAGATCGTATGCGAAAGTTACGAATTTTTAAAGTTTGTAGTGAATTTTGCGAAGTCTGATGCAAAACTGATGACGTGGCATGATCTAGGCCGTCCCTTGTTGCCCACGACTAGCTTTGGATGGATGACAGCTGGCTCGCTACGCAACGCGTACAAGAAGAGAACTCCCCGCGTTCGGAATCACTTGGCTTCGGAAGATCCACGTCGCCTCGCATCTACGCCCCGCGTCCGAGGCCGGGTACGCCCAGCGTACTTCGGTTCTTATCTCTTCCGAGGAAATGCGAGACAGCTGGGTCCAGATGGTGCCTTATCCGAAGAACGCCCAGCGTAGCCAAGGACTATGCCCAGCGTAATCCGAGTCCTCGCTGGGTATAAAAAGGGGCGAGGGTCTCCGGGTTTTTCACACTTTTTCACCCCATTTCCTTTCTCTCTCTAAAATACTTTCTCTCTCTAGCTCCCAAACCACCCCTAAGCCCTAGATAAAATCCCTAGCTCCCAAGGGAAGCCCCGAGGCTCCCGGAGTCCCAAGAAAAAGGAGTTTTTCAGTTTCGAAACGCTGCTCCAATTAAGTTCCGGTTTTCGATAAAATTCGTTGTAAGTATGCTATGCTTACGCAACTTTTAATATAGCTTTCAAATAATTATAGGAATGTTATTAGGTCCTTAAAATAATTATTTGGGCTATTATTATGAGTTATATTAAGCATTATTAACGCTTAATAATAGTCATACTAATTAATTTGTCGCGGTTATCGTTAGACTAAACCCTAGTGGTATTGGTACTAGGTTTTATCGAATGAATATCGTTTTGAGAGTATCAAAGCGTTGTCCGAGTGCTGAGTCACCACCTACTCAGGTGAGTGCATGGTCCCTTTCATCTTACACATAGATATGAAGTATTTTATTATAAATTACGTGTTATGTGTGCATATTGTCTGAATACTTGTTGTCTATGCTGGTGAAAGATTTTTTTTATACATGTTTTAAATGATGTAAACTGTATAAAATATTTTATATCTACAAAATATGTTGGGTAAAACATAAGTAGATGAATGATGAGGGATAAAAGCTGAAATAGAGGAACATTAATAGCATGGACCTAGTGCCCTATAGGTATACATTGGCAGCAGTGGACCTAGTACCCTATAGATGAGCACCGGCAGCTGCGCCACAACCCGTAGATGTTTTAGATCTACGGTAAACGTCCTAGCAGATGCGCTCTATGGACAGTATCGGCAGTTGCGCCTAATAGGGAGCCTTATGACCATGACAGTAGCGTTTAAAGGTCAATACCGGCAGATGCGCCTCATATGAAATGTCCCAATTCTGGCAGCTGCGCCTAAGTGACAAGATTAGCAGCTGCGCTTGACCAATGTGTCATTGGCAACAATGGACTTCATGTTGTTTCCTTAGGATGATCCTTAGGAGTGAATGAACAAGAAATAGCTGATTCTTAGGGTAGATCCGTAAGAATAAAGAAGATAATAGGGATGGGTAATTGGGTTAACTGTTTGATGATTAAACATAATAATTATATTATTGTGGGTTGAAAACCCTATGTACTCACCAGGTTTCCCAACCTGACCCACTCAGTTTATTTACATCACAGGTGGCATTACACTGAGAGATTTAAAGAGATGTAGATCACTAGTGTAAATAATTGTAAGTTCTGTTTATGCTTATGTTTCTGTATTAACGATGACATCCCAAACGTTTTAAGATGAATAAAAAATACGTTTCTTCGAAAATGTTTTAATAACGTATTTATCGTGTTTTTCTGGGAACAAATTCTGCAACCTTTTTATAAAATGAAGTACTCTGATTTTTATAAAGCATAAACAAAAAAAATCGGTCTGTTCTGGCCGTGATTTTGGGGATGTCACATATTCATAAGTAAAACTAGCTGAAAATGTGTTTGCTCTGTAAATTAGATGCGATGTTAATGCCCTTTAAGACTATTTAAAAAAGTATATTCTATGTAAATGAGCCGTTGTTTTATCCATGTGAGTTCTTATAACCATACTGTAACCTATGATAGCCTGATCGCGACGTTCTTCAAGCGTCGGAATGTTAACAACATTTGTCACCCCATGCATGTCGGCCTAACTATAGCTAACAGTTAAGGTGTGGGATTGTCAGTCCCGTATAGATCGATACACAAATATCTCGCTCTCCTTACAAGAGACTATGGTTATAAGTCAGGACTTGGTTGGTACTTAGATAAGTACGTGAAGGCATCTCACAAATTGCTTCAACAAGTTTATGAGTAATAAAGTGAAAAACCTTTCAATAAATAACATGTAACTTTACAAAAATAGTTTGTTTGCTCCATAAACTATCCATATTATAGTTTATAAGTTTGTTTCTATGTTGTAACCTGATCTTTGGAAAATAGTTTCCTTTGTTCCTTTGATGTAAAAACCGTTGCGACTTAAGATAGTTTGTAATTTAATAGTCACAATGTTTGGCTTATTTAATAAACTTCACTTTTAAATGCATATTAATGGTAAGAAAATATAATGATCAATTTGTATTTCTAAACACAAGTTTGCTTGTGTTTTACTTATATTCCCCCCTAAAACAATTTAAAAATCGTGAAAAAGTAGGGATATGAACTTACCTCGAATGTGTGTGCTCGGTTGAGTTGCGAAGTGCTAACGATGATCCTCGGGTTAGAATACGTGAAGTAGTCGTATCCTAATAATATTTATAAATGATATCGTATTTAAATTAATAAGAATTTAATTTAAATATTAAATTAAGTAATGGTTTTAATGAAATAATAAATTAAGTGTTAGACATCACGTAATTATGTAAGGAACACTTACAAAAATTATTAGGAATTATTTGGAGTGTTGCTAGGTGTTTTCGGTATGAAAGTAGGTCCAAAAGGAGAGTTTTTGGTGCAATTGCGGAAGATTTCGGTACTGACCGAAATGAGTCTTCGGTCTAGGAAGGGTTCTCGGTCAGGGAGGATTTCGGTCTAGGGGTTCTTGGTCCAGATGGTTTTCGGTCAGCTTGAAGATTTGAAGATCGTTCTTGGTGTTCTTGGTGAATTTATGAAGATTTGAAGGATTTAGCTTGAAGTTTTGAAGATTCTTGGATGATACTTGAGAGAGAAAGAATAAGTGTGTTTTCGGTTTGAAAAGTGAGAAATGACTCATGTTTCCGGGTGGAATATATACATAAGGAGGGTTCTCGGCCGAAAAGTCCAACTGAAAAGGGTTTACAGTGAGGTAGTTTGCGGTCCGGAGATGATTTTTGGTGTGAGGGTTCTCGGTTCCAAAGAGAAAGGTTATGATTTTTAAGTGCATTTTATTCCCTTACTAAATACACATAATTAGATGTAAATTTTATTTATAGCAAATAGTTTCCAATTACTTGACCCTTGTTTGACTTTTATTGACTTTTGTAACCCGAAATAACGGGTTGTTACACTAAGCTTTATGCTTACAGTTATGTTTATGGTTTCATGTACTTCTAGCACAACAGGGAATGGCTCAGCGTAATCGTAGTGCATCCACCCATTTTCCGCTTTTTCTCTAGGATTTGGATTTGTACTCTGATGATTTCTCTCATTTGACCTACTTTGTTGAAATTGTTACGAACACTTGATGGTTTGAAATTAATTTAAAAATGAAAATTGTATCCTTGTTTTTGGGACGTTCCAACAACTCAATGGGTTGCAAGGGACATGGTGGACCGGGTGAAATATAACATCCCAAAAATCATGACCAAAAATTTTATTTTTAATTATTAAATAAAACCGTAGTTATCAAAATCATCTCATAAAAACATAAGTCATAGTATCTCAAAACATCGTAAACGGTATATCCATATCAAAACATCTATCAAATATATCAGAGTAAATATCACATGCTAAAAACATCATGGTGTGTGTAATGCAGTCATCCCGAACTCTTCCCTTTGCTACTGGAAGTACCTGAAACCAAAAGTAAAAACTGTAAGCACGAAGCTTAATGAGTCTCCCCAAACCACCACATACCATACACATAATCACATATAAACATATTGTGATCCCCACCCCTTCATCGGTCCCCGCCAAGCATCGGCCCTGTCAGGCGTCGAGCCCCGCCCGGCATCGAGCAAAGCTCGGTATACATATTAACGTATCAACAATACACATAAAATAATCACATAACATAACATATAAACATTCATCGGGCCCCGCCCAACATCGGACTGAAATCTGGAAGCATACAAACATTCCTTTGGCATCGCCCGACATCGGACCATAATCTGGAATCATATAAATACAGACACATGCAAGAATCATGAAGACATTAAGCATACAAACATTCCTCAGGCATCGCCCGGTATCGAACTGTAATCCGGAAATCCTATAAGCATACATCGGGCACCGCGGGGCATCAGCCCTTAGTTCAGAACATACTAACATAAATATACAGGCTGAAATTGGTGCCTTCGACCCGTTCATATAGGAGGAAACTCACCTCACAAAGCTGAATCTCACGTATAATCCTCTGGCTGCTAGCTGGCAGATCCCCAAACTGCTGATATCTCGACTCCTTGAGCTACTAATCATCATATAAACTAGTTAAGTTCGGGATTCTCATGATCTTAACCATAATTCCTCACTAGTGTAAAAGACCATTCTACCCCTCGCATTCTCTTGTCCTAAAATGAACTCTACTCAACCCTTAGACTAAAAAGATAAACACTCCTACAAGGCCCAATATATGGCCCAATTTTCAATTGGGCCCAATCCCTTCACATGGGCCTCAACCTAAGGCCTAGAGTTATAAACACTCCTCGAGTTATATGCCATCTGCATACCTTGGATATTTGGATAGTAGTTAGGGGATGAGTTCAATTGGAGAAAGTTACTTAGGGTGCAGTAACTGTAGCATGCCTT
The DNA here is from genome assembly GCF_052625555.1 of Lactuca saligna. Lineage (NCBI taxonomy): Eukaryota > Viridiplantae > Streptophyta > Magnoliopsida > Asterales > Asteraceae > Lactuca > Lactuca saligna. Next base: position 142,942,282 of record NC_136422.1, read on the forward strand.
GGAGGGACTTGGTATGTCTCGTTAGTTCAGAGTCGTATAAGCTTTAGAAATGGACAGGTTAGATCCCTAGCTATGGTAAGCTTGGGATTTCTCAGCAGATTGATTATGGAATGGTAGCAAGGATTGGGATCTCTATTCATTGAGCAGCGAGGTGTAAGCAGGATCGAAGTGGGGGAGAATCCTCTGAGTGTACAAGGGTGAGAGCATGCAAATCCATAACGAGTACGCAATTTCTGAGAAGGAAAAGAGGTAGTTCATCATTGGATGGATTGAGTAGTTCAGGGTTGGGAGTTTGAGAAACTCTTCATCAGTTGTGCGCGTAATGGTGATGGTGAGTATGTGGTTCGGAATTCAGTTTGAAGGATCGCCTGTAGGACTCGTGTGAGTCGGAATGAAGATCTTGAGGACAGATAGCATGAGATGCTTTCGTGTTAGTAGATTGTGGCAGAGACAGCATGTAGAGCATGGAAGAGTGACGGGAGAGCCTCAGCTTTCGTCGCTAGCAGTCAGTGGTGGAAAGTGTTGTAAGACTACGGGGCAGCTGTAACATTCACTAGCAGTCAGTGGTGGGAAGTGTTGTTAGACTACAGGGCAGCCATAGCATTCACTAGAAGACGGCGATAGAGGGTGATGTAAGACTGCGGGTAAGCCGTAGCATTCCGTAGTAGCTTCGTTGGCGGAGTCGAGGCGAGGCCCTTATCTCCTAGCATTCAGATAGGGATCAAGAATGGGTAATGGATGAGAATGGTAAGGAGTTTTCCTGTGTAGCCCTTAAGATGTGAGACCTTGGGAGAGGCCGCTCTAGGATATAGTTGGGTGAGACCTGCGGGCGAGGCCCGTATGAGAATAGCAGTATAGGTGATACCTGAGAGCAGGGTTGCTCAGTAGTATGGTTGGGTGAGACCCGTGGGCGAGGCCCGTGCGAGAGTAATTAGGCAAGCGAGACTAGAAGGATAGGGGAGGGTGAGACCCGTGGGCGGGGCCCGTGAGTTCTAGATAGGGGATTGGGGATCCAAGGAAATTGTAGTGCCAGCATGGTAGAATAGACTGAGCAGTATAAGTGGTTGAAGTTTTTTCAAAAGTCGCTGGGAGCAACTAGTAGTTGTGTTGGGTCAGGGATCGGTGGGAGCCGGTAATCCAGGTATTGATAGGTTGATAGGGACCAGGGTGGTCTCAGTTCATCCAGGGAGCCAGATAAGGAATAGTAGAATTTCCAGTCAGTAGCAGTGCGAGTATGCAGCATATGGTGGAATTCAGTTAGTTGATCGTGGGGTGCTCGACACCAAATGATAGTAGAAAGAATGCCCAGTGAATACTGACGATGATGACCCGTACTGGGAGTAGCGGGAGTAATAGATTAGGTGAAGACAGGGTCTTCACAGTGGCAGAGGAGATAGATGGTTATGGAGCATTACCTTGGGAAGGCAAGGAAATCGTGCAAGGAAAGAAGGGGTGAACCACTATGTTGCAGTACTCGGAGAGTATCAGAAGGATTGTCGGTTGGGTAAGTTGTGTTTCCAGAATGTTCAGGGTCAGGATAGACCAGAGATTTTTATACGTAAGGATTGATGTCAGTCTAAATGACTGAGCGGAAGGCCAGCGAAGTTAGGCAGCTGGTGTTAGACTAATTGGTGGGGTATTGGAGGCAGATCGCAGGCGGTGGATCATAGCAAACTTCGAGGATGAAGTTTAGTTTAAGTGGGGGAGAGTTGTAACACCCAAAGTCCGGAAGGCCAAGAAAGGAAAGAAAACCCTAATTTTAAGGGCGACTCGGCGAGTCCAAGGATGAACTCGGCGAGTCCGAGCGGGATCCGGGTCAAGGAGTAAGTGACCGACTCGACGAGTCGGCCAAGGGGGACTCGGCGAGTCTGGTCTGTGCGAGGAAAACCCTAAAATCGGGACTTGGAGCCTATTTAAACGCCTCATTATCTCCCCTAGGGTTCCTTTACTGCCTCTTTCACCCATAACATCAAAACCTAGCCGTCATATCCTTTATTTGAGCCATTTGTTGCCTTGAAGGGTGCATTAAAGCTTGGAGAAGGAAGAAGGAACTTGGAAGAGCAAGAAAGGACTATAGATCTGGTATTGTGAGTTCATTTCTAAGCATTTGGAGGTAATAAACTAGTTCTTGGACCCTTTTTGCACCTAGATCTATGTGTGGTTGTTGGGGCTTTTTAGCCATAATTGAGTTAGAAGCCAGATCTGAAGTTGCTACATCAGATCTAAGCATTTTATGGTCTTGAGAAGCATAAAGTATCAGCCCTTGAGTTGTTTATGGAGCCTCTTTGCCTTAAACCCTAGTTTATGGTGTATTTTGCCTAGATCTCCTTCTCTACACGTAAAGTTTGCAAATTTACGTGAGGGATAGGCTTGGGAAGGGTAGATCTACAGTTTGGAGTCCATGCATGACTCAAAAGTCCTCTGCATGTAAGGAGATCTGAATGGACTCGGCGAGTCCTTTGAGTGGATTCGGCGAGTAGCATGAAGGTGAGGAGCAACTCAACGAGTGGGATAAACACCTCGTCGAGTTAGATGAAGATTGCCTTGTACTCGGCGAGTCTGTTCTTGGACTCGGTGAGTCAGGTTGCGAAACCCCAAACCCTTCAAGTTAAGACTCGAATCAGTGAGTCGGGTGGAGACTCGATGAGTTGGACAGGTCAGGACTCAGAAATCGGTAGACTCGGCGAGTCATGGACTGACTCGGCGAGTCGAGACGTGAAAGGAAGGATTCTTAATATACGAACTCGGCGAGTCAGTAGGGTGACTCGGTGAGTAGGGTTGACTTGGAAGGTTGACCTTGACCAGGACTTTGACTTGGACCAGGGTTGACTTGGTTGTCTTTCGGGGGTCAGTTAGACTCAGGTTGCATTGATATTGGTAGTTTGGGGAGCAAGGTGGGAGCAGGAGTTCAGTGAGTTGTCGGGCAGCAGCTAGTGAGATCATCAGTAAGTTCAGCCAGTGCAGGTGAGTTTCCCTTTGTGTGAATGGGTCTAAGGCCACAATATCGGCCCATGTAGTTATGAGTAGAAGACCCGGGGGTTAGCCCTAGGCACAGTATGCTAGTATGATATTCAGGACGAGGTCCATTAATAGCAGGCGGGTGCCCAAGGATTTGTTTATATGATAGTTTATACTTGTTGTCTGTGTGATACATGTATATGCCTGGTAGGGAGGTGAGTGTGGGCGAGGTCCCGTATCTCACCAATAGCAGAGTGTGGATGGGGTTCCATATCTCATTAGTAGCAGAACAGGGGCGAGGCCCAAGTTAGGGAAGGAGTGAGGGTGGGCTGGGCCCGTATCTCACTACCAGTAGGAGCATGGACGGGGTTCCATGGCTCATCAGTAGCAGGATAGGGGCAAGGCCCAGGATAGGCGAGGCCTTAGGATAGGATTAGTCGTATGAGTTAGCTTATGTGTTATGATATGTTCATGTGTTATTACTTGTTGGCGGGCGAGGCCCTGTGACAGGTGGGGCCTAAGTGAAACAGATCTGTATCCGAGCGGGGCTCGAAGCCATGCGGGGCCTGGAGCGGCAGGGCCGTTGTAGCGGGCGAGGCCCGAGGCAGAGGGATAGGCCCAAGATAGCGGGCGTGGCCCAGTATGTGCAGCATGTGATTATGCTTGGTATGTGGTAGGGTGGGGAACTCACTAAGCTTCGTGCTTACGATTTTCAGTTTTGGTTTCAGGTACTTTCGGTAGCGGAGGGAAGAGCTCGGGGTGATCGCATGGCACACACCATATATTAGACAACATGGGAATGTTTACTCTGATAATGAACATGTGTTTTGAAAATTAATACTCTGATTATGTTTTGGAATGATGACTTTGCTTAAAGTAATGTTTTATTAAAAGAAATTTTTGGACTTAAATTTTGGGTCGTTACAGTTTGTACGTTGCATGTACAAGCTTATATGCTCATCATACTCCCCTGTTAAGCCATAATCTCAAAAAGATCTTAACCCCCTTAAGACCTAACGCTCCAAACATAGATCTGAGTCCAATAAAGTGTCTTAACCCATAAAGTCGATTGCTTGGTGGCTTGCAAACCCCCCAAATGGACCCAAACTTGAAATATGACAATGTACTTCCATAAAAATGACTAATACTCATGCATGACCACATCAAGACCTTCAAGATGGTAACTTTTCTATCTTTAGGACTCAAATAGCACTAAGGGTGGCAACCCTAAGCCTAAAAACGGATTTGGAACCATAAAGCTCCATTCTTTGGGACCAAAAAGGTCCAAAAACTCAACATAAGATATCTAAGCACTCATGGATCAAGTTCAAGACTTTATACCTTGAAAAGGTCTGAAATGAAGCAACAATGCCACATCTACAACTTCTCCTTTGTATCACTACCTTGCTTTGACCTTTACTTCCTTGGAGAATGGATCCAAAACATCAAAATGCTCTCAAGAGGCCTTACAAGAACAAGAACACACAAAATATGGATTAGGGTTTTGTGGGAGTAGCTTAAGGGTGAGAGGAAGGATGCACTTTAGGGAATATGCGTACCACCCTATGTACGCGCAACGTACAACACCCCTTAAGCCCATTTTGCAAGGAACCAATGGATCCAAGCCCAATCAATATAAAATAATTAATCCAATACATAAATAATACCTTGGAGAATTACCGTGCGTGACATGAAATTTCAATAAAAAATAGGAAAATATTGGAAGAAAGGATAAGAAAAAGCATATGTAACATATGAAAGTTGGTTACTTTTATATAACAATTACAATGTGATGGTTATTTTAATCGTATGATTTGGTTTGATTGTTTAACTTTATACTTTTGGTTTGGCGGGTGTTAGATAAGGGTCTTGGTTTGGTAGTAAATAAAAAGTGGTTAGTGGTTATTTTTTGTAAGGCAATTATGTTATGGTTGTTTTAATTAAATGATTTGGTTTGATACTCTTAATGAAATATCCATGTTAATGTTCCTATGTGTAGATATGTTTAGCTTCTGGTGTATATGGAACATTAAATGTATTCTTATATTGAAGATGATATGACAAATTTTGGGAAATCAGCACAAGCAAACAACGCAAATTATAATAGTAGTACTCAAATCGGGTATCATTGACATTGTATTTTTCAGTATGCGTGAGTATAATACGGTTTTTTGACCAAAACCGAATTAAAAACCGCAAATATTGATTTTTTTTATTTTCAAAACCGAAACCATACCAAACCGACTAGGTATATATATAGTTTACGGTTATTACTCGTTCATATTTTTAAGTTCACAGTTGCATCCCAAGTTCATACAAAACTTCAAAAGAACAACCATATTACAAATTAGCCTATAACTACCTTTTCGGACCACGAAAATGGATGGAAATGAACCCAAAAAAATTCTCACACTAGAAGGTTAGATTTGAAAAAAAATGATCAAGAAAAAACCAAACTAACAATCAACATAAACTTGTACTTTCTTGCTTCAAAAATAGCTTCTTCGATCGATTCTTCCAAACGTTTATGGACCTGAACTTTCCTTAACATGCCATTGATGATATCCATAGCTCTTGGGCACTTTGGTGGATCCATCCAACTAATGAATGGGCAATCGGACCCTTGTTTGGAGCGCAACCAGTATCTTTGATGACACTTTGATCCTTGTTTGGAACACGGCCAATATCTTTGACATGAGTTGTTATTTGTTGAAGAAGCCGCAATGATCGTTCTTTGTCCACACGTGTAAATGTACATCTTTGATTAGATTTGTAGAAAGAAAAAATGGCATCGGGGAGAATGTTAAATGGCTCAGGAAAGAAGGCAAAAAAGAAAACTAATTGATGTAGGTGTTTTAAGACAATTGAATGGATGAATTTACTCTCAGATGTTCCACACTTCCACATGTGAATAAGGGTTAACGACAGAAAGGAAATGACGTTAAACGTACCGACATTGTAATAACATAAATCACAGGGACCGGTGCTGTAACTAGTTTTTTTTTTTTTTTTTTTTTTTTTGGACCATGTAGTGTATTCCATATACCACACGAACCATTTATGTAATTTTGTCTTAAACAGATAATAAAAAGTAAATGTTTCATTCTATATGCACCATGTCCATACCGAAAAAACAAAGTTAAAAGATGATATTTCTAGGATTTTAAAAAATAAACCAAACTTACATTTGAGATAATGGACATGATCATTCTTATAACTTACTCTAGATAATTACTACAACTATTATAACATATATTAATTTTTATTAGCAAATCCCATAAGAAAAAATGGACTTAGAATAATAGAAAGACATAAAAGCCTATGTTCCATCATGCATCCAAGTTGCTTTAACATGTCCCTACATGTCATATGCTTCATCTCAAAGTCATCAATGCTCATGGTATGGATCTTGTGTTTTAATTACATATTCCCAAAGGTAGTAAATATATGAATTAACTTTAAAAAACTTGCGATAAATTTTATTTTTTTAGTTGACTGTTGGTTTTTGTATATGATTGTTATCCGACAAGACTCAGAGGGTTGAGAGTTGAGACAAATGAATACCAAAGACCAGGTTATGAAATATATATTAAATAAAAAAATATCAATTAAAATATATTAGATTGTTTTAAAAGTTGTAAAAAAAATACGAGTTAAGTGTGTTCATAGTTTTCAACAAGCCTAAAAAATTTGAATTGTTTGACTAAGTTACGAGATTTCTATTGTACTGATTCATTTATATATAATTAATCTAAAATGTTTAACTTAACCATTGGTTGCACACAAAACAATTAATTTTTAGACTTATACGTCAATTTTTATTTCACAATTAAACCCACGCAAGATTAAAAACTTTAAAATAATTATTAAAATACATATCAAGTACCAAAAGTCATTTAATTATACATATATGTGTGGAAGAGTTAAAGAAACCGGAGTCCATCTAACTATTTGTTTTATTTTAATATTTTAGTGTTTATATATATATATATATATATATATATATATATATATATATATATATATATATATATATATATATATATATATATATATATATATATATATACTAGCCGTCTACCCGCGCAAAGCGGCGGGGCACGTGAGTTCTTTCGGTGATATGTTTCCATTACAAAATTGTTATCTTAAAAAAAAATACATGTTGAAGACAATATAATCAAACTATGGTGTTATTTGTTACATCATGCATCAAATAACCAATAAAAAGCAACCAATCAAGACGACACAAAATATTAATCGTGCAATACTTCTTTATACACCACATTTGCTGTATAAACCCCATCACCTTTTGAATTTTCGTTAGGGTTTACTAATACTTTTGTATTGCAACGTGAAACCCCTCTGGACAATGCAACATAAAGTTGTCCATGCGAGAATACTGGTTCTGGAAGATAGATACCTACATATGGAATTGTTTGTCCCTGAGCTTTATTGATTGTCATTGCAAAGCACAATCGAATAGGAACCTGTTTCCTCATTAGAGGATCGATGGTTGCTACTAATTGCTTGTAACTGGTATTGGTTTCATATCGATGGATGTGGATTCGCATATGAAATCAATTGTGTTCGCATCTATGAAATCAGTTCGCATATGACATCAATTGAGTTCGCATTTGGTTTTGTGGGTCAAAACAGTTCGCATAAGAAGTTCACGATTTGTTTGAGGTTAATTGATTTTGATTTCGCAAGCTTGGAGTCGGAGATCTGGATTGTGTTCGCATCTATAGAATGCGAGGAGAATTTAATGGTGATATTCAGTTCGCATTTGGTGACACAAGTACGTGGTTGATGATTTTTGGTTGGTTCGCATTTGAAATCAGTGGGTTTCGCATTTGGGTTCGTATCTGGGTTTCTCAAACAACTGAAATGCGAATATGAGACAACTGATTAATTTCTCAGTTAATGCGATGAAATGCGAATGAACTCAAAGACGGATGGATGCAAGATGCGAAGAATTTGAATGAAAATGCGAAGTTTTTAATGTATAAATGCGAATTGGGGAAGAAAGCTTAGAGTTTCGCATTTGGCACCTGATCTTTTCAAGAAATAATATAAGTGGTCCAACTTCGCAAAATGGGGTCATTTAATCAGAAAATCGATCATTCTTCAAATATGACATTTAATCAGAAAATCGATCTAAAAATGAGACATTTGGTGTTTATCGATTTTTCAGGGTCGACGGGTTGTATGAAAAGCGAAGGCTGAGTAATTGAAAATTAGAGGATCGATGGTTGCTACTAATTACTTGTAACTGGTATTGGTTTCATATCGATGGATGTGGATTCGCATATGAAATCAATTGTGTTCGCATCTATGAAATCAGTTCGCATATGACATCAATTGAGTTCGCATTTGGTTTTGTGGGTCAAAACCGTTCGCATAAGAAGTTCACGATTTGTTTGAGGTTAATTGATTTTGATTTCGCAAGCTTGGAGTCGGAGATCTGGATTGTGTTCGCATCTATAGAATGCGAGGAGAATTTAATGGTGATATTCAGTTCGCATTTGGTGACACAAGTACGTGGTTGATGATTTTTGGTTGGTTCGCATTTGAAATCAGTGGGTTTTGCATTTGGGTTCGTATCTGGGTTTCTCAAACAACTGAAATGCGAATATGAGACAACTGATTAATTTCTCAGTTAATGCGATGAAATGCGAATGAACTCAAAGACGGATGGATGCAAGATGCGAAGAATTTGAATGAAAATGCGAAGTTTTTAATGTATAAATGCGAATTGGGGAAGAAAGCTTAGAGTTTCGCATTTGGCACCTGATCTTTTCAAGAAATAATATAAGTGGTCCAACTTCGCAAAATGGGGTCATTTAATCAGAAAATCGATCATTCTTCAAATATGACATTTAATCAGAAAATCGATCTAAAAATGAGACATTTGGTGTTTATCGATTTTTCAGGGTCGACGGGTTGTATGAAAAGCGAAGGCTGAGTAATTGAAAATTAGAGGATCGATGGTTGCTACTAATTACTTGTAACTGGTATTGGTTTCATATCGATGGATGTGGATTCGCATATGAAATCAATTGTGTTCGCATCTATGAAATCAGTTCGCATATGACATCAATTGAGTTCGCATTTGGTTTTGTGGGTCAAAACAGTTCGCATAAGAAGTTCACGATTTGTTTGAGGTTAATTGATTTTGATTTCGCAAGCTTGGAGTCGGAGATCTGGATTGTGTTCGCATCTATAGAATGCGAGGAGAATTTAATGGTGATATTCAGTTCGCATTTGGTGACACAAGTACGTGGTTGATGATTTTTGGTTGGTTCGCATTTGAAATCAGTGGGTTTCGCATTTGGGTTCGTATCTGGGTTTCTCAAACAACTGAAATGCGAATATGAGACAACTGATTAATTTCTCAGTTAATGCGATGAAATGCGAATGAACTCAAAGACGGATGGATGCAAGATGCGAAGAATTTGAATGAAAATGCGAAGTTTTTAATGTATAAATGCGAATTGGGGAAGAAAGCTTAGAGTTTCGCATATAAATGAAAGTACGATGCTATTCCTTGTATTTAGTTGTTTTCAATGCAAAGAATAAGATAAAATGGAAGTATGGTATTAGCTAATCTGCAATTGCATTCAAATATTAAGAATATTTATAATACCAAATGTGCAATTTGGGTTAAAAAAAACTTAACTTGAGCTTGTAAGGGGAGATAATTCTCTAGAATAAAATCACTCTTTCTTTTAATCGTGAGAATCACAATCAGTTGAACTGTTGAAGAGATGAAGTAACAGGTCCTGCTTCGAAAAAATGAGAGAGTGGACATCAAATGAAAAAATTATCCAAAACCTATAAATCAGATAAACTAAAACAACTTAAAAAAATAATAAAATTCTTACAATCCAAAAACAAAACCAAGATGAATTAAACACAATAATCATAGTCAAGTTTTGAAATATATTGAATTAACTTGAACCAATATTCTGCACATTGGGTGTTAGGCAATATACTCCTGCAAAAAAATAATGTAAAACAAGCTCATAAATTGTGAATAAAATAAACAACTAACCCTAAAACTGGTTGGAAATAGTGTGTGCTGATCTCATCAAATAATCTGGCATTTATGAATAGCTCTAAATAATCTTAAACAACATAGGTGAGTGTAAGAATCGATATATCCATGAAACACAGAGTAAAATCATTATATGACAATTAAGTAAAACTAAAAAAAAACATGGAACAGAGAATTTGATAGAACTATTTACCTGGATAGTGGTGAAGATGGAGATGGTTAGTGAAGGCTTCAACGTTGGGGTTTAATTAGAGTGTGAATACAAAGATAGGGGAGAAGACAAAGATGGTAGACGATGGTGGTGAGGTCATGATAACAGTTCGATTTCTGTGATTTTCACCCAATTCATAACAAAAATTGTTATTTTTCTTGAAAACAAACATTAATTAAATGGATAAGGATTCAACAACTACAGTAAAATGATAGAGTAATAAGATATTTCCTTCATTAACTGGAGTCCATATCAGTACAGATAGTTGAAGATATACCTGAATTGATACAGATAGTTGAGAAATGTCAAAAGGACACAAATACCCTTAGTACCACTTAAACAAGAAAGCTTTACTCTAGATACACTTATACAAGAATATTTAATATACAAATGATTACCCAAAATGTAGACAAACATCAGAACCTGAAATGGAGAGGAAACACCGGAAATTGAGAGTAAACATTGACGATTATGTGATAAATGACTGAAAAGAACACTTTAAAATTGCTAACAAAAACCTGTATTGTTAGAGAACGTTTGTAAATTAATAGTGTTTGCCTCCTGGTTCTGCAATAGAGAGAGAGAGAGAGAGAGAGAGATGGTTGGAGACCTATGACCACAAAAAGAGAATATGTGTGTGCATATGGCTTAAAGAGCACTAACCTTGAAATCGTGTTGGATCCTGGTCCACTGTGACACTTGTTGTGAAAATGGTTGTCTGAGGTTTCTAGAGAGTCGAGTGCGACCAGCTGTGAGTAGTAGATGGTTAGGTCTCCAGGTATGTGTGTAAAATGCGTAACACTTACGACCTCACAGATAAGAAATTTTTTGCAGTCAATTGGTCATATAAGGGGATGGGGCAGAGATATGAAGAAAAAGATTCGTTCTAGACTTGACCGGTGCAATCGATCAAAATCAAATAATTAGAGAATAGAACAGTAGCATATGCTAGATGTCGAGAGATGGGGGTTGTGAACGGTGGTAAGATGAAGTGCGATGATGATGAAGGTGGCCTGTTTGATGGTAGTGAAGGTTATGTGACAACAAAGTTTACTGATGGTGTTGTGATGTTCGATATTCGGGTTTCTAAAGGAGATATGCAAGAGAAGAGAAAGGCAGAGGTGTTTAGCAGCGACTGTAATGGTCTCAGTGGTCAAGGTGTGGTGGGTAACTGCGTCGAATATGGGAGGAATTTTAGAGTATTTAATAGAGAGGGAGAGAGTTCAAGGAGAGAAGAGATGGCGACTCATCTAGGGTTATTCTACAAGGAAGGGCTATAGATACTAAGATAAGAGATGATATATAAAGTTTATCTATAGACCGATTCAATTGGCAAAATCTGAGGAAGACGGGTTCTTCTTTGACCAGTTCAATTTGAAGAAGAAAGCCAAAGCCTATTCAATATGTACGTAATTCATGTTAACCGCGTAAGATTTGGTATTTTTCTATGCATAAACTCATTGTAAATAGCGTAATAAGGGTTATACCTCTTAAAATTTAATATTATTTTATTAATGATTACTTGTACTAACAGCTTAATGGTTTGGACGTCTTAAAAAATATTATTATTATATTGAATCTATTTATGGAAATAGTTGGATTTCTATTATAAGGTAGTATAGATATATATATATATATATATATATATATATATATATATATATATATATATATATATATATATATATATATATATATATATATATATATATATATATATATATATGCATTACCTTCAAATGTTGAATTTTAAGAGTTACAAACCCTTAATGCATTATATACAACAAATATATGCATTGAAATCATTTGGTCGACTGCTGAAAAAGTCAAGGACCTCTTATCTCCCCTTTTATTAAGGAGTAGTTGTTTTGACCTTCCTCATCCACTTATCTTGACATTCCTCATATGGCGGCATTTCCCCATATGACACAGTTTCTGTTCATTGTTTATATAAACTTGAAGACACATTCTAATAGAAGTTCCCCTGACTCCTCATCACACTGGTCTGGCATGGGTCTCCCCGAAACCCTAGACATCGACTTTTACCACCAGTGATTACATCATCTTTAAAAAAACCAAGCTTTGGCCTCCTACTACGTCGTCATTCGCTGCTCCGTCTCAACCACCACCACCACCACTGTTCACCACCGAAAGATGTTCCCTTCGCTCCTTTCTCCCATACAGTGAACATTACCCTCGTACCATTACAAATCTATCATTTGTGAAAACCCTTTCTTTCTTCGCCTTCAATAAACCTAGTTGTCACCACCATTGGCACTCACATGGTTCTTTCTAAAAGACCTAAACTCAATATTAGTCACCGTCGCCCACCTCTCTCTAAAGCAAGATACTAAATCGAAGAGATATCACCGATTCGCTACCACTCTAGGAGATTAAAGGCTCACCAGCGCACCTCTTCCATTACTGCTAAATCTAAACTGCCAGTGAGGTATCTCTATTCAATTCCCCTTTCTAACTGTATGTGTGTGTGTGTTTAACTTTATGTGTATGTTGATTTCATGGACATGGAATGAAATTTGGACACCGATCACTACCATTATCGATTTTCAGCAGCACCTGATGAAATGTTCAATTTTTAGCATCGTCCTTTGAAAAGCAAGTTCTCATGTATTTCCTATTTCTGGTGATTTAGGGTTTCTTCAAGTTTTTTGGGAAGATGAACAAAATGGAGGTGCAGTAATAAAGCCCTAGACCTACTGTGTGTTGCCAGTAACATGTATGGATTTGTTTTAAGTATTTGATCCAGTTTTCATCATCTTTTATGGTTTATTTAACCGATTTGCATTTTTTGGTAATAAAGATTCAATTGTTGGTGGTGTTTAGCTGCTACATGGTCTACAAGCTTTGCAGGTTCCATGACCTTTTGATTCCTTTTTTGTTTTCTACTCTATGGATTTTTGGTATAATTAAATAAATATAGTTTTTTTAGTTAACAAAAAGGAAATGAACTCATTTTGTATGATATATGGACCAAATGGTTCTTTGATCAAAAGGTTGAATTGTTTGATGAGCTTTATGTAGGGGGCAGTGCAGTAATGAGGATAATGTTGATCAATGAGCAATTGACTCACTTTTTTCCTTTGTTTTTATTTTTCTTTTCATTAATACAAATTTGTTTTCAACCTATGTAGATTTTGTATAGGGATTTTGAAGCAACTGAAAATGGATTTCGAAGAAAAGAGGAAAGGAGAAAAAAGAAAAATGTTGTACAATTGTAAGGGTTGAAGAGGAAATATTCAAAAGGTTGCAAACATCAAGATAACAGCCATTAATGTCTATTTGGTTAACACCAAAAGATTCTAACTGAGTCCACGATTATTTGATGCAAACAAGTAAAGCTTTTTGTTATGTTATGGTTAAATATAATTGCATTTTTTAAAATATTTCCACCGAGTAGAATTCATTTGATTTATTTTCATATCCGACTCTTTGCTACCAGGTTTGACATGGATTCTACGCAATGGTTACCATATTAAGGAGTTTTAACTGATCATATCCCAAAAATGTGGCTTTTATGACAATACTAATTTAGAGATGATGTCAATTGTTTTCGAGGTGGGCCCATAAGTAACTCATTAGTGTTAAATAATGTTTTAGTTATTTTGCAACACTCTCACTTTGATTTTACTACAGACAATGAATCGTGAAGTTTTTGTGTAGTTGTAACGCCCGTAGATCCGGGCTAGTCAATTTAGAGATAATAGGGGTCGAAAATGACTTTTCAACAAAAGATTATTTAGAATAAATAATATTAACCAAGTTGTAGAATATGTCTCAACCCGTACATATAAAGAGAGCCGAAATCCAAGTTATAACGAAGAAGTTATGAGCCGTCGAAGTTTCACAACGGAACCGGCACGGCACCGGGGAAACGTAAATAGTGAATTTATGATAGAGCGACTTTTAGCCTTAGTGATCTAAATGAAAGTCATAGAATATGTTAACCTGGGAGCGTCCATAAAAAGAACGCCCAAATCGAACTTCGTATGAGGAAGTTATGATTTTTCTAAGATTTGACTTAGCAGTGCACGACCCAAAACTCGAATTTTTAGTTCGAGCGGTTTTTGGCTTACGCGACCTAAATTAGAGTTGAAGATCTCATTAATAGGAACTCAAAGGTAAAAAGACAGACGAACACGGAGTATGTATGAAGGAGTTACGAATTTTTCGCGGTCATTTAACAGTCTAATCTTCTCGTACTGTTAAATTTAAGATCTGACGAGAATTAGCCGACGGAGTCAAAATGAAAGTTGTAGATCTTATTTTTACCTACGCATGGATATAAAGAACGTCAAAAACAGAGCTCGTATGTGAAAGTTACGGATTTTAGAAGTCGTAAGTGTGTTGTGCGAAAATGGGTGACGTGGCACAATCTTGGTCATTGCTTTCTCCCTAAATCCTGCCACCAGATGGTGACATGTGGCACCAAGTTCAACCATATTTCACCCTATAAATAGAACCTCTTTCACCCTCATTTTCTTCACACATTTCTCATTCTTTCTTCTCTTTACTCTCTCTCTCTCTAGAACCTCTCTCTAGGCCCGAAACCCCCCGAAAAGCCTAGGGAACCTCCCTATCATGAGGCGGAAGCCCCGGAGTGCTTGACGGTAAGGGACTCTCCACTACCCATTCGGGCGGTAAGGGACTCTCCATTACCCATTCGGGTAGTGATCATCGAAGTGATGATCTTATACCTTTCTTGCCTCGCGATCTGGTGGTACCGGTCCAGCAAGTCTTAATGCATCTCATAGGGATACATGTCCTCATATGACTTTTAGAGTTCGAAAGTCATTGTCGCTAGCATGATGCAATGGACTTTCGTAGCATCACGCTCGTGGGCCTCAAAGGCAGTGATCTCTTCGGAAGTGGCAATGTTCATGTCGATCTCCTTCAGCTCCTTGTCAAGGATATACTCTTTGTCCTCGTAACAGGTGACCATTCTTATGTTACGGATCCAATCATTGAAATTGTTTCCGTCAAATATCACCCTCCCACAAAAGTTCATGAGTGAGAATGAGCTGGAGGAACTCGAGCCGGAAGCGTTGTTGTTGTTGTTCATGTTCAACATCTGAAAAGGAAAAGAACAAAATTTGATTAGAAATGAATCCACAATTAAACACCTAAATGAGAAATTAGGGCTAGGATCCAAAAACATTATTTACAAATTCGAAAAGGGATGTCATAATCTAACAAGTAAATAATTTGAAGGTAAGTGAATGACGATTCACTAATTCTCCACCATGAAAAATGAAAAAGAGATTAAGTTTTAAATGTATTGAAAACTCCTAGATCTTTTGAGATTCATTGAACTTTTCAATGACATGTTTAAATCTCGATATGCCCTCTAGTTTGTGATTAGGATGCCGAGGATCACAAAGCGGGTTTGAATAACCATGCAAATATACATGATGCCCTTATTGTTACAATCACCTATTCGATGTGTTGGTTAACCGCACATGCTCCATCGAACAATGACAAACAATGAGTCACCCTTTGCCACCTTTGCTTATAACTCAATTAGTGTGCCGGTTAACCACACACGCTCCACTAACGTCTTAGCAAGGGTACAAAGTGTAATTTCATGGAGTTGCATCAATTCACTTTTGCCTAAAGTAACTAAGATTGGGAATTTTGTAAAAACATTTAGTTACTTTATATAGATTCATTATACTTTTAATGAGAAAACGTTTTCCATATCCTACCCGTTCAACTAACGACCCTCCACCAATCAAGGATGCGGTGGGTGAGACTCGACACCCATTAAAGAGCCATTTTATAGGCCATAACTTTATACCCCCTTATAGATCGGCCTCGTGAATGAGCCTTACTAACGGTAAGACTAGCATTTTAAGTTATACACATACATACACACACACACACACATATATATATATATACATATACATATTAATCTTATAATATTATAAAGTATAAGGTTGAATTTTAAACTTGTAAAATTCTAGGGTTTGATATTTTAATAGTTCAATTTAAACATTTTAATCATAAAATTTAAATTTCAAAACTTGAGGACAAGTTTTGAACTTTTCAAAACACACAGGATCAAATAGAAAATAATTTTAAATTAAACAATTAATTTAATGATTATCTAAATTTGACCTAATCAAGATTAGTTACAAGATAATTCACCAAATAAATTAAATAATCAAATATTATCATATAAGGAATTTATTATTCAAATAAATGGTAATTATCTTTTAGTTTGGTAAGGATAATCATAAAACAATCGTAAAATTCGGATTTTATTAGCCAAAAACGATTTAGGTAATTATCCTTAAGCAAAACAGCAAATCATCCCGAAAATCCCTCTGTCTGAGGCTCCGACTCGCCGAGTTGGGTTGACTTGCCGAGTCAGGTCGAGTAGAGGCAGAAAAAAATGATTTTTCACATGATGAACATACAAAGCATCAAATACAATAGAAACCAAACAAAGCTCTGATATAACTGATGGGTTTGAGCCAAAAGAACATCCTATGTGCTCATGCAAACCATAATGCTTGGATCTAGGTTTCTCTAATTGTACATGCATTCATCCAAGACTTTCAAACCCTAGATCTAATGAGTATAATTCGAAATTAATGTGACAAATCAGATCTAGATGATTACCTCTTGTTGCTATCTTCATGTCTTTGAAGCTTAGAGTCACAAGTGCCACTCCTCTAATGGCTTACAAACACCAATAGCAAAAGAATGATCTTGGAGAGAGGGTGCAAGTGGAACAATTTCGGCTATGATCTTTCTAGGGTTTCAAGTGGCCTCAAATTGTAAGCCTTAGGGTCCTATTTATACTGGAGTTGCTAGGGTTTCAGCCTAAACCCTAATGGACAACTTAGGCCTTAAGCTATCCAAGTAAGCTTCTGGAATAGGTTCTTATGGCCGAAATTATGGATGGACACATCCTAATTTAGTCCATTCCTAGTCCAAGAGGCTCCTCAACCCAATACTCAACTATCACACATTTGACAGTTTAAGTCCCTGTTATTAAATTAATGTCTTTTAGCCATAAAATTAATTCTTATTAATTCTTGACTAATATTAATTTAATTATATGATTTTTCAATTAATATATTATCTGTATAACATATTAATAAATCATAATAACCTCTTTATCAATAAATCATCCTGTCATGTTGCTTTTGTGAAGGCAACCTAAAATGACCATGCACAACCGGGTCAAGTACTTACCAAATATAGTTACGGGCTTGGACACTAATCCAACACTCTCATCATTAGATCCAGATTTCCTTAGTTTCTAGTATACCAACGAAACCATGCAACCCCTGAGTGCCCTACAAGCAGTAGATATCGAGTAGAAGCTCCGCTAGTGCAATTTTCAAAATTGTGTCTAGGAGAAACATTGTAAGTTAAGATAAACTCTAGTCTTTCAAGTGTAACTTATATTTATAATCATAAGTCGTTATTATAAACTTATAAATAAGATTTATCAGTAGTCCCATGTCGTTATACTGATTAAACTACTTATGGGGGTGAGGATAATGTTAGATTTAATGATGTGTTTAAAGTGGGTTTTCCAAACAGTATACTCCATATATCAAACGGACCCTACCTTCAATATAATCTTACCTGGTTGCTCCTTATCAACTATAGACCAGCAAACATTGGGATTGTTGATGAACCTTAACTTTCATTAGTCACATAGAATATTAGACTAAGACTTAGTGATAATTATACTAGGTCACATTAAAAGAATGCTTTAGTGCGGATATTGCCATGTTTATACATCTAACTAGGCATTATTTTAATACATTTTTGTTATATTTTGGTTAAATGTGAAGATATTTGGTACTTATTGAGTTAAATTACATTTTGCAGCCAAAAAGGACACTCTTTAAGGAAAATGACTGAAATCAACAAATGTTGGAATTTGGATGGGCTGGAGCTAAAGCTAGGAGCTTAATGGAGCTTAAAAGGAAGAAAAATCAAGCAAATACACTCCACACGACGTAGCTAGAGAGTACCACGATGTGGCTCCTGGAAAGATCTTGATGATATGCATAAGATAGAAGCTCACAACGTGAGACCTTTCCATTCACATGGTGAGAATGAACATTCTAAAAGATTAATATGTGAAATACAAGTTTCCTTGTTGATTACAGATATCTGTTGAACTCACGACGTGAGCACTATAATCTCACGACATTAGGAGCATTACAAGGAAACTATATATATCTGGTAATAAATCGAATTGAAGAGGATTAGAATTCATATTCTAGGTTTAAGAGACGACTTCTGGACAGAAAAAATTGTGATAACTAACCCTTGGGAAGAGAAGAAGATTTGAGATTAGAGATTTGAAGATCAAAGCAATAATTAGCACTACACATTTGGTTTGAATTAGATTAATCATGTCTAACTTGAATTCTTATATGTTTTTTTTGTTTGTTTAGACATGAGTAGCTAAATCATCAGGCTTTCGTTTAGTGTAGATAAACCATAATACTATGTGTTAGTTTCTTGCTTATCATGGATCTTATGAAGTTGCTTTAAGCTTCTGTTTGATTTATCTTTACCTAGCATGTTAAAGTTTTAATGTTTATTGTTTTGATTCAAGTTAAGTGTAGTTGAATGACCATTTTGATTACATGAACTTGATTACCTAGTAGTTTATGATCATTAAATTGATAAAGATAGGATTTATTAAATCTTAGATTAGGTAATAAAGGTAATAACTTTATATGTTCTAAGAACATAATTGGATCATAATTGTGTTTGGTTATTTGTCTTAATCATAGATAATAATCTTAGATATATCTTACATTGCTCAATTATCATTAATAATCAATTATGTGTTTGCTTGCGTATGATCATTACATAGTAGTTCATGAATTGGTGAAAATATTAGGAGATCGGATCAAACTAAATAGTTAAGGCTATATATATCCCATAAAATGATTACATAACTGTCTAGGCTTAACCGCGGTGTCCAACTTATTTAAATACTTTTATTTAGTTCGTATTGTGAAATTATTTATGGTATGTATGCATGTATGAATACTTCTTATAAAATACTTATATTTTAAAAGTATACTTTTAGTTAGAGCTTCTTAGCCCCATCGTATTTATAAGTGTATCTCTTGTGTGGTTTGATATACTTAGTTCACTATAAACAATGCTCTGATACCAATCTGTCACACCCCCGAACTGAGTAAACAACGAAAACGTCCGGGGACATATGACGTCACATACAATATCACAACAACTGCAATATAGAGATCAAAACATTACAAACATTGTATTGATAGTTTAATATTTACATTGTATTTGAATCATTGTTTGACTCCAAAAGCATACAACAAATAACAATAATAAGCTCTGTGTTCACCAAAACATGAGTGGGTATCTATCTACTAATTTCCTGAGAATACAAGTGATTTTGAAAAGAGTGTCAACAATTAAGTTGGTGAGTTCATAAGCACTTTGTATGAAAATATGTGTATTTGTTCCTTATAAATGTTAGTGTAATTTTTTTCCAGAAAATCTAATATTTTCTTTAGTATGTATTGTAGTCTTTGTTTCTTAAAAATGGTAGTATGATCTCCTAGAAAATCCAATATTTTCTTTTGTATGTAATGTAGTCTTAATACCTTAAGACTGAAAATGTATGAATATCATTATATTCGGGAAATAGTTTAATGTAGTTTTATATCTTTATAAAACTATTCGAATGTATGTTTACCCAATATGTAAGTTGTATTGTACTGTATATACGGTATACTGTAGTGTATCTGTGTAAAACCCTTTGTATGTTTTCTGAAATGTAACTGTATTCACTAAGGAATAATGTAATGTAGTTTTAAATAAATAAAACCATTTGAAGACGTGTATATATTCGTAAACCAATCGTATTATTAATACCAAATTGTGAGTTATTATAACCATACTTAGCGACTGTTGGTCTGTTACGACATTCTTCAAGTGTCGGAATGTTACGACATTTGTCACCCCAGACCTGCCGGTCTAGCTGTTGTAAACAACTTAGGTGCGAAATTGTCAGTCTCATATAGATCTATACACAATTGTTACGCTCTACCTCCAGGAGACTCTGGTTATAATACAAGACTTTTGATGGTACTTAGGTAAGTACTTGAAGATATATGCACAAAGCTATATTAATGGTTTGCGTGTAGTGTAATGAAACTCATTTTTCTCGAAATGTTTTTATGTAATTGTTTACATAGTATGAAAATAATCATTCTTTTAAATACTTATTTTATGTGCCCCTAACTGGTAAAATAGTGTAAATGTTCCATAAAATATACATATTATAGTTTATATAAATGTTTCGTTGAAATGTGAATTCTTTGTATATTATTATCAAATTTGACATGATAATAAGTTGGAATAAAATAATTATATATGCTCAATTATATAATTATACCCATTTTGATCGACTTGTTACAAAATAGTTAAAGTTTTACTGTATCAAATTTGTACCCATGTTTATATTTATATCTAGAGTAAATTACTGAAATGGTCCCTATGGTTTAGTCAAAATTACACGTTTGGTCCCTAACTTTTTTTTTGCACTCGGATCATCCATGTGGTTTGATTTTGTTGCGTTTTTCATCCCTTACATACATAAAGTTAGGGACCAAACGTGCAATTTTGACCAAACTGTAACATCCCAAAATACGACCCAAAATTTTTTGTTTAATAATTACTAAAAACATCATGTCAATATCATAAAATAAAACTCACACGTCAATATCTCAAAACCATAGCAAAGTATCGCGAGAAAACTGTATCAAGACTGTATCAACACATCTATGAAAAGCTAAAACAACTCTCAGGACAAATTGAAGCTGTGGTGTGTGCGATGCCATCAACCCGATCTCTTCCCTTTACTTGCGGAAGTACCTGAAACCAAAATTGAACTGTAAGCACAAATCTTAGTGAGCTCTTCCAAACTACCACATGCCATACAATAGCATATAACACATATTGGGCCTTGCCCACTACATCGGACCGAAGTCCGTAAACTGCATCGGACCGAAGTCCGGAACTAACCAGGGCCTTGCCCTCTGCATTGGACCGAAGTCTGGGACTAACTGCATCGGACCGAAGTCCGGAACTGACTAGGACCTTGTCCCCTACATCAGACCGAAGTCTGAAACTAACTGCATTGGACCGAAGTCCAGAAACTAACTGGGCATAACATAGCATATCATAAACATATCAACCATCATGAACACATAAACTGCATACTGC
Organism: Lactuca saligna; assembly: GCF_052625555.1. Taxonomy (NCBI): domain Eukaryota; kingdom Viridiplantae; phylum Streptophyta; class Magnoliopsida; order Asterales; family Asteraceae; genus Lactuca; species Lactuca saligna. The sequence goes on from NC_136422.1 coordinate 142,963,776, forward strand.
ATCGGGTCGTCGCCCGGAATACATAACACATAAACCCTGTCTGAACCACGAAGGCATCAAACATTCTAACTACTGCATCGGACCGAGGTCCGGAAACTACTACTAATTAAACGGGCTAACATTGTGGCCCTAGACCCATTCTTACTGGAAGGAAACTCACCTCGTAATGCTGACTGTCGAGATGCTAAATCTGAAACTGTCTGACAGCTGCTCCGGAACTCCCCGGCTACAAATTTCCATAAACACTAAGTCAAATACTGATAACTAATCTTAGGGTAAAATGACTATTTTACCCCTGGTCAAAGTCAACTTCCTGGTTGATCGGACTCGCCGAGTTGGCTCGCCAACTCGCCGAGCCCCTTCCATCTGTTCTAGTTTTATACTCGTTTCAACTCATCGAGCTTAGAGAAGACTCGATGCGTTCTTCTTCGATGCACATATATTGAGTCCAAGTTCATCAGACTCGCCGATTTGAAGAACAACTCGTCGAGTCTAGGGCAATCTTCATCGGACTCGTCGAGTTGCTCATCCAACTCGCCGAGTTCACGGCTATCTTCATAGGACTTGTCGAGTCCACCATTCTACTCGCCGAGTCCATTCAGTCCTTTTTCCATATAGACTTGATTTGAGCCATGCAGCGGCTCCAAACCACAGATCTAAGCTTCTAGGGCATGCTTATCACATAAAGTTGCAAACTTTACGTGCATGCATAGCTTTAGGGGCTCCAAATGACCAAACTAAGCCCTTAATGGGGTTCTAAGCTCAAGAGGGACCTTAATCACGAATATGACTGAAACTTAACACTTCTAGAAGGTAATGAGAGTCCAGATCCGAATTATAACCCAACCATAAGGTTCATCTACAAAGGATTTGGGGTTTTAAGGCTTAAAAGCAACAATTTAGGGACAAACAAGATCTAATAGATCAATAATCAAGATGGAAGCTTTATTACCATAATGGATGTCCACAAACGAATGTATTCTGGATCTAAGTCCCCCTCCTTGACCTCTTCAACCTCTCCCTTCTTCCACTTGCTCCAATGTGCACCAAAAGTCCCTTCACAAGGCAACAATCACTCAAACTTACCAATGGATGCTAGGGTTTCGATAAGGAATGCTCTAAGGGTGATGGAGGCTGAGATGGGGGCTATAAGGACGCTTAAATAGGTTGCAAACCCTAAGGATTAGGGTTTCCTCCTGGCTGGCCTATTCGTCGAGTCCAGGCGTGGACTCTCCGAGTAGATCACTTAAAGCCCGCATCCAACTCGACATCTACTCGGCGAGTTAGGGCTACAACTCGCCGAGTAGCTCTTCCAAAAAAACATTTAATCAAAATAAATACGTACTAGGAACGGGGTGTTACACAAACCATAGGGACGAAAAACGCAATAAAATCAAACCATAGGGACGATCCAAGTGCAAAAAAAAAAGTTAGGGACCAAACATGCAATTTTGACCAAACCATAGGGACGATTTCAGTAATTTAGTCTTATATCTAATAAAAATATAAATGTAACAGTTTGTATATTAACACAATTTATCTTGTGTTTTACTTGTACCCCCTCCCCCCGGCCGCCCTAAAACATAGAAATATTGTATAAAACGTAAGGGTATAAACTCACATCGGGTGTGTGTTCTTGGTTGAATACGAAGTCATAGTGAGGATCCTTGGGTTAGAACACATGTAAATAGTCGCACCCTAATAATATTTATACACGATATTGTATATAAATTAGTGAAATAACAATTTTAAAGTGTTAAACAACACTAGATTTATGTAAGGATACTTACAATATATCCTTGGAATGGACTTAGTTTTCTGGGAATTTGGATGAATATTTGAAGATGTTCTTGAGCCATGATATGAAGATATGAAGGTTTACTTGAAGATCTTAAGAACTTTGAGAGACAAACGTGAAGTATTTTGGATGTAAATGTGATTTGTGAAGTGTGTTTTCGATTTAAGCATATAATATGGGAATATATTGATTTGATAGATGCATGGGGATGTGTATTTTATCAATTTGGGATATGTGCCACCGTTTGGAAATGTGTTCTCGGCTTATCCTCCAAACCGAAATCCATGATTTCGATCTAAATGTCCAACTGAGATCTCTTTGATTTCGGTCTAGATGAGGTTCTCAGTCCATAGGTAGATGCTCGGATAAGGGTTCTCGATGGGGATGGATTTCGGTCCTAGTGGGGATTTCGGTCAAGCCTTTGTTCCATAAAATGATTTCAGTTTTGGTGGGATTTTGATTCCAAAAACCGAAAACACTAAAAGTGGGGTATAATTCATTATTTATTGAATTTAAAATTTTAACTTATTTAATTATTAGAGTTATAATTTTGACGTGTTTGACTTTTATTGACCTGAAATAACTGGTTGTTACACTATGCAAACCACCTTCACCAGTGTCGTCACCTACTTACACTATCGGTCATTGCCATTACCCATTGGAGTTTATTGTATCGAGATACATATCTAGATCGAGAAGACCAAGGCTAACACCACCCGAAAGAGGAATGAAGGGAGATGCTATGGTTTTCTCTGTCGGATTCATGCCCGAAACGAAGCTAGGGTTTTCAGATGACAACTTTAGGTTTGAGGTCACCTATCAGATTTGGTCACCCGTGATGGAGATGAGTGTTAATAGGTGAATGTATTTGATGCGTTCTTTGGCAGAGTACCAATCGACAGAGTGCATATTGACTATGCAAATCGGGAACTAATCAAACTATAGAGTGCTCGATGACGATGCATAAATGCGATAATGTTAGGGGATATACAAGCAATGACAGATCGCCAGGGAAGAAGGCAGACGAAGATGGTGGTGGTGAGTGGTTTAGACTGACGACGCTTGGGTGGAGGTTCGTTTGACGGTTGTAGGCGGCGCATGTGGTGACGAAGGGGAAGACTACGACATCCTTTCTATCTCTACCGAAACCACCGAATTTGCACTTTGCCACGGAACCGTCGCCATCATCGATCTCTGCATGCCCCGATTTTAAACCATTGGGCCTCTTTTCGCCGTCGAAGTTAGGTAAGGGAGTTGTCGTCGTGTATCTTGCTGTTGATTGCTGGTGATACCCTTGGACTGTCGGGGAGAGAGAGAGAGAGAGAGAGAGAGAGAGGTGGGGTTTTTTGGACTTTCCAAGGCAGATTCGACAAGTGGTGGTGGTGTTCTGGTGACAATGGTGGTCCGACAGCTAATGGTGTCCAGCAGGCGGCAGTAGTCCGACAAGTGATGGTGTCTGACAACAATGAAAAGAGAGATAAAGAGATGTTGATCGAAAATAGGGAAGAAAGAAAGAGGATGGGTGGGTTAGTGGAAGGTGGGGTGAGATATTTCTTTTTTTGTTTTTTTTTTTAATTAAAATAGTAAGAAAATAATTAAAAAAAAATATTAGTGAATGACATCTTGATCATTTTAGATAGGATATGGATCAAAATCATAATTAAAAAAAAAAAAAAACACAAAATATCTAAAATCAGACGATCATCAAAACCATAAAATTCCGACAAGATACTTTTTTGTAACTTTGTTGGTGAAATCAATAAGGTAGAAGAAATTATATTGAAAAATCGTGAATGTGAATGTATTAAACCTACCCTTTGACTATTTGATAAAGTAATCATTGAATACTTCATAAATCACAAGTTCAAGCTCTGTAGCAATGATGAAATCCTTAATAAGGGGGGATTTTGAATAATTTGATACTAAATCTATGTGGTTGAATTTTCCCCAAATTGTATATTGAAGCAATATATGTTATAATATTACTTTTGTTATGTTTAGCATTTAAAATATAAAAGTTACGTATTATTTTAATATTTATTAATGATTAAATAATTAAATAATTATTTTAGGAGCAATGATTAACCAGGGTTAAAAACCTGCTACGGCACTCCAAACCCCAAATTTTTTCTCTTAAAAATAAAAAGATTTCCACCGAAATTGACAACTTTAAACCACTTTTCCCTTCAATTAAACAGCACTAAAACATTCCCACTTTACAAAATTCCTTCTTTTGCATTTCCATGTTTATCATTTTCGCTACTATGTGATTCTTTGATCTTTCTTTTTCATAAAAAAGTAAAAAAAAAGTAGTATATTTCTTGAAGCAGTGCTGCCAGTCTGCCACCAAACCTGTCTTTGAATCCAAGTTTACTAAGCTGGGGTTTGCTTCAATCTTTATAGCTTCACCTACTAAGATTTTTCTACCGATTTCCTTTCCGGATTCGCCAAACGATTCAGAGATTTGAAACCCTTTGAGTCTGCTTACTTGAAAAAGATTCTTTATCGACCGCTGTTCTCCACAATCTTGATTTTCTCTTTCCATCCTGTTCCCGAATCTTGTTATTTCATGGGTTTTCATGTAATTTCTCGGACACTCCTGCTTTGACGAGTTCATAGTGTTCTAGAGAGAGAAATTTGCAAGTGATAGAGAGATTAAGATGAAACGATCGATTCCATTAAAACTTTTTTTGATTACTTTCGGACTGTTTCTAGCTACTACCGATGCTGGTCAACCAATTGAAGGTACACATATCTCATTTAATTTGTAGTTTCGCATAGATCTTGAACAAATTCAACTCTGGAATCACTAAAAACACGATCTTTTAAACCTTTATGATCCCGAATGATGATAATCTTAGCAATGTAGTCAGAAATTCGATTAGGGTTTGTAATATTTCTTGAATTTTGCAGTTCATGCTCTCGCAATGTTTAAAGAAGCCATATTTGATGACCCATTATTGGTTTTATCAAGCTGGAATGTTCTAGATTCAGATCCTTGTAACTGGGTCGGTGTTTCTTGTTCCGGAAATCAAGTCACAAAGCTGTAAGGAATTTTCTTTGACTTTTTTCTGTATTATTTCACATTTTGACTCCACCTCAAATAACTCTTTTGCGAATGTAAACAAGAATTGGTAATCTCATTTGACACTCATTTCCCATGAACAAAATTGAAGGTTGACTTAATTTATGAAATTGTTTGACTCTCTGATACTGACAATTTTTGGAACTATTATCACCTACATCAATAACATCAAGAAACTGCTGTAAAATATCTTTCTACAGGAACATTTCTGGCTCATCTATAAAGGGGTTTATTGCTCGGGAACTTTTTCAGCTTTCAGCCTTACAAGAACTGTATGTTCACTTTCAACATCTTATTTTACCTTCAAGAGTGTAATAAGAAGGGAAAATTAACCAATATTTTGTGGGCAATTTTGTTGTTTAACCACTTATACTAAATCTTTTTAATCAAACCATAAAGAGGTTAAGACATTACTAATGAAACCTGATATAACATTTCAAAATGAATTATTAGTTGTTAAACCACAAAACTGCCCAAAATATTATGGTTTTTCTTTTTCCTTCTGTAACACACCATAATAAAACCAGAAATTTATCATGATATGGTTATATTTGTAGGATTTTACATGGCAACAAACTGATTGGTTCAATACCCAAAGAAATTGGATCCCTAAAGAACCTGAAAATTTTGGATTTGGGGATGAACCAGATATCTGGACCAATTCCTCATGAGATTGGGAATTTGGTTAACATTGTAAAAATGTAAGCCTACTTTCAATGATGTGGTTGAATTTAGAGGCCTTTTTGTTCAGTTTTTTTATACAAATTTGTATTGGTTCAGAAACCTGCAGTCAAATGGGTTGACTGGTCAACTGCCTTCAGAGCTTGGGAATCTTAAGTACCTTCAAGAACTTCGGTTGGACAGAAATAAGTTGAGAGGATCTGTTCCAGGTGGCAATTCTTCAAGCATTGTTTCAAACACCCAAGGAATGTAAGTGTAGATCAAGTCATCCTTGTTTCTTTTTTTTTTTTAATTCTCCATTAAGTGCTTTTTGGGTAAATGATGTTTAAAAGATATATGGGAAAATGATGGCCCACTTGGTGAAAAGGAATGAAAAAGTAGATGATGACGAATTTGTATAAAGTTATGACTTAATGGGGAAAGCCTCATTTCTCCTGACTTTCTATATTCAGTCATTCTTTTTGCATTAAGTCAAAAAGAAACACCCATATATACCTTACACGATTAAGTCATGTCCTCATTAACTATGCACACTTGATTTGATGATTATTTTGGTTCAGGTTTGCTTCAAATGTGACAAGATTAGGTTTTTGTCGTTCGAATTCCTTAAAAGTTGCAGATTTCTCATACAATTTTCTTATTGGGAGCATACCTAAGTGCTTGGGGTACCTTCCTAGGTATATATATGTCATCCTTTTTTGTGTACATCATTGCATACTCTCTCTCTCTCTCTCTCTCTCTCTCTCATTTTCTTTTCTTATTCTTGTAGGACAAGCTTTCAAGGGAATTGCCTACCCATTAAAGATATCAAGCAACGAACTTCTGAACAATGTGGTACAGTTTTATACAAGAAAAAGCATCCTAATTTCATTTATTTGTGTATATACAACATCCTACTTTCAAGTCCTTCTATTGTAGCATTGTACTTTGAAATCTTTTCTTATCAACACATTATACTTTGGAAAATCTACTCAATTTTAACATGTTACTTTCGATTTTTTATTACTAAAAATCTACCCAATTACATCTGGATGACACTGCTATAATTGGGTATAATAAGCACATCAATGAAGACATGAAAGTCGAATGCTATAATAAGCAAATCATTAAAAGTATGTTGCTATTTCCTGCATCTAATTAAAATCACCCATTTAGGTTCTCCTCCTCAAGCTCAAACTCGTAATACTGGAGAGATGAAGCGCCATCCTACTCCAGATGAAAGCAACCAACAAACTTCTACTTCAAGACCAGTGTGGCTTCTAGCTCTAGAAGTATCAACTGGAGTAACCGTTGGTTTGCTCTTTCTTGTTGCAATTTTTACAACTATTCACAGATGCAAACACAAACCTTCAATTAGCATCCCTTGGAAGAAATCAAGAAGTGATAGAGACCATTTGGCAATGTATACAGGTGAGGAGGGTATTTACATCTTTTGCTCCATTGACATCAGTTTCAGTCCAAGTCTAAATCCAGTACATGCCAAACATAGTACAACCTGTCATGTCATGTCATATCTTGTCTTGTCTTGTCCTGTTCTGTATAACAAAATGGGGCTTTGATGAAAAAAGATTGGGTTAATGCCAACTTGGAACTTTGTGTTGACAAAATACCATTGTTTTAAACAAAAACAAATAGTTAGTAACCTATTTGGTGTTTTCTTAGAACAATGGTGTTTTGTAAAAAAGAAGTAGTTTGTTACCCAAAAAGATTAAAAGCAAAAAAGATGTTTGAATTCATGCTTGTTTGATGATTATATGTAGATCCGAATGTGTTGAAAGATGTGATGAGATACAATCGACATGAACTTGAAGTAGCATGTGAAGATTTTAGCAACATTATCGGTTCCTCATCAGATAGTTTGGTTTACAAAGGGACCATGAAAGGTGGGCCCGAAATTGCAGTGATATCACTTTGCATCAAAGAAGAGCATTGGACTGGCTATCTTGAGCTCTATTATCAGAAAGAGGTATAAAGCAAATAACAAGAACCAAAAATCCTTTATAGTTTGTTGCCTGTTTTGTCAAAGTCATAAATGATTAATGTATTAGATATGATCATGAAAGCTATCAATATTCTGTTTTGGTTAAATTCTTGGAAATTATTCAGGTGGCGGATTTAGCAAGGCTAAATCATGACAACACAGGGAAACTGTTGGGCTATTGTATAGAAAGCACTCCATTTACAAGAATGTTAGTCTTTGAATATGCATCAAATGGGACGTTATATGAGCACCTTCATTGTAAGTCCCCCCCTTCCTCCTCTCTCCTTGGGGCAATATTATCTCATTAGGTAAAGCATTGTGCTGTTATTTACTTTAGATGAAGAAGGGTGTCAACTAAGCTGGACTAGAAGAATGAAGATTGTTATAGGCATTGCAAAAGGTCTAAAGTATCTTCACACAGAAATTGAACCACCATTTACTATATCCGAGTTAAATTCTAGTGCAGTATATCTTACAGAAGATTTTTCACCTAAGGTATACACTAAATCTCTTGCGGGGTTTGGTCTTATGTATCATAAAGTGCCATTTTTTTTTAATAACTTTTGATATACGATGTGAATCTTTATTAACAGGTTGGTGTTTCAGTTTCATAAAGTTTTAACCTTTCAGGGGTATAGTGTTTTTCTGGTATCATAAAAGTGCCCTTTTTGATGAATCTTGATACATGATGTGTTTCTTTTTTAAGGGGTCGTTTTTCTAGTATCATAAAGTTTCAATCTTTAGAGGGTCTTATGTTTTTAGTATCATAAAGTGCCATTTTTTTATAAATCTTGATATATGATGTGATTCTCTATCAAGAGGTAGGTCTTTTCTAGTATCATAAAGTTTCAATCTTTAAGGGGTCTTATGTTTTTATATTATCATAAAGTTCGATTTTTTACAAATCTTGATATACAATGTGATTCTTTGTTGAGGGGTCAATTCTTCTAGTATCTTAAAAGTTTCAATCTGTAAGGGCTCTTATGTTTTTCTAGTTCTATAAAGTGCCATTTTTATAAATCTTGATATACAATGTGATTCTTTATAAAGTGATTGGTATTTCTAGTATCATTAAGTTTCAATCTTCAAAGGGTCTTATGTTTTTTTACAGTATCATAAAGTGCCATTTAAAAAAAAAATCTTGATATATGATATGATTCTTTATTAAGGGGTCGTTTCTCTAGCATCTTAAAGTTTCAATCTTCAAAGGGTCTTATGTTTTTCTGTCATGTCCTGTGTAACAAACGAAGCCAAAAGGATTTTAAGAAGTCAATCTTGACTTGTGTATCTCTTGTTTTTGTAGCTTGTTGATTTTGAAAGCTGGAAATCGATTCTTACAAGATCAGAAAATAACTCACGTTGTATTAGCAATGAGGGTGCTATTTGTGTTCTTCCAAGTTCTTTGGAAGGAAGACAATTAGATATCCAAGGCAACATTTATGCTTTTGGTGTTCTTTTGTTGGAAATAATCAGTGGGCGCCCACCACTTTGCAAGGATAAAGGATGCTTAGTAGATTGGGTAACAACTCTTACTTGAAACTTTGTACTTTGTGCATACAATGTTGTACATATTTCTTGAACTAAAACATGATAAGATGATAGAATATTAAACATTTAATGGGTAATCTTGTAATTTGGTTTACAGGCTAAAGATTATCTTGAAAGACCAGAAGAAATGGCTTCTGTTGTTGATCCTGCTCTGAAACATTTCAGAGATGAAGATTTAAAGGTGATATGTGAAGTGGTTTCAATTTGCATTCATTTAAGGCCTCGAGATCAAGTCTCAATGCAAGATTTGTGTGCAATCTTGGAAAGCAAAATCGACACTTCGGTTTCTTCAGAGCTCAAGGCATCTTCTTTAGCTTGGGCTGAGCTGGCACTTTCTTCATGATCCGAGTTACAATAAAACCTAACAAAATGTAAATTAAAGATGTATACGTATGTGATGTTGTTAATATGAGATTGAAGATTGTTGTTTGATGAGTTTTATGTAAATTTTGGTGTTAATGTAAGAGTATAGAGTGAGTTTGACAAAACTTCTTGTCTTTGTTGTATAACAGTTTTTAGTTTTGAAGTTCTGAGATGGATGAGGAGTTTATGAAGCTTTTGTTGGTTATTCTTTATTTTAATTCATATTGAAATCTTGAAATCGTTAATTGTTAAAAGGTAGTTATTATTTTATGAAGAAAATAAATGAAAGTGGTATGTTTTATTCCTGGTCTTTATTGATGTCATGAATCATGCCGATAAAAGTATAAAGAGCATATATGATCCCTTCACGGGTAGTAAAACACAAGTGTGAATATAGTTGGTAGTGAGTCAAATTGAATCCTTTTTTTCTTTTTTGAACAGGCAAGGCCAATAAAATATATATTAAGAGAAATTAAATATCATCTTATTTTTTTTCTTACAAATCCCCCTATCCAATTAAATTATGATATGTGTAATATTTAATGTTCATTTAATGATATTTTAGTATATTAATGTGATATATGTTATCATTTAAATGGGTAGGAAGATTGGTAAGAACAAAAAATAAAAGGATATTTAATTTTTCATATATTAATAAACAGGAGAAAAACAAACAAACCGCAGTTGGTGACATATAAGAAACCAACAGTAAAGAGGAAGCATAAAAAGTTAGTGGGTGTTGAGACCATGTTGCCTAATTCAACCTTTCATTTTTTTCTCCTGTTCTTTACCCAAAGAAAGGTTACTGATATCATTGATTTTATCTGGTGGTAGCCGATGTTTCTTGAAGACTCTTTCATTCCTTGATTTCCAAATACTTCATAATGTTCCATAGTAGATTGCTAAGAGTAGCTTTCTCCTTTTTGGGCATGATCCCCACTGAGAAAGAAAGTCACTATGTCATTCACCGTGTGAAAAGATTTCGTATTCACATTACACGATCTTGATATTCCTTCAAAGACCATCCAAGCATAAGGACAATCTATAAGACGTGATCAATATTTTCTTCACTCCACCAATTGCATAAGGATCATACATGTCAATCATATGTTGTAGTTGTTGTTGCCTAATTTCTTCACTCCACCGATTGCATGAAACTATGTCATACTAAACTGCAACGAGAGGCTTTGATACCACTTGTTAACTTGAAGTGGAGATTCAAGAACATGACTTTCAGAATAAAGAGTGACAAGGATTGCTGCTTAATGATTGTTTATTTCACACACTTAAAAAACAAGAACATGATAGGCTATTTAAGCTTAGCAATGAGGACCGAAAGGAAATAACAACCTATCCACTATCTCAATTAAATGCATAATAATAGGAAATAAATGATAGGGCACTAAGCCATTACTCCTACAAAAGAAAAACTAAAAGTATGGAAACTTAAGCCAAAAGAATTGAACCAGTCAAAGACATGTGGCAGTACAACTGGAATTAGATGTTGCTTAGTCATCATTAACATCTCATCAAAAGGCCGAACCTTTTCCTCTATCCTTACAAAAGCAGAAAGCTGCAATAAACGGTCGAGAACCTATTTTTTAATGATCTAATTTTGTTGTATTTACCGAAATAACCACCGATTTCGACTTAGCATTTAGTATGTAATATGAAGAATTTTGGATTGCAAAATGTATTTTTTCCCTCAAATGTTGAATGTATTAATGAAAAATATTTTTTATTTGAAATGTCAAAGCATAAAATTAATACGAAATAATGTTAAAATTTAATCCGCAACAATTTTTTGTGAATTTTAAAAAATCAAAAGTTGTTGGCATTGGTGTGATCAATCGAGAGGTTGAAAGATGGGCTGCTCCGCTAGGGTGTGAACCGGCTTCCCTCCCCTTTTCATATCTTGGGGTTCCGGTTGGGGCTACTATGAACTTAATTAAAAATTGGAAGCCAATTGTGGATAAGTTCAAATCAAAACTATCGATATGGAAAGCAAAAAATTTTAAGCTTTGGTGGTAGAATAACGCTTGCTAAAGCCATCTTGGGTAATCTTCCCAATTATTATTTATCGATCTTCGCTTTTTTTTTGGGGGGGTGGGGGGGAAGGTGAGTCCCGAAAGATCAATTAGGAGGCATGAGAGAGATTAATAGCACCACGTGAAGTTGGGGGTCTCGGTATTGGATCTATAAAAAGCTCTTAACATTTCTTTATTATCTAAATGGTGGTGGAAGCTCAAAACTTCTCCTAATTCATTATGGTCTTGCATTATAAACAATATTCAATACAGGGGGAGTCCGAATGAAAATATTGCTGCATCAAAACATATCCCTGGAGTATGGAATAATATTGTTAGATGCAAAAATGAACTTAGAAAAGTAAACATTCTAGTTCATGATGTTATTAGAAGATCACCAACCGGCGATACTTGGGAATCTGATTTTTGCAAGGAGAATTACCGTGTAGCTATGATGAGAACGAGAATAGATAGATCCCCACACCTAATATGTGACGGTGAATTTCCATGGTTTAAGTAGGTGCCAATGAAAGTTCTATGTTTTGCTTGGTGGGCTAGATTGGGTCGAATCCCAACTTTGTTGGCCCTTAGCCGCAGGAATGTTAAGGTAGACTCCCAATGGTGCAGTGCATATATCTCGAGGTTAGAAACTTCCGACCATCTCCTATTGGACTGCCCATTTGCGGATCATGTGTGGAGGAGTCTGGAGATGTGGTGCGACATTGGGAAGATAAACGCCAATTCAGTTAGAGGAATTATTGATGAGGGTGTCAGATTGAAGATGAGTTCCAATCGCAAGAAGAAGGCTCTGTTCTCGATCCTCTATGGTGCTCTGTGGGCTATTTGGCGTGCCATGAATGATAGAATCTTCAATGACGGTATTGTTGATCCGATTAAGGTTGTCGATTCGATTAAGTCTATGATATTTCTGTGGGTTAAACATAGATATGGCAGGTGTAGTATTAATTGGGGTGATTGGATTAGATCCCCTAGTAATTCAACTCTGTCTTTTGTTTACTTTCTCCTTCATCTAGCACCTTGCTAGAGTTGGTGTTTTATATAATATATATTTACCGGTTAAAAAAAAAAAATAGTTGTTTTCGTAATTAAAAAAAAGTAATTTATTTACTTTTAAAATTTTTAATCATCCTACGGTCACTACTGATGAAAATCGAAATGTCTCAAAAGTTTAAAGTAATCATTAAATTACTTAACAACATTGCGTAGTGTAATTACATAAATACCCCTGAATTCAAACACCCCTTGGATTTGGATCAAAGCACAATTTTTCTACCGACTTTCCCGATCTAAATTCATTCACCTTTCGATTTCACTGTAAAATTAGCAACACAAACCACCGTCAACAGTCGGAAACGCCACAAAACTCCTGCGAAATGAGCTCAATTGAGCGCCCGGAGGGGCTTCCTTCCAGCTGGACCATAGAAGTCAAAGGTTCAGAGGAAGAGAAACGTGAGGTAATTGTTCTTCCAGTCTTCGATTTTTCCGGAGTTGGAATTAGGGTTTCCTTTGTCCAATCTTCGGTTTCTTATATTTTGTGTGCTCTGATTACATGTTCGCTTTAATTGCGCAAATGCGGAGAGCAAAATAGCTGCATGTGATTGCGAGTAGAATTATGAAAGTAGCTTGACGCTGTTGAGTTAGTGAGAGTATTGCGAGTTGAGATTTCATGTGTCTTTGTAGATTTTCCGTATCAAGCATAAGATTATTTTATTTCTGGAGAGAATACACTTCAATTTTGATGTCATACCTTGTAATTCTTGCATCTAATTGTGAAATATATGTGGAATGTAGCTGGCATATTTTTGGAAGTATTCAGGTTAACATATAATATTGTAAGTTGAAAACTACCTTGTATGACATTCAAAGCCAATAATTCATAATTATTCTGGTGTGAACTTAAGGAGAATATGTTAATATTATGTAGTATTTGTTAATGTATTTGAATTTTGGTCTAGAGATATGAAGATTCATACCAATTTGAAGTTGAAAATTTGTCCATTTGAACTCAAGTATCAGAGTATCCTTTCTAATAGACAAAGCACCTAAACATGCATGGAACCTTGATAGGAATCCTGATTAATGAACAAAACTGATAACTTACTGTTAAAACTTAAAACTATCATCTTTTGTTATTTTTCTTGAATTCTTTCTGAAATATTTTAATCTGTAGTGTTACATTGATCCTGAAACTGGACGAGAGTTTCATTCAATGCTGGAGGTTTCTGACTATCTTAACACCATCAACAGCAGCAAAGCCACTGAGACAACAGTAATTTTCTTATTTCTGTTCTTCCTTCTAACTCTATTTCTTGAAATTTCTAATAATAATGATACAATAATTCAAACTGTTGAAGCTATAATTTATTCATTTGTGTGTTGCTTCTTTTTAAGGGAGATAAAGATAAACCCTCTTCAGAAACAGTTATTCCCGAGAAGTCTGAAGCTGCTGACGTGGCAGCAGAAGACATCTCTGAAAAGAATCAAGAAACCAGCGAAAAGAGCAATGAGAAGAATGTTTGTTTTGTTTCATCTCCCCTTTTTTTTTATTTTTTTAAATAAAAAATAATAATATGATATAATGTGTAGGCTGTCTCGGCCTCGGGGACTCAAGTGGATGGGTTGCCCCCAGGTTGGATAAAAGAAGTCGTAATTAGGACTGCTAAAGGCCGCACCACAAGAAAAGATCCGGTAAGCACATTCCCACCTTCCTTTCCTGTCTCATTGACATCAGTCTCTGTCCCAGTGGCCCAGTCCACTGAAGCCAAACACAGTACAACCTGTTATGTTATGTTATGTGTTGTACTGTTATGTCTTATCTTGTCTTGTCCTGTATAAAAAGTGGGACCATGGTGATTTCCATGTATGGATTTATGTTTGTTGTCATATTTAATGCTTAATGATTAAAGAAATTGTTTTTTTTTTTTTTTTAATTATACAGTATTACCTAGACCCTTCAAGTGACTATGCCTTTATGTCCAAATTGGATGCTTTACGTTATCTGGAAACTGGAGACATAGAGAAATGTGCAATGAAACCAAGGAAAAAGAGTGATATTATGATGGTAAGTCCTCTTTTTTTAACTTAAAAAAAAAATTGTATTAAATTAATTTTTTATAGGGATACCATTTTTACAGTATGGTCCTTTTTTTTGTCTAAAACAGAAATTAGCGAATACACCAACCAAGACACAAAGTGCAAATAAAAAGTCAACAAAGAGAAGCAACGAGACAAAAAAGTCAACATCCACTCCACCTTCTCTAGCATCAAAAAGGCTCAAAACAAGTGAAACTGTCGAACCACAGTCTGAGGAGCAACCAGAAAAAGAGAAAAATGAAGGTGGTGATGGTGTGGAAGATGATACCGAACAAGTCAAAGGTAAAGAGTCAAATGTTGAAAAGTCAACTAACGATGAAAAGACGGAAATACCCCTGACTGTTAATGGTGATGTACCGATTGAAGTTCCGGAAATACCCATGACTGCTGAGGAACAAAGTGTTGGAATTGAGGAGAGGAAGAATGAAGGTGCTAATGAGGTAAATGATAGTTAAAGCTAATAATGTTTCTATTATGGTAAGTACTTAAGAACATTGGGACACAAGTTAAGGTGTTATGTGTTTCTGACCAATTAGTGTCGATGTACTTTTGTTTCTTTAGGTTTGTTTTGTGGAGTAATATGTCTAAGGAACCTTCACTTTTAGCTATGTTGATACCTTTTATTGCTTCTAACTCTTTTTCTGAATGAGAAATTTATCATCCTACCCATTTTAAATGGTGACAAGTGAGATTGTTTGGTTAATTGGAGGGTTTGACTGTGGTTGTTGGTCATTTGACTTGGTCAAAAATAAGCTTAAACATCAATAGCTAGGACAAGTAATAGTCGAATACACAAACAACTTATGGTTAACAAGTAGTTCTTAAGTGATTAAAAAACTTAGAGTTTGTTGAAAACAATATTGAAACGAATGAACCGCCAAATGATTGAATTTAATTAAAAGAGGTGATCGCTTGTAGTTTTAGTTATTCAATAGTTCTTAGGTGATTAAAGAACTTGGACTTTGTTGAAAACAATATTGAAACTAATGAACCCACAAATAATTGAATTTAATAATTAAAAGGTGATCACTTTTGTTTCAATTCTTCAATTAGGCATCCAATTGGGGGATTAATAGATCTTATGATTGTTCAAGTTACATAAACATAATAGTAATCAATTATTAATTGGGGATTAATAGATCTTATGATTGTTCAAGTTACATAAACATAATAGTAATCATTTATTAATTTGGGGATTAATAGATCTTATGATCGTTTAAGTTAGAGCATTATGTGTGGGCAACAAGGTGTAACACCAAGTTGTGTCACCTCATATGCTACATAAGCAAGTGGTGTTATAACACTAAGTGGGAAAATGGATAACAAGATGCAACACCAACTTTCTAAAAATAAATATGTTTTATTTTTTTTTTTTTACTTTTTCTTTTTCTTTTTCTTTTTTTTTTTCCTTTTTGTATTTTTTAATCACTAATATGAATATATTTTTTTTATAAAACATAAAATTAAAAAAAAAAAGGCATAAGATTTAAAATCTAAAATTACGATTACAATTGAAAAACATAATTTTAAACCTAATATTATAACTAAAATATCATTCAAATTACTACTAAAACCACATAACAATCCTAATTAACTCAAATATTTCATCTTAATTTGTTCATTCATCGCTTATAGCACTGCTAGATCAGTAGGTGTCAAACCATCATCTCTTGTTTGAAGAATTGACAACTGATGTGTTATTAGTTTCCTTTCTTTTTGCTCATGCTTCTCCCGTGCTTGTCTTTCCAGGAACTCCAAATGACGACGTTTCAATTCGTTTTTTTTTTCTATTATTAATGAATTGTGTTCGTCGAATTTCGCTCTTATTTCCGCCACCTCTTTTGCTCTCGTCTCCACCTCTTCCGTATGTCTTGCAGCGCACATCGCTTTGTCGGGTCTGGGGGTCGTCGTGGTAGGAATATCTCTTGGATATCATCTGGGATCTCATTGTCATCGGCGTTTAGGTCGATGTTAGCCCGTGCATCCGACACGTCGACTGAGCTAGAATTGCGAAACTTTTTGGATTGAACCTCCGACGATGTTGGCGTTTTATTCCACTTTGGATCCGCTCGCAACAATTCCCATGATTTTTCAAAGTTGAAAACATGACCCATTTCAACCCGATATTGTTCCTTAGCAGATTTGAACAAATCGAAGTCGTTGGTTCCGCTTTGTTGTTGCACCTCAAGCCGGTTGTAAATATCGTTGAATTTGCTGCACCACTTAGTTATTTGACCCTATTTGCTGCTCAACATGTCATTGTTGCGATACAGATTTTTCTTCAAAAAAGCGTGAAACTTATTGAGCACCCACTCCCAATAAGCTCATTTTTTCATTCCATTTCCTCGAAGTTCGTCTTTTGAAGTAGGACACCAAGCCGCCGTCAAAACATATTCCTCATCCGATGTCCACCATTGTGGAATGTCTGCATTTTGTGTTTCAACCACTATCGATTTCCCTTTTGATATTCCTTTCACTTTCCCTCTCTTACTACCTCCCGCTTCCATTTGATCTAATGGTTGTGTTGTAGGCGATAGTTGGTTGGTTGTTTGTTGCATTGAGCCAAAAGTAGAGAAAAGATTTTGTTGTAAATTTGGGTTCTGACCTAATTGATTTTGTTGAAGGTAAGGTGAGTTGGAAAATTGTAGTTGCGGTGAAACGGAATTGAAAGCGGCGCCTTAGTATGAGATTTGTGGTGAGCCTTGAGATGATAAAATGTTGAAATAATTTTCATAACACGCAAATCCGATATGCGATGCTGTGTTTGGGTTTGATGATGGAGGGGGGTGTTTGAGTTTTGCTCCATTTTTTGATTAACAAAGTGTATAAAATATAGAGAGAATTTAAAATAAATATGTAAACTTTGAATTAAAATGAGCATATATATATATATATATATATATATATATATATATATATATATATATATATTGGTAAAAAGGTAATTTTTTTTAAATTGAATATCGACCGTTTGCAAACGGTCATAAAAGGCAACGGGTAAAAATTTAGACGTTTCATTTCATCGTAACACCCACGAGAATTGCTCGACGAGATGCAACGAGTTGGGGGGGTGTTCCCCCGTCACGACGTCGTTTTCGTATGCCACATCACCCGGTTGCTTCTCGTTGTTGGCCCATACTGCATCCTCTTACATAAACATAATAGTAATCAATTATCCAGATAATCAGATATTATAATGGATTTAAATAAGCTATTATCAAATAATATTTACTTTTTATTAAAAAAAAACATTTTAGATCAATGAGAATTTATAAAACATTTCATAAATATTAAATAACATTGTATGATGTCTTATTTTTGTCTTACAGTATAAACAACCAATTATGTAAATAGATGTTTTTGATAGAGGACTATTTATGATAAATAGTTTTAACAAAATTCATAGTAATCGTAAAAGCGAGTGTTATATTGAAAATGTCCAAATCTGCATACGAGGAAGTTATGATTTTTAGAAGTTTCAACCAAGGTTGTAGAACTCGTTATTCGGTACCTGTTCGGCCGACTACCGAGTAGCGAGTACCCAGGAGTACTCGGGAGTACTCGAATTCGGTAATTTATGTAGAAATATTTTTAGGGAAATTATATATGTTAAAATCATAATTTGTTAGAAATATATAACAAAATTAGATACATATGAATACACAAAAGCTAAAAAACACATAATAGTCTCACTTCGTGAATAATTACTAAAAATTTAAGATATATATGTCGTAATAATCACATGTGTTTGTATTAAATAATAAATCATTAAGTATATTATACATATTAATCATTGAGTTGACCGTATTTTACAACACTTCTCAGCTTAATAAGGGGCGATCGGGGAGTACTCGGGATTCTGTAGCTCGCTTCGGTAAGGGGCCGAGTAGCGAGTACTCGAAGGAGTAATCGGCCAACTCGACGATTTTTACAACACTGGTTTCAACTCAGTAGTGTGCAACACAAAAATTGAAATAGAAATTGGGTGATTGTTAGTTGAAACAATCTAAACGATAGTTGAAGATCTTGTACATATAATTTTGTTGATATAAAGACAGTCGATAACGAATGTCGTATGGAAGAGTTAATTTTTATACGGGTTTTAACAGTCTAAGTCCTTTAAAAATATAATTTTAAAAATAAAGTGAAAATTAGCTGGCGGAATCTAAATGAAAGCTGTATATCTCATCAATAAATACGCGTAGATATAAAAAACGTTAAAAACATAACTTGTATAAAGACATTGCGAAATTTACAAAATATGCATTTTGTGCGGTGCACGCTTCTATAAGATGCGACATGAACCACAAGAATTATGACATTTGGAAACAGGGCAAAGGAGAGACATCATATAAATGCGTGACACGCCTTTAGAAGCACGTTATGCATCTCCCCAAAAATCACCTATAAATATTGTCATAAGTCTCCCTAATTCCACACACCATCACACTCGAGTTTCTCTCTCTAGATAGCCTTTATCCCTTTAGATTTCTGACTTTTCGAAGCTCTGAAGTATTCGCAATAAATCCATGGAGAATCTGAGAGATAGAGCTTTCAGGTCAAGATCAGCGCATGATTCCCGGTTTTTGTTAAAAGCTCTTTGTAAGTTAGGCTACACTTACTGCACCTTAAGTGTAACTTATATTTATATTTATAGTTGTTGTTATGAATGTATAGATAAGATGGAGATTTATCAATAATTCTAGTTTTAATATTGATTGATCTATTTATGGGAGAGATGTCTAGAATGGTTATGTTGGCTTGGTTGTTGGATTTCAGAAATGTTATATGCCAAAATGGTCATGCCTCCCAACTTCCCTGTCTGATTGATCCTTATTTGATAAAACTCTTGGTATTCATTGAGATTAGTGAAAGATCTAGCTTTCATTGCCAGATTTTCATACGGATTAATAAAGTTATAATATTATAGGTTAATACTTGTTAGGCGCGTTACCCGCTAGTTGGATCGCCAGTAGGATCACTCGGATAACTGTCAATTGTTTGAGTAATTTTCCAGGTGAGTTATCTTGTTATACCATGTATTGAAATATGTGTCCATTTATGTGCTTAAGTGTAAATATACTTGAAACTGGTAGAGTAGGATGTATAAATGTGTTTGTACTAGTAGATTCTAAAGTGCAGTCTTTATGTGCGTAGTTGTAATGATATTAGATTTAGTTAGGATATATGGCGGGATGAAAAAGAGGCCGGGAGCCTACAGGCCCGTGTATTGACGAAATAGCATGGAGATCGTAAGTACACATAGATCCATGTTGACGAAATGGTATGTAGGTTGTAAGTACACATAGACTTGTGTTGACAAAATGACATGTAGGTCGTAAGTACACGTAGACCCGTGTTGAAGACAAAATGGTTGGGCTATAAGTCTAAAATAGACATATTATTGGCAGATCAAGAGCAATTATTTCTATGCATGTATATATTGTGGTATATGGTATTTTGGAAAACTCATTAAGCTTCGTGCTTACCCAGTTGATTATAATTGTTTTCAGGTGCTTCATAGATACATGAGAAGGGCAAGGTTCAACTATACACACACATTCACAACATGTTTTGCATAATGTAACTATACTATGATATATTGAATAAATAAAAATGAAAATTTTTGGTTGCAAAATCGGGACGTTACACATTGCCTTACCTCTTCACTGATCTAGTAGAATTAGTGCAGCTCCCGAGTTTTATGAATTCCATTTAACTGCGGGAAGATGACACGTTGGTTAGTAATATAACATTGATCAATTTAGACAACCTAATAGATGCTAGGAAGCAATGGTAGGCCTTAAGGATGCCAATAAGAAAGGTCCAAGGATAGCGAAATTTAGTCCATGAAGGATAACCAATTATGAGATTGGTTGATTCGAAGTTTAGACTTATGACAATAGGTTGCAAAGAGTGATTTCGAGGACGAAATCTAATTTAAGTTGGGGAGAGTTGTAACACCCTGTTTTGATTTGTTTCATAATTCGGTGCCTTGACCCAAAGATCAATTATTATAAGGATTCGTGATTTAGGGGAAGAGAGGTTTAGACCCGTTTGGATGTGGGTAATGTAGATTATGTGATCCAAGAGTTCAATTTGTGTTTTAGAGCCCAATGGTATAATGGTAAAAAGGTGATGGTTCGGGCCTTTCATGAATTTAGGATTTAAGTTCGGAAGGTTTTAAGGAGAAGGAGAGTTTATAGGAGTGTAGGGTTTCTCAATACCTTTCCAAGCATATAAAGAACGTCGAAAATGGATTAGGACTTGGCTGGGTTGATCGTGAAGGGAAGCCTGGTACGTTATGACCATTTGAAGGTATGTGGGTTTTAGGTTAAGCCAAGTACATTGGGCGTACTTGGCTGGGTTGATCGTGAAGGGAAGCCTGGTACGTTAGGCGTACCAGGAGTATGCGACTCAAATGTAAACCTTAATTTAGGGTCTTGGACCCTATTTAAAGGCATTAACTCATTTCCAACCCTCCTTATCTTCAACCTCTATCCCATCTAACCCTAAATTTAAAACTATACCCCCCATTTGGATAGATTTTGAGCATTTGAGTGATTTTGGTGGATTTTTTGCGCCTTTCGAAGAAGAAGATGTAACACCCTGTTTCGAATCATTTCTTAATTCGGGGCCGTGACTCGAAGATCAGTTGTCATAAGGCCTTGGGCCTTGGAGGAAAGAGAGATTTAGACCACTTTGGACCTGAGTAATGTATATTAGGTGATCCGAGAGTTCATTGGTGCTTTGGAGCCCAATGGTATAACCGTAAAGTGATAGTTTTGACCTTTTATGAATTTTGGATTTAATTTTGGAAAGTTTTAAGGAAAATGAGAGTTGATAGGATTGTAGAGCTTCTCATTACCTTTCCGTGGATATACGATCGTTGAAATCGGAGTTTATACGAAGAAGTTATGACCGTTTGATGTTAGTGCGATTTTGGGTTAAGTTGTGTACGCTAGGCGTACTAGACATACCTGGAGTATGTTGGGCGTACACAATCAGTGCCCAAACCCTATTTTCGTGGTTTGAGCCCTATTTAAGCTTAACTCCCCCGAACCCATTCTATTCTCAACCTTCACCATAAAAATCATTGTTTTTTAGACATTCATGTCCAACGCATGACAACCAATAAGATGCATGTTCCTCCCCGGGCACCGTCACATTGTGATACACATATGCTCACATAGTGAGCAAGGTTTTCATCATTTAAGACTTAATTGATAACTCATAAGTGATGCTTATATGGAAGTGGGTGTTACAATTCATACATAAATGCATATAATTATGAAAAAATCGACACATACCTATAAAAACTGAATCTCTTTATTACTAGAGACATTGTTTGAGGTTGATGTTGTCCTAAATGAAAGTGAGTTTGAAATGTTATATGTGAGACCATAGTACCGGGCCTGATCACTTTACCCATTAACCCATTTCGAAATTCGGATCCAAAATGAATATTCACGACCGAGTGGTATTTTTTGAAAAAAAAAATTTATGGTTATTTTTTCTAAAAAATCACTCGGTAAAGTACTCAATTATCCTTTTTCTTTTTACTTTATAAATAACATATCTCCAACGTCCCAACAAAATATTCCAGGTTCAGCTATTTGGACCCTTTTTATTTGCTTAAAGGACCTTTAATAATTACTTTAATTTTTTTCTTAAAATAAGCTAATCATTACCAAATAATTATTTGTTATTTAATTATCATTGTATAATATTAGACACTCATGATTATTTTATATTTACTTTAAATAAAACTAATCATTACATAATAAAATGGCTCAATATAAAGATTTGTTTATAGAAAAAAAAATTATTTTTATAAAAAAATATTAAAATAACCATATATATATATATATATATATATATATATATATATTTAAAATATATAAAATAAATTATTTTAACAAAAAAAAATAATTTATTTTTGGTTTTTTAGTGTAATTTATTAAAATCATTTTTATATGTAAGCATAATAATAAGTGATTTCAAATACGATATAATAATAATACTTAGTTTTCATTTAAATATTTAATATCATTTTATTTTTATTTTTTTGTTTATATAAATATTAAATTATATAGAAAATGTTGACATGTTTGTATTATTATTTGATTATAAAAAGTAAAATATATAATAAATAAAAAGTTTATAGGAATTAAATGAAAAGTCCGAGTTTAAAAAAAAATTAACTTTTAATAATCATAAAAACTATTGATATTATAAATACACGAAATTTTATACCTAAAAAATCATTAATGAGGAATCATCTGAGAAAATCTGATTCCGTAAGCATTTTTGACCGTACGGAACGAAACATTGGGAAACCAACAAACAAAACCAAGCCCAAGAAACACACAAACGGGCCGTTACAGCCCAAAGCCAAAATCTACAAGTGGCAAAGTGACACGTCTAGTTCCTGGCATATCTGTACATGATGAACACGTGGCATCTGTACTTTGTCCGTTTCCATCAACTAAACTCCGTCCTAGATAAACGAGAGCATTTTGCTTTAATTACTTTTAACCCCCCCTCTCTCTCTCTTCGATACTCTCTCTACAACACAGAAAACGTTACTTGTCAGAGACACCGGAAATGACTGTCGATGAGTGGCCGGAGTGGCTTCCAGCTGACTGGATGATACAAATCAGAAAGATCGATGACCGGAAAGTCAAGGTACTTCAAAATTCTCACTCTTCCACTCGACTTCCCTCTACTTAGGGTTTTTTTTTTTTTTTTCTCGCTTCTCAGTTTCTACAGATTTTGCGTTTTTTGTGTAGATTTTTGGTTTAATTTTGAATGTAGAGCTACAAACGTACCTGCATGTGAATTGTGATGAATTAATTTTTGCGTTACTAAGTTTCCTTACTCGGAGGTCGATCGTTTTTGTTTCGACCAGATGTTGCTATCTCCTTAGACGCAGTTTGATTTTTTTATGCTATTTTGAAGAAATTTGACAGCAATGTTGATTTATGAGAGGGTTTTTTGATACACTCCAGAGTTAAAGAGTTCTTTGTTTTATTTAATAGACTATTGTTGCTGTTGCAGTGTTACATTGATCCTGCAGGACGCAAATTCTATTCGAAGCCCCAAGTGGATCGGCATTTTAGGACCCTCGAAAACAGGGCAGACAACGAGAAGACTGTAATGATTGCTTCTCTCAGGCTTCGCTTTGATTTTCTTTTTCCCTCTTAACTCCTTGTATTCTTACAGTCCTGTTTTCTTTTAGAACAATGTCGATGGCCAAACTTTAGACTTATCTCTAGAGCCAGATGAAGATGTTCCCCATACAAATGAAGATCTTGAACCTGAACCTGAATCAACACCCAAAGGACAGTCTACTAGACAGAGGAGACCTGGAAGTAGCAGCAAGAATTACAAGGTACTAAAGCAAAGTCTTTAGTCTTTACCTATTCATATCACTGCTTGAAATAACACCTGGTGATACAGGATACTGAAGAGCTTTTCCCTCGAGATGGATCTTCCTCTGTGGCTTGGCTACCTGTTGGATGGGGTGTGGAAGTGAAGAGTAAAAAGTCTGGACAAAAATATAAGGTAAATGGAATAGATTTGAGTAGAATAACTATGACAATGCTTACTATTTTATATTCTTATCCAATATCTTTCAGTTTCCTGATCACATGTTGTTTAACAAGCTTTTTGTTGTTCTGCTATTGTAGATTTACATCGATCCCAAAGGGAAAAAATTCTTTTCAAAGCCTCAGGTTTTGAGTTATCTTAGTGGTACAATCAGCAGTCCAGCTGGACATAAAAAAGTCTGCATCAACCCAACTTTGATATTCTTTTTGTCATTTATAGCATCAATTCTTGAAATTATAACATTTTAACTTTCTAGGGATATAAAACCCCTACTCAACCTGTGAAGTCCCAGATTTCTTCAGCCAAGAACAATGAAACCAGAGAGATTACAGAAAGCGCCCGCATGGCCCCTGATTATGAAGTTTGTTCCACTTTAACCCCCCAAGATTTCAAATATTACATTTTTCGAATTTATATTAGACATCTGACTTTTTGACGAATCTCTAGGTTATCTCAAGTACTCCAGCAGATGGGTTGCCCCCAGGATGGATAAAAGAAATCAGAGTGAGAAACGGATCATCTGGGAAGAAAAGAGATCCGGTATTCAAATTTTCTTATTTTTTTCCTTATCCAAAAACTCATTAAACTTTTATAATTAATTAATTAATTAATTATCTATGCAGTACTACCTAGACCCTTTGAGTGGCTATGTATTTTTCTCAAAATTGGATGCTTTGCGGTATCTGGATACTGGAGATGTAAAGAAATGTTCCGTTAAACCACTGAGAAGGGATATGAATCATGAACTCATTGTAAGTTATGTTCAGTTAATGACAATTATTGACATAAAACTAATAACTTTTTTTTTATTTTTTTATTTTCCAGCAAGCTGCTGATGATGAGCCAGAAGGAGAATTGGCTTCACCATCTGAACCAACCAAAGAAACAGAAACTCCCAAAGAGGTAGAAAATGGTGGTGTTACAGAGTCAAAACCAGAAGGAACTGGTACAGAAAAGGTAAATTGCAAGTTAATTGTATCATTTGATCATAAATCAATGGATTAACTGCAGGAAATGACACCCTACTTTATCCTTTTTACCAATATAAGCAATATACTTATTATATGACCTATAATAGCAATTCTTGACCCATAATAGTAACATACTTGCATTTGTTTGCACCTAATAGCAACGTACTTATGATAAAAAATAAAGTACATTGCTTTTATAAAGAAATGTAAAGTATCATTGCCCATATTGGTAAAAAGAGTAAAGTATGTTGGTAAATTAATCATGGGGTTTGTTTAGAGTTGGTTTTCTTTATAAAATTTAATAAAAAAAATATGATTTCAGAGAAAAGTTCGGTCTATAACTGGAGATGGATATATTCCCATGCCCAAATCTATAACTGGAGATGGACATCTTCCCATGCCTAAACCAGCCCAAAAAGGTGAAGCATGGCTACCTGAAGGATGGGTTGTTGAAATGAAGTCTCGTAATGATAAGAAAATTAAGGTAATTTTTTCCCCATTAATAGATGTTTATCTTATAATACCATTCAAAATAAATTGTATATATATCAACTTAATACAAAAATTATTATTTCATGTCACCTAGTTAGTTAGTTAATCAAGATGGAAATGAAACTACATTGCTATGGTCTCTACCCGTGGCTTGTGTGCGAATAAAACTAAATATGGTTCTCCATCTTGTAATACATTATGTTGGAAGTTGAAAATTTAGAGGGTTTCAAATCAATATAATGGAAAGAAAAATGGTTTTTTTTTTTTTTTTTATAGTATATATATATGGATATAGAATTGAATTAGTTTATCCTATATGGTTTACAGTGTTACAAGGAAATTGCAACTGGGAAAAACTTCTATTCAAGACCACAAGTGATGACCTATCTTGGTAATACCAGTGGCATTAGCCCCAACAGCAACACCAACTCCCAAAAGAGAAAAGTATGCACCAAAACTTTTTTTTTCTTTTCTTATAATAGCAACATACTTTCACTTTGTTTATCTGATGTGTCATAAAATTGTAACTGTAGAAGGTACGAAAATCCTACGTGGAGCGTGACTCATCACCGGATTCAGGCTCTGAGGAATATACACGCCCAAAAAGATCCAAAAAAGATGTATCCGATTACAAAGAAGTTTGTTCCTGTCTTTTTCTTTTTCTTTTAGCATATATAATGTTAAATATATCATTTTTCTATTTAATATAGTTATTATATTATATTATTGAACCCCTAATTTTTTAAATAATTTCTAGACTATCGTAACGACTCCGGCGGAAGGGTTACCGCCAGGTTGGATAAAAGAAATCAGATCTCGGCTATGCGGGACCACCATAAGAAAAGATCCGGTATTATTATTTTATTTATTTTTTTCTTTTTACTTTTTTTTATCATCTCTAAAATCTTTATTCAGCTAGGGCAAATTACAAGAAAATAACCACCAATAATATATATATGCTTTACAATTAGTCCATAAAAGTTTCAGACGTTTTTACAATTGAGCAAAAGGGCCAATGGGGATATATCAAAATGTGAAAAAGTGTGTTTATGTTAATATTCAAATAAATGCACTTGTAGTTTATGCTTTAAAAGTTGTAATGATTATTGGATTATTGAATGCATGCAGTATTACACGGATCCTGTGAGTGGCTACATCTTTCGTTCAAAATTGGATGCTTTGAGGTATTTGGACACCGGGGATATAAATTTGTGTGCTATTAGACCAAGGAAAAAGGATGCTGATGGAAATGAAGTTGTAAGCCCTTCAACTATTGCCAAAATACAAGTTTCACCCTTCAACACTTTGTTTTACCATGTTTTGTTTTCATTCAACAGGCCATCCCTGATACCACACCAAAACCACCCAAACTTCAGAAACAACTCTCTGAAGGTGAGCCATGGATGAACATTGTTTCAATACTGTGTTTGGTGAAGGGTAAAATGGTCATTTACTCATCGTATTCATTCATTCCAAAAGGCCTGTGCATTCAAACACAAGGGTAAAATATGAAGACAGTTTATTCGGTCTAGAAAAGAAACAGTCTTTAAACATATAAAGCATTTACTACTTTATATATTGTTTTGTCATTTGTGAAAAAGACGAGAATGCCCTTCTTGTCCTACTTTCCGAAAATAAATAAACATGGATGCTAATGATTTATAATGTTGGTGTTTATATTGTTTGATAGGGGGATCTGATATGGAAGGTATTGACATGGACAAAGAAGCTGACAACTCGGAGACTGATCGCAAGAATACCGAAAATACCCCTGGGTCTACTCCCATAAGGAGAGGCGCACGTGAGAGGGCTTCAAAGATGAAGCCCTCAGCTGCCCCTTTGCCTGCCCGATCTTCAACACGGCTAAAAGGGGTGAAGCCACCACATACTAAAACCGACACGTCATTGGATGGAAACGATAACGGGGCAGGGGTAGATGTGGAAAAACAAGTTGGTAATGAAGAGCAACTTGACTACCAACTTGAGGATGATTCTAGTTGGACCGATCAGTTTGACTTTGCAGTGAAGACACTTGTGGGTGAATTTCCGCCCGATGAAAATGGCGGTGTGGGGAACGGAAGTGCTGCAAAGGTCAACTGAGAGGAGTGGTGGGTTTGTATTTGTCAGGGGCGAAAAGGTAATTTGACTTTTTAAATTATTATCCATATTTGAACTTTGACTTATGGATGGATCATGGATATGTGTAGTTTAAGTTTAACTTAAGTAGTAGTTTGTTGTTGGGTTTGTGAAAATTGGTATCTCTTGTGAAAAATAATAAACTAGACTTGAAAGAAGCTTAGCTGTGAATTTACAAGCTTTTTAGGATAAGGATAGGGAGGGTATTTACGTCCTTTTGCGTAGACAGAGAGATTGAAATCCCACGACAAAAAGTTGCAGTTTTTGTCCTCTCCACATCAGTTTTAGTTTTAGTCGCAGTCAAATGAGGCTTAAAAGTAGTGTTTTTTTTTTTGAGCCATGATTACAATTTTTAGGGGATATACGTTTATAGCAATACTTTAGATGAAGTATCGTTTGCTTTCTATATATTGATATGATGATCAAATCTGAAGTATATGTCATTTTTTATTCTGGATAAAATCATCAAAGTGCATTCCCTAAAATGGATAAAAGTTTAAAAAAGTGTTATGTAAAAAATGCATTGCTTAAAAGGAGAACACGATAAAGTAACTATGTTGACGGATGCCCCATACTCGATTATAAAACTGTATCCCGTCGGGTTTGTGGTTATTGACCAAAATTTATCCTTTGGTAAATCATATCAACTTTTGTATGTAATTTTGCATCTTAACTACTAGGCCTTCCTGTTATATAAATACGATCATCAGTATATAATGTTTAATAATTTCAATTCCTATTTACTAATATAAACTTAGTGATTCTAATATTGATTTATTAGGACAAATGTTGATTAACATAACAAATTTCTTATTTTCAGTATCATATATAGTATTATATTATGATTTTGAAATTATATTTTTTTTATACTAATAAAAGAAATATTTATTAGTGTCACTTGTCATTTTTCTTATAATTTATGTTTTCTTTTCAAATTATAAAAATGATATTTGTCATTTTCTCATATTTTTTTTATGAAGTATTGATGTTGATAATAAGTTAGATAATTATTTATTTGATTTATGATTTTTAGGAGAAATTTAATTTCGTTTCGGTTATGATTGTTGATAATTAATTGTATTTTTATATCGAAAATCCTACAAAGTCGTGTTTAACTAATAGTTTATTGGAAATAATTGATTAATAATTATGAGTTTTACTATAAAAATTTAATTATTTTTGTAACCGTGATTTCCAGGAACTATAAGTTAGTGTTACTAATGAAGTTATAAGCATTATAAAATTATAAATGGATAATGAAATCTGATTATCATATGTAGGGGTGTAAACAAGTTGATTATCGCCAAGTTTGAAGCTTGACTCGACTAAATGGGTTGGGCTCGATGCGACTAAAATTAATAAAGAAAAAAAAAGACATCAAATTTGAATAAAATTTAAAAACATTTAAGATGCTTTTGCATTGTCCAGCTAACCAGAAAATCTACAATAAACTATCTAATATCAATATAATATCAGTCATTTAAAAAAATTGAAAAAATCATCTAAAAAAATTGAACCGACACCTAAAATGCTAAAAGCCTTAAAGATGTTTTTTAGTTATTAAAAAACATTTAAAAATATATATAATGGCCTATCAATAAAAATGTAACTTTATAAGTACTTGATTAAAATCATGAGGTTTAGGAACCGAATATTTTACAACTCAAGCTTGCATTCAGCTCGATGGGTACTAAGCTCGAACTTGAGCTTGAGCTCAGCTCGATTAAGTTAAGTCAATTTCGAATATTTTCTGGGTTAGTCTCGAGGTATTTTTCTTGAATTTACTCGTCTAATTTACACCCCTAACGTATACATGTGAACTTTTAAATGTAAATCTAATAGGAGGTTATATAATTATTTACCCAACCTATGTTCCGCCCTAAAAAAATTTCGGATTTAGATATTTTTCCATTTCTTCTTGTTCTTTTTGTTTATGTTGGAAACTTCAGGTTTTAATCTAAGCTTAATGGACAAAATCTTTTTATCTATCATTTCGTAAAATAGGAATAATTTCGCAACATATCAGTTTCAAGTTTTACATTTTTTTTTTTCGTCCGGTGAGAACCATTACCAAACCAATTTTGGTATTCACAACTGCCCAAAAAAAAAAAAAAATTAATGGTCATTTTATCTAAAAGCCAAACAAGTAGCCATTTTATTAAAATGTACAATACCATTTTGGTTATTTTATGATTATTCCTCTAAAACCCTTCGTATCATGTAATTAAAAAGAAAATAAACAAAAAACGATAGGAGTAAACTTTATTGGAAAAATATGATTTTCTTTAATTAGAAAATAATTTTTAACGACTTTAGACACATGTGAAATAAGATGTTAATTATCCATTTGTGTAATATTTAACTGGTTAAAGCACATTTTCCAGTAATAGGGCGTTCATTTATGAGCTGCCTCACTGAGTTGCAATAACACATGCACGCATAAGAACACTTTGCAACAATAGAGCATAATTAAAGGAGTCTTCATTTTTAGAGACGAACTCGAGGTTGACTCGACTTATGAGAATATGAGGCGACCTCACGTGGCGTTTCCTTGACAGTTCCAGCTGCCACGTAATCAGTGTCGTTTTTCAGTTTTAGTTCCACTTTTAAGGCTTGGCTTGTTAATTTCATTATTAATGGGTTATTGAGCACTTATTATTCAAATAAATTAGGTTAATGATCACTTATTATTCAAATAAACTATAACGGGGATTCAGGTTGAAAACCACGACCTATAAATTGAGAGTTAGCTAGGTCTCGTTGAAACACACACATGACATACGTTTTACATGCTAATCAATCATAATAAAGATCAGTTCCATAGTAGATAGAGACTCAAGAATGCATGACATATTGCTTCGACTTTTGTATATATCATGTGAAATAGGGGCATATATGCAAAATGGAATCATGTCCAACACTAACTTTACCTATTTGGATTAGATTTTGTTTATTATTTATTTATTTTTTGTATTTCCGTTTCTAGTGTAACTATATTCTATTTTTGCGTTCTAAAAGAAGTGCATTATTTTGAATAAATTCCCAACAAAATTGAATTAGCAACCCCGCATGGATTTGCGATAGAACGTTTTTATAAGATGGGTAGATCCCATAATATATGGACTTATTTTAATATATGGATTTATTTGATCTAAAGTTATGATTATTAGAAGTTGACGTGTTTTTCATATGTTTCTTGTTTTTATTATTATTTTGTGTATGTGTAAACTAAATGAGTTACTATTCCTTATAAAAAAACGTTTTTCATCATATAAATTAGATGACTTTTAAACCTTCCCACTCGATGTAAACCCATTATTAATTGGTAATGATGATATTGCCATTATAAAATGACGAAGAGCAACACAATTCAACATTGGAGAAAATTGGTCTAAAGTTGGATATTTGTTTAAGAAATAGATAAGTTTTTAAACTATTTAATTGGACAGATAATGATGAGATTGGAGAAAATTGGTCTAAAGTTGATATTTATTTACTAAATAAATAATTTTCTACCAATCCTATTTGATTTATTGTTATGAATTATTGATATGTTTTGTAACGATGTACAATTTTGCAGGAATAACTGATTTTTTGTTATAAATAAATGATATAATATTTTTGTTGATGTGTTTTGGAACACATAATTAAATTAAATCACTATCAAGAAGCTAGTAAAAACGGATTATAAAGTAGCAGATTGAAAAAGAGGATTACGCAACAAACCTTGTAATTCTTGTGTCTATTACAAATCCAAAAAATAAAAGAGAGACAATATCAGAAAAAATATATGTTTTCTGAGGATTGATAGTTCCAAAAAGAGTGTTAATGCAAAAACTCCATGACACCCAAAAACAGTAATGATCATCACACCGCGTAACATTCGAGTTAAGAAGCATCTCACCAAAACTAGTATTTAACTCAATCCCATATAATGGTACAGAAAACTCGCTCGCAATTAATAAAAAAAGTTATAAAAAGTTTATCTAATCGACCAAAGTCATACTTTAATGCTTGGGTAACTCATTTTGCAATTTGTATAGAGAATGTGATTATAAATGTCTAACAGTTCACATATAGTATGGTGATGATACGTTAATACCATAAAAGTATCAAAATTAAATTTCGATCGAAAAAATTATGTATGGAGAAGACCAACGAAAATAAATCTTAAAAATATATCTTAAGGAAATTAATAAAAACAAAAACTATAAAAGAAATATGCAAGTGATTGAAAATGTAATTTTAAAAATTTAATAAGGGATTAAATCGTAACTTACAAAAAACAAATAATTTAACTTTGAAAGAAAAAATTGTTAGATCAAAATTTTCTGAGAGGAAAGAAATATAAATATCAGAGCTATGATCAGAATAAAAATCTCTATTTTTAAATAAATTTTTCTTTAACATCTTGTATTCTATTATTCAAACATTGCAATGTGTTTTGCTTTAAGTCTTTTTTGCTCTGAAAAAAAAGCAAACGAACGGTGGCTTTGAGACGTACGGCCGAACTTTCATATTAATATATACTGGTATTTAGTTGTCATGTACGTTGCGGCGAAGAACTCGTTTGCAAAACGGAAAACAAATATATAAAAATAAAATTTGGATTCAAATAATTATGTACCAAAGAGATGGATCAAAATAAAGTTTAAAAATGTATTGTGTGTTTAAAATTGGGGTATAAAAAGACTTGGAATTCTGATAATCGTGTTAAACACATGCAGATTAAAGCATTTGGGTGATATTTCCAATATTCTTTAATCG
The DNA here is from genome assembly GCF_052625555.1 of Lactuca saligna. Lineage (NCBI taxonomy): Eukaryota > Viridiplantae > Streptophyta > Magnoliopsida > Asterales > Asteraceae > Lactuca > Lactuca saligna. Next base: position 142,996,351 of record NC_136422.1, read on the forward strand.
GATAAGACTCAGAGAGATAAGAACTTAGAATATTTTGATGATAATTTCGTATGCACCAGCAATGATACCAAAACCGACTTTATGTTCTTTGTCTGAAAACTGTCATATGACAGTTTCAAACTGTCATAAAACTATAAAAACTGATATAAAAACGGAAGTTTGGATAAGGGTCAAACAATGATCAATTATTTGAAAATCCGATTTTCTCATGCATTTTTAATATCTTAACATATCCTATATAAAAAAATTTCCGTGCTGACCTGACAGCTTGACCCCAACCAGGGGCTCTGCCCCTTGGACCCCGGGTCCCAGGGGTGCTGCCCTCGGACCCCCATTCGTTTAGGGGCTTCGCCATTAAATGATAGTGTACTTTGAAACTTGATCAAACTTATACAAGTGTGTACTCCACACCTTCCTTACTTGTTTAATATTTATCAATATCACTTTTTATCAATATTGTAATACCATTACACTTAAATAATATTGATGATAACAAATCACTAACATTGTGTTCCGTAGACAATTAATTAAAAAATTATTATATATATATATATATATATATATATATATATATATATATATATATATATATATATATATATATATATATATATATCAAAAAGCAATCTATGTATCAATTTGGTTTTTAAACTTTAGCCACAATAATTTTATATGATGACAAGTTTGGTCTATATATAGAAAATAAATTCAACTGTTGTCCTTGTAATTTATATAAAAGGTACCTATGAGGTTTTTTATGTTTGAATTTTAGACTTTAGCCATAATCCTTTAATTTATATAAAAGGTACCTATGAGGTTTTTTATGTTTGAATTTTAGACTTTAGCCATAATCCTTTGGTAGGTTTGGTCCTTGTAAAGAAAATAAATTACAAAAATTGTCCCTTTAATTTACAAAAATGTCTATGTGTATTTTTTTACAAAAATAGTCCATGTGTCTAATATAGTATACTCTTTGGGTTTGAGGCTTTAGCCACGATACTTTTGTATGGTGGCATGTTTGGTCATTGTGTAGAAGATAAATTACAAAATTATCCTTGTGTAATTTTTTACATCAAATTGTCCAAATGCTTAAAAAAATTATAAAAATGGTCCATATATAATAGAAAATTAATTGATTAGACCCCCACCCCCTCCGAAATTCAAGAAAATAATACACAAATAGAAAATGATTCAGATAATAATGACGCAGAAGTAATATATGATTTTTCTTCAGATGAAGAAAATCCTTATTCAAATCCATATAGAAATTCACAAAAAAAAAATTGGATTAAAATGAAAACAATCATATGTTGAAGATGATTATTAAAGTCAATATATTTATGGATCATCTTCATTAGAAGAAATTTTTTTATATAGACAAGGAATGGTTAAAAATAAACAAAACAAATGGAAAAAAAATACCTCCACAATACATACCAAAATTATTTACTTTTCCAACAAATTCAGATATTTTTTTTATTGATTGTGATCAAAATCTCGAAGCAAAAATTCAAGAATGGAGTAATAAAATGGGAGTACAAATTCAGTTATAACTGAAGAATTAAGATATTTACACCCAACACATTTTCTTAATTATATCATTCATAAAACACAAGGTAATGCGTATCGTTTTCTCTCATCTCTTGACGAAACTGAAATAATGATGATAGCTACTATTGATGATATAGAAACATTTAAAAATATATTAAGTCGTCTTATTCAGGAATTCATAGGAAAACAAATTGAAGATAAAGTATCACATGAAGCTTTTCACTTAGAATCGTTATGACATTTAACAAATCTACGAATTTGTAATATGTGTTATCTAGACCCGTTTATATGTGAATATTCTGAACATTATTATAATTTAGATTCCACTAGAAAAAATGTATCACTAGATATGTTTTATCAAAAATTACCATCGTTAGTAAGCCAAACTGTAATAAAATATTTTCAAGAAGCCTTACAACAAAATAAAATTGCAGACACTCTAGGAGCACGAATAAGTATACTAAAAGCATGAATGCAAAAAAGATGTTTAGAACAAAAAACAACACAAGATGCAAAAATTGATTTATGTTGTGAAACCTTTTCTAATAAAGTTAATCAATATGGTTGTAAAGATAATAAAATACAACGATATAAAAATAAAATTTGGAAAAAACAAACTTATAAACCTAAATATAAACAATATTATAGACAAGGTGAAAAAAAATATTTTCGAAATAGAAAGCAATATAAACAAAATATCAATCTAAAACAAATTATTGCCCATCAAATAAAAAGGATTGTAAATGTTGGATATGTCAAGAGGATGGAAACAAAGCTTATGAATGTCCAAAAAAGACTAAAAAGGAAAAAGAAACAAATCTATTGAAAATTGCATATGATCTAGGATATGAACCTATAGAAGATTCAGATATAGATTCAGACATAGGTATTTATGCATATACAACTGATTCTGATCAAGATGCAGATAAATAATCTTATGGAGAAAGTATTATTGAGATTAGAACGCAAGGGAAACCTTATATCTAACCCGTCCGAAGTATACATTGAAAAAACATACAGTGGTATAAAAACACCACCAAAAATCATACAATAATAAAGTATACAATGATATAAATATATCACCAAAGCATACATTGATATGAAAATTCTCATATGATCATTTGAAATATTAAAAGCAAACAGATATAAGCAATCATTCAGGTACCCAAAAGGCGCAAGTATTTAGACAGTAGACATATTGACATGGAAGCAATCATGAAGCAAATACAACACCAGCTCAAACAGAAACAGGAGCAAAAAGCATCATTAATTAGACAACTTGAAGCAGCCAATCGTGAAGAAGAGCAACTACAATAGACACTACAAATTCAATCATCTTATTCAGTATCTAAAGAAGAGGCAGCTAGCAGCTTAACAATAAAGCAACCAAAAGAAGACATTCAAGAAATATCATCCGATGATAGTCAGTCACAAACAATACATAAAACAGAAAAACAACGTATGACACCAAACTAAGAAGAATATTCACCACTTCAAGCTGATCATAAAAACACAAAAAAATGGTATGTGATTTTCAATGGAGAAAACAAAGGAATATATGACGATTGGGGAATTACCAACTCATATATTCTTGGAAAAAATGTCATTCACAAAAGTTACAAAACAAAAAATGAAGCAGAAGCCGCATACAACGAAGCATACAAAACAGTCATAAAAGATAATGTCGAATGTTCAAAAACAGTTCTCCTTACACCACAAAAACACATATCCAGCTTTACCTCACAAAAACCTCTATCCATCCCAAAGTCTCTTAACCAATTAAACGCAAAAAAGTGCCCTTAAATCCATTCCATCAACCAAAGAAAAAGAAGCCATGAAAAAACCAACTACTCAAAAATTTGCTAAACTACGGGATAGTCTCATTCAATACACCGAAATCCATTCTATGATGGGCTTATATCTAGTAGCCAGGCGTCCAGGCCCCAAAGCAGTTTTTCTAGCTGATTTATCAGATCCTATGACTTTATGGGATTATTTTATCCATCGATTTATTGACAAAATTTATTTAGAAGGCACCAATCTCCACTACATTAGTGAATTTCCATCTGCTGTACAAATCATAATCAGAAACTATAAAA